>NW_020698066.1:3547081-3727164 GCF_002925995.2 Terrapene triunguis | reverse complement strand
GTCCCGATATTTGACTTGGGTGATCTGGTCACCCTATGACCACTGTCATGTTAAAAACAGCGTGCTCTGTCTACACTAGGGTTTTAAAACATGTTAATAAAAATGTGTTACCTAATGTGCTTTTTAACCCCCCCCCCCCACCCACCATGTTTGTTTATTTAGAGATGCTGTTAAAGGGCAGTCTCAGATACTTCCAAGACAGGGTCGTGGGAGTAGTTTCCCCAAGTCAAGGTGACTTTTGTGAGACGGTGTGAGGAAACTTGTTCCATAAGCACTAAATTCTCACCAAAAGAATACATGTGAAAACTAGTTTAACAGCTTTATCAAGCAAGGAGTGATCAACTATTAAAGGCTGTTCAGAATGCCTTCTGCTTGCATCACAGACAAGACTAACAGCATACAAATGGTTAACTGTACTGAACTGAATGAAGCACTTAGGATACAGTAGCTATTTCTTTTTATAGACTCATCTTGACATGGAAATTGATGCATGATTCCTCACATGTCAAGATGGCAAGCATCTGTGAAAACCACTGAAAATTAGCTTTATTAGAAATCTTCTCATTACATTTCTTTACAACAATTAGTAGCACTCGCTCTCTATAATAAAGCGAAAACACCTTGAATTGCTTCTAGTCCTCCATTTGGTGCAATACTCTCTTGCTTCGTACTGTCAGTTGCCAAACTCCAGTGAACTGTCCCTTGCAGGCAATTTGGGTATACAAGTGAATACACAGCCTGCTTTGAAAGATGGCCTTATCCCTATGAATACTCAGAAGCACCTAGTTGTTGAAAATTATACTTTATGTGGAGGAAAAAAATTGTGCAGAGAGTATATTCTGTGTAGTAATTTTTCTTCAGTGAACAAGTTTCTGTTGCATGTGACTGCAGCACCTCATTCTGTCGTTTAGTAATAACAACCGTGTTATTTGTTGTAGTACAGAGAGATAATTTACCACAATGCAATTGCTTTAGCTTGAGTTGTCACTTAGTGTTGCCATTCCTGTGACAATACCTCGGCATCTGTTTATTGCCTGCGACTTATCAGCACCTCTCAAGCCTTTCTGTTTAAAAGCTGAGGTTTGAAGCTTTGGCAGTGCTGTAGAATGGCTCCAGTAATGTTTTTAATACTTGCTTTTAGAGTCTAGAAATAAACAGTCATATGCTGTGGACCTGATCATGTTCTCGTCAAAGTCCATGGAGAGGTTTGGCCGGGGACTTCAGTGGAAGCAGGATTTGGCCCCCTACAAATTACGCTGCAATAAGAAAAGTGAAAAACAACTTATCCAACTGGGTAGATTATCAGTTAAACCAACAACTATTTAGGTCTTAAAAGGATCCATGAGGCTTGTCAACTTGAATCTAGAGTGTCCTACATGGAAATAGCTACTTGCTTTGAAACTGCATGCATTTTTTTAATGGGTGTCCTGTAGAATGTCCTTGATAATTAACAGTAAAAGTCACTGACCATGTAGAGATGGAGTAATAACAACTTTGTCTGAAACAGACATCCGCCAAGCAAATATTATTTTTTTGGAAAATTGACCTTGCATATAAATGTAAAAAGCCATGTTTTCCCCATCTGTTTCATTTGTTTCGTACATTACATTACAATCGTCTTAGCTGTTAGTTTTGTGTTAACTAGCAGGAAGGTGACTCAGCTTCAGAAATAATGTAAAATTCTCAGTTGCTCATCAATTTTGGTATTAATTCAGTGAGTGAAGGAATTATAATTTACAATTTACTATATGCGGAAGACATAATTTTTTCAATAAATATTTCCAGTATTGTTATAATTTTTTTCTCATTTTAAATCTCTTCCAAAATGAATTAAACTAACTTTGATAAAGGCACTCTTATTCCAGAATAAGACTGTCCACACACACAGAATTATTCCGAAATAGCTATTTTGGAATAATTTATGCACAGACAAAAGCCCTTAGTTTGTGTCAGAACATTTCATTATAGACTATGTAGGGTTTATTTTGATAGTTTATTTAAATGTTGGTTGTTTCCAAATACTTGGCCAAATCTTAAAAGGGCCTCCTCTACTCACCTGCAATATTTGTGAGTGCATCTGGTGGCATGTGAAAACCCGAGATGTGCGCATACAAATAGATGTTAGTGCATGAATATGGATAAATGTATCTAACTTTGCTTACCCACATTTGCATGTGCAGACAAATGTACACACAAATACTGCTTTCTTGGTTAAACTAGCTGTTCAAAAAACCACTATCTGTCAACTGTTTTGAAGTAAGTCTGAATTTGGCAATGCATGTCTGTCATATGGTTCAAGAGTTCTTTTTCAAATGTTCTCTTCATTTTGTTCTGGAAAATATTAAACATACATAGATAAAAAGCAAAAAACAAAATAAACAAAAAACAACTGAATCTCTAAAGACCTACTAAGATGTGCATACCACAAGCTATTAATAATCAGTCATGCTTGGTTGCCTGTTTGCTGTCCTCTCATCCCTCTTTATTACTTTGCTTTATGATTTTTATATTCCAAACTGATAGATATTGGGGGTGGAGGGAGGATTTATTCTTGTGCCCAAAAGCAGCGATCTAGGCTTTGGATCTCAACCATTGAACTAAATCCTTAAGACCCTGCTTAGACTTTACTCTTTAGTTTTTCAGACTTGACTAGGGTGACCAGAGGGCAAGTGTGAAAAATTGGGACAGGGGGTAGGGGGGTAATAGGAGCCTATATGAGAAAAAGACCCAAAAATCGGGACTGTCCCTATAAAATAGGGACATCTGGTCACCCTAGACTTGACCCATTATATCTCTTGCTGCATTTGCTCCCTGCTTTTGTTTATTTAGCTGTGGCAACAGATTGTTCTTGTGGTGTTACAGAAATGAACAGATTTTGAAACACTTGACTAGGTATGTGCAGTACTCCCCAACATCTGCCTTATGTACTGATATGCTGAACATAAAGGAGCTGACCTGTTAATAGAACATATCATGTAGCACCTCTTCCAAATGATGGCAAATCCAGGAGGGAGCACACTGGCCAACCAGTTTTGATTGACACCGCAGTACTGCTCCTGGAAATATAGCTTGTGGGGTGATACAACGCTTCCTCTAGAGACTGGAGTGTACTTACCTATGAGACAGGATATGCTTATCTCTACTCCTCTTTTGCAAATGGTACTGCTGTCCCTTCGCTATTGTAACAAGTCTGTGGCTACCTATGACTTTCACAGTTGTCAGTGTGCTGCATCCTATGGCCATTCAGAACACCCCAGAGGCAGCTGGGACAGGTGAGAGTCCCCTGTTTCAGAATCTCCTAACATTTGAGCTAAAGAGCATCTTTTTTCTCTGCTTGTACCACAGGGTCTACGACACACAATTAAGCAGTTCTAGCCATTTCCTTACACTCTATTGCCAGGAGACATGAGCTATGGGATAATTTGCTTTTGTGCTCTTAATAGTGTCTCCTTGAAAAACTGCCAACTCTCTTGAACTGTTTTTCCCTTAGGCCTGGTCTACACTTACCCCCCAATTCGAACTAAGGTACGCAACTTCAGCTACGTGAATAACGTAGCTGAAGTCGACATACCTTAGTTCGAACTTACCGCGGTTCAGACGCGGTCCACACGCGGCAGGCAGGCTCCCCCGTCGACTCCGCGGTACTCCTCTCGTTGAGCTGGAGTACCGCAGTCGACGGCGAGCACTTCCTGGTTCGATTTATCGCGTCCAGACCAGACGCGATAAATCGAACCCGGAACTTCGATTGCCAGCCGTCGAACTACCCGGTAAGTATAGACTAGCCCTTAGTCTTTTTTCCCATGAGATCTTACCTACCAACTCCCTGAGTTTGCTAAAGTCTGCCTTCTTGAAATCCATTGTCTTTATTGTGCTGTTGTCTTCCTACCATTCCTTAAAATCATGAACTTTATCTTTTCATGATCACTTTCACCCACGCTGCCTTGCACTTTCAAATTCTCAACCAGTTCCTCCCTATGTGTCAAAATCAAATCTAGAACAACCTTTGTCATGTCATGAGCTGGCAAACCCTTATTAATGACTGCTATCCAGTTTGTCACGTGTCCGTGCAAAGGATATGTTGCTCTGGAGCCTTGCCAGGGTGCTGCTTGGTGCTGATGCCAATAAAATTGATGGGAATAAGCCTTTCTGAACTGGCATTAGACATGTCATGAAGATGCAAGTTACCCATAGATTAAAAGGTCTGTTAGTTGATGTTTTATCTTTTGCCTACTTTTGTATGTGGACACCCTGTTTCTTGCCACCATTCCTGAAAGTACAACATCTGAGTGGCCATTGGTGGCCAGAAAATCAAACACGATAGAAAATAATATTGAAAAAAATCATCATGCCATTGTGTAAATTGATAGCGTACCCCGACATTAAATATCGTATTCATTTATGGTCACCCCATCTGAAAAAAAAAATGTAGTGGAAACAGAAGGGGTCTTGAGAGTGGTGATGCAAATGAATAGAAACATGGAGAGGCTTCCAAGTGAGCAGAGATTGAAAAGGTTAGGACTGGTTTATTTAGAGGTGAGACAAACAAGAAGGGACATATTAGAGGTAAAGAAAATAACAAATGATATAAAGAAAGCATTAGGGGCTCCTATATGCCCTTTCTCACAATTCAGCAACAATGGGACACCTAATGAATTAGCTAATTAAATTTGATAAATAGAAATATGTGTTTATACGCTTGTGACGGGTTGGATCACAGAAACCCCCCTGGGAGCTGCCACCCGATGTGCCAAGACTACACCTGCTCCTGTTTTCCCTGCCAGCTCAGGACTCCAGCACCCTGTCTTGCTGAGCGAGACACTCCCGTCTGCTCCATCACAGACCCAGGGTCTGAATCACTTGCCCCAAAGCTGCAAGTTTACCTGAAAACAGCTCACAGAAGTGTGCTTGTCTTTAGCACTCAGATGCCCAACTCCCAATGGGGTCTAAACCCAAATAAATCCGTTTTACCCTGCATAAAGCTTATGCAGGGCAAACTCATAAATTGTTCGCCCTCTATAACACTGATAGAGAGATATGCACAGTTGTTTGCTCCCCCAGGTATTAATACATACTCTGAGTAAATTACTAAATAAAAAGTGATTTTATTAAATACAGACAGTAGGATTTAAGTGGTTCCAAGTAGTAACAGACAGAACAAAGTAAATCACCAAATAAAATAAAATAAAATGCGCAAATCTATGCCTAATCAAACTAAATACAGATAATCTCACCCTCAGAGATGCTTCAGTAAGTTTTTCTCAGACTGGACACCTTCCAGGCCTGGGCACCATTCTTTCCCCTGGTACAGCTCTTGTTCCAGCTCAGGTGATAGCTAGGGGATTCTTCATGATGGCTCCTCTCCCTCCTCTGTTCTCTTCCACCCCTTTATATATCTTTTGCATAAGGCGGGAACCCTTTGTCACTCTGGGTTTCCACCCCCCCTCACTGGAAAAGCACCAGGTTAAAGATGGATTCCAGTTCAGGTGACATGATCACATGTCACTGCAAGACTTCATTACTCACTTGCCAGCACACACATATACAGGAAGACTCACAGGTAAACACAGCCATCTGCAGACAATGGGAGTCATCAAGATTCCAAACCATCCTTAATGGCCCACACTTTACATAATTACAATAGGCCCTCAGAGTTATATTTTATATTTCTAGTTTTAGATACAAGAGTGGTACATTTATACAAATCGGATGATCACACTCAGTAGATTATAAGCTTTGTAATGATACCTTACAAGAGACCTTTTGCATGAAGCATATCCCAGTTACGTTATATTCACTTTTTACCATATTTTTCTAAAACTATCCCAGTTACATTATATTCAACTATTATCATGTTTTTATAAAACCATATAGACTGCACAACGTCACAACGCTGTACAATGATTGCCAAAAGGTGTAATTCTAGGCAAGGAGTTTAATTGGATTCAGAATAGGTTTAGATATTTCTGATAATGAGAACATTCACCTTCAAGTTAGATATGAAAAATTATTTAAAAGGGATACACATCTTTATATTTCAGGCCACAAGCCAAACACTTGTTAATAACTAGGAAGATACTTCCGCTATGAACAGGATTTTCTGTTGCAAAGTATTCTATTGCACCATCCTCTAAATGTAATTGTCAGTGGCAAGATGCCAGACTAAGGGGACCATTGGCACTCTGTTCCTCTTAAATCTGAGAAGTGGGGTGAGAAAGCCAGGTTTTTGGACTAGCGAATAAGAATTAGCAAGATTGTAATGTATTAATGTTAACATTATATTAAAGTATCTAGAATTGTATTGTAAGAGTTCCATCCTGGGGATCATTAAAGCATTTTCTATAAATAATTGGAGACCCTATTAAGATTCCTGATAATTTTTTTAGAGTTTATGCCATAAAAAAAAGCTCTCTTTTATCCTGAAAAGAGATTTTGTATGTCTTCTTTTAACCTGCAAGATGATTAGAGAAAATTAACTCCTTTTCAATAAGTATACGATCTTCCTTTGACATTTAGATGGGAGCTTGATTCAGGTTAGCATTTCATAAAGAGCTTGTGTATGAATTTCAAAATGAAAGATCAGAAATACATTTCTACAGACTGATTATGATTTTTTCCTTTTTTTTATTGCAGCAAGGCAAAGGGGCAATAAAAGTTGGAAGTTGTTGACAGCATGTTGAAAATTACAAGTGAACCCTCATGAGTTGAATTTTGCCCTGGTGCCTCCCCAAACTTCTTTTTTCATTATAATGTCTATTTAAAAAAGAAATATCTAGCTGCAAGAGCTGAATGTGTTGTGTACCTTGTTAACTAATACTGTATAGCAAAAGCTTGAAATAGAGAGAGAGCAGAAAGGGAAAGAAGAAAAGGTTTCAGGCAAGATGAAGAGAGAAAATGAATGTGTTCTGCTGTTCAACTTATTACTTTTTGATGGACAGTGAGAGTTTCTGGAAGCTTTAGGATGAATTGCCCAAATTTGGGTTGACAGAACATTTTATAATGGAGTTCTAAACAGTCAAAGCTATTCACTCTTCATAGAAAATGACTGGAGTAGTCATTTACCTTTTTAGTTCACTTATCTTTGAGTCAGATTCTGCTCCTCTTTCTCAGGCTGAACCCTACTCCTCAAGAAGTCCCATTTAAATCTTTGGGACTTCCCATAGAATAAAGTATTCAGCTTCAGCAAGGATGGCAGAATCTGACCTGTAATCTTTCTTTATTAAAACACAGATTGATGCCCATTAGGGATTTCCAATGGTTTTTCTGTTTTTAATTTAATTTTGGTCTTCCTGTTCCCACCCTGACTATAGTTGATGCTGCATGTTCCAAATGTTATATAATGTAGCAAAAAGCTGTTCAATCAATTTTAGAAGCAAAGTGCCATTGGATGCAGATATGCAGATCCAACTGACTTCAATGAGAGCCCTCTGAATATAGTTGAAGGAAGAATTTTGTCTAGTGAAAAGTGGATTTGAAGTTATATGCTGTTCCCCAGTTAATTTCCTGCTTTGGAATTTAATAAAATGAGCAGGCGTCACCTGAGAAATAATCCAAAAGAAAAGGAGAGAGATGATCACTAAACTGGAAGTCAAGTCATCAAGTGATGTTTTTGTTCTTCTCCCACAGTGCTTATTGAGAGCACCATTAGTAACTGATATATGCAGTAGAAAATGATAATTTGAAGAAAACCCTCTCATTTGGCATGCAAATAGTTACTGGATAAAGCAGTAGGGGTTGGGGAGTTGCTGATTAATCTCAACAGCTAACATTAACATTCCAAATGTCATTCTTTATTCATTTCACCCACTTGAGTCTGTCATGTCCTTTTGTGCCTAAGTTTCTTAGAGCACATTTGATATACAGTATATGATAACAGATGGGGACTTAAAGTACTGAGTGTTATAACATTCCAGTCTTTTTTAAGGGGCAGGAATTTTTCAGCCTCAAACATTTCTCTGTGGCTTTCTCTTGTTGTTTGCCCATATGCTGGGGAGTCCATCCAAATTAAACCAGCCAGGAAAGGTTTGTGGATGGATGGCTGGAATGGACAGAATTCTGAGGTTTTAACCTGGCAGGTTTCTGAAACTTCATTCCACATCTACTATGGATTCCTCCACTTGACAAGGGACAGCATGGATCCCCATTCTGTAAACCACATCCATTCTGTGGTATTGTCCTCCATGTGAGTCCAGGAGATAGAGGGACTGGTGACACAAAATAATAATAATAGTAATACAAACCACACCACCACACGTATATTCTCCACTGCCATAAACATTTGGTTCCTTACTACATTTTGTAATATAGTACCTTTAATTATAAATTGTGACCATTTTCATTAAGTATCTTAATTTAGTTATTACAGACACGTAGGGGTAGATGTGCTAGAGACATATAAAATAATGAATTATATACTTAAAGTTAGTTGTGCAGCCCTGGTTCCACTTTCTCATAATACAAGAACAAAAAGCCACCCAATGAAATTAATGGGCAACACATGTAGTCTTTAAAAACTAGTCATTTGCGTTGGATAACTGAATATTTTTTTTGAAGGTAGATACATTCAGTATTTAAGGTATTTCCTATTGTAAGTTTAGGGAAGTACAAGGGAATACTGAAGCCACCGATGTAACCATATCATGTTATCTTTTGCAAAATTGGTGAGTTTTTTGGAGTTACCATTACCAGCCTTGTACCTGAATTTGCCTCTAGAGCTTTGAGCCTAGATTTGACCTTCAAGTTTTAGGGATGTGTTTCTCTGCAACTTGTATTGCAAAGCCACCATTTCATGTTTCATCCTCCTTCCATTATTATTATTTATTATTTATTTTATCACCAAAATTTTTCCAGCTGAGCAGTTTTTTTGATGAAAAATTGGGGTGTTTGTGGAACAAAATTTTTCACAAGAAGTGTCTGCTGGAAGATTTTGGCTTAAATCTTTTGGATTTCAAGTTTTCAGTTGAAAAATGAAATTTCCCTGAGGAAAAAAATTGTGGATCAATTCTAATTATTAATAATATTATTATTACAGTAGTTTGTAAAGGTGCCAATTAAGGTCATGGCTGTGCTGTGCAAGTAGTTGTAAAAATTAGTACAGAGACATGGTTCCTACTCTAAATTTACAATCTAATCTCATACCACAAAGCTACAGTTCCAGCTTCTTTCCTCCTCCCATTCATAGCACTGGGTTTCTTGAGACAAGTTATTTTTAAAAGCCTGAAGCTCTGTAAAAGGTAAACAAGAATATTTGTCATAGGGAGAGTTAAAAAATTTACTTGTATCAGTTTCATATTGCCTACTATATTTTGCCATAATTTCCTTTTGCTTTTATTGCAGGAATAGATGCATGAAACAATGCAGGTGTGACTGATAACTTCATTATTGTTGGACTGCTTATCAGTAACATAAATTAATTACTTTACCAAAAGACTAATTACTTAATGTACTTGACTGGAACTTGCTTCTGTCATAGTAGGAAAGCAACTAGCTCAGTGATGAATGGTACTTAGTTACAGTTGAATAGGCTACTATGACAAGACGTATTGGAATTTGCTCTTGGCTTTAACTACAGAATTGTTTTAGGAAAAAGCAAAGATTAAGAGGCTAACAACAATGGTCCACACTTTGCATAATATTGTCTTATTCTGGATATAAATCTCTGCCAAGATCATATTCATAGGACATTATGCTCACAGACTTCTCCTAGCTCATTTGTGAAAATGCCAAACTTTGGAGAAAATGAAATGAGGTTGGCATTAATAGATGCAGAATAGGCTGGTCCATTTGTGATATTATCCCCTTCTTCACACACCCCAAAAACTAAACCAAAACACCCCACAATAGGTACTGTAGAAAATATACACACACTGAAGGCAGTTGCATTTTCTTCAGGACACACTTGCATGGAGATAAACCATATTTATCTCCTTTAGTTGTGCTTTGTTTTACATATTTACCAGACAATATTATAATAATATTTTGCCTCGAGGCAGTGTGGTCCAATGGATAAAGCATAAATAAACAGTAGGACCAATATTTTTAAACATGGATACCTAACATTGGGCGTCTAAATCCACACTGGGTTATCTAAATTTTTGATTTTCGTATAGAGTGCAAGAGGAACTAAAGAGAACTAGTGTTTTGGTTTTTTTTACTGACAAATCCATAGTGACTGTCCTTTTACAAGTTTAGATTGCTATTTGTGAGGTTTCCCTACATAAAGGGAAAGGACTTGCTATAAATAAAGCTAACAAAAAACCCAGGAAAACAAATAAAAGCACCAGAGGGAATAATATGTTCTGCCTTTCACAAAATGGAAATCGTTTCTTCTATTTAAATAAGCAATCTTTTCAATATGCCTGCCTTTTTATTGATAAAATACCTGTAAATGGTTTTTAGTGTGTTATGAGGAAAAATAAAACCAGTAATATCAATATTTATCATTTCAACTAGTTACATAATGCCATATTTTAATACCTTAGGGCTTCATCCATACAGAGAAACCAATTTCTGTTTCTTATATTAAATGCATATACCAGGGGTAGGCAATCTATGGCACGTGTGCCGAAGGCAGCACGCAAGCTGATTTTCAGTGGCACTCACACTGCCCGAGTCCTGGCCACCGGTCCAGGGGGCTCGGCATTTTAATTTAATTTTAAATGCAGCTTCTTAAACATTTTAAAAACCTTATTTACTTTACATACAACAGTGGTTTAGTTATATATTATAGACTTATAGAAAGAGACCTTCTAAAAACATTAAAATGTATTACTGGCACGCGAAACCTTAAATTAGAGTGAATAAATGAAGAAGACACGGCACACCACTTCTGAAAGGTTGCCGACCCCTGGCATGTACACTTTTACACTGCCTGAAGGCCTGGTGCAACTCCTGTTAAAGTCAGCTGAAGTCTTTCCATTGACCTCAGAGGGAATTGGAATAGGCCCCATAGTATTTTTCTTAGTGAGATATTCATAGAGGAAGGAAATTTAGCTTTCTAGCTCTTTGCTTTACATTTTGATTTTTTTCTCATGATGTATGGCTAATTGAAACAGATGGCTTATTGTGAAGACTGTACTGCCCTGGTAATAATTAATATAAAGGAGGTTTTTTATTGTGGCTGCTGGATACAGAGATACCATTTTAGTTCTCTCTAGCTCGAAATTGACTAGTGCAGTCTGTGCTCTCAAATCTGACCTTGTAGTCTTGCCCTAAATCCTGGCTTATCCTCAGCAATCATGGAATGGACTGCTGCATACACTCCCAAGACCAAAAAAGAAAGAAGACATAGTAACCCAGGGTAATATCAAATGACCAGGACTATCCATGTCATTTGATTTCCTTCCATTCAAATATGGGCTATAAACATTTACCAGAAAAAAAAGTATATTTTTGAATTCTTGGTTTTTCAGTCATTAATATAGATACTTTTAGCCAATCCCATGGTCAAAATACTATGTGACTAGCTGCTGAAATTCTTTTTAACCAAATTTCAATCTAGGAGTAGCTGTACTTTAGTTGTGGATTAAGTAATACTTGTAAAATTTGTAGAACTGAATGACTAATTTGTAGTGAATAATTTATTCAATGGGTATGTATGATGGGATAGAGATTATTCACGAGTTACTTATGATTTTCTTAGATTTATTCATTGTTTGAAATAGATATATATCATGTGAATGTATATGAATAACTCTTGGGTGGATTGTTCACAAGCTGTTTGTTGCACATATTTGATATTGTCACTGTGTTGCCAACTCTTGTGATTTTTATTGAGAGTCTCGTAATATTTGGCATTCTTCTTATAGCCCCAGCTCCTGGAGTGATGTGACTATGTGAGAATCTCAGCTTTCATTAAAAACTGAGTCTTTAGCCTTCACTTGTGAAGAAAAGCTTGAAAGTGTGAACCCTAAAGGCTGAGAACCCAGAAGGCTAATTAAAAAGAAATATTTTAAAAGATCTTATGTTTTTTATGCCACGCTCATGATTTTGGGGGGCCTGGCTCCTGATATTTGACAATGCATCTATCACTGACTTCACCTTGGGGGTGTTCAACACTTTACAGTTTTGCACCCTGGATACATCAGTAGCTTTCAGATGGAGAGCACAGTAAACATGGAAAATACGGATATGGTGGGTGGCCAGCTTCAGAAAAACGGATGCCTCCCTGTGCCGCACAATGCCCCTGTGTGGGATAAGGGATTCATGCTGGCAAAGGACAGGCAGTGTTTCTGCTGCCACCATCCCTCCCTCAGATTTTCTGTTGGTGGGCAAGAAGCTCAACCCCAAAATCCCTCCCCACCCCCATCAGAGGGAAACCTACAGAAGCTGTGCGGAGTGGCAGCTCTCCCACGGCTGCCTTGGCCATGCTTCCTCCCTGGCCAGTTTTGCCCACTTCTCGGACTGCATTGACTCCTTTAGTCCATACCCAGTGTAAGGGAGGTTGCGTCCCCTTTGTTTAACTCAGTGGTGAGTGTGCGTTACGGGTCCCCCTCCGTGCCAATCCATGGAGGATATGAGTTTTTACAGTCCCTGGCTACAGAGTCTTAGCTCAAACTGAAACAGCTTGCGCTTTTAGCTCAGGAGGTCCTGGGTTCAGTCCCTGATGTATTGGCCAGAAGGGCAGTCGTCACAGCTGCAGCTTGGCAGCTTTCCACCCTTAATGATCTCTGCCAGGGTGTGTGAATCTGGCCCTTTAATTGCAACACAGAAATATTGTTACTCCCTCATTCCGTGTGAATGTTAGAACAATAGTAGGTGAAGGCAAAAATGCTGCTCAATGTTTCAAATGTTTAGCAAGTCTGTTGCCAACTGCAAATTTCCAGCCATGTTGTTGATGCCTTTTCTTTCCCATCCCCGCCTTTTTTTGCCCAAGTAGTAGGCTTGTTCAAATTGAACAGAAAAGAATATCAAATGTTAAAACAATTGCAAAGACTCTCATGGTTTATTTAAGCGTCCTATGCTGAAGAAATGGCACAGTAACCTTGGCTGTGACCTTCTTCGTTGCTGCTGGCTGTTGCATGGAGTGTTTCTAAAATTACACTGTTGCTCTGACTTGGTGGTGTTGACTTGGTAAACATGCATCAATTATCAGAAGAAATTTGCACTTGCTAGCAAGTTGGTGAGTGTTTTGAATGGTATTTTGTTAAATGAATTTCCTTTTAGCTCCCCCTCTTGCTAAAACAAGCTCAAAGGGTTTCCTCTGGAGGGAAAATTCAGTAACACTAAATATAGTGCTATTAATTATACCCTAAGTGATGTATACAATGTCTAAATTGCAATTTGTTTACTAGATGGAGGCACTTAACTTAAGTAACAGTGCAGAAGAATGTTACACATGAGTATGAAATTACACATTAGCTCCTTGTATGTCCTGTACTGTTAGAACCTCAAATGGAACTGCATAGTTCACTCCTGTAACATCAGTAAACATAATTTTGAATATAAGAGTACCTGTAGCTGGATGGAATTTGCATATTCATTATGTCTTGATCATAAAATAGTTGCAATACAACTAATTGTACCATAGCTGCCATAAATAGTCTTAGCTTTATTTACTACTTCAATGGACCTTCATTGCTTTGTGACCTGAAAATTACGCCCAGGTATTTTATACAGTATTATTTATGCTTTATGTGATGTCATGACATTAATCCAGTTGTGTTATGGAAAGAGTTTTATAAATAGTTTAGGCTGTTCTTAGGGCACAACGCATTATGGGTGAAGTGGCTATTTTAAACTCCATTGCTGCCTGTTTTAGCAAAGGCATCAGACATTAAAATTATTTTATAGCATCCAAATTGACAGTGTACTTATATATAGCACCCAAATTGTATTACACGGGGTACTTAAATATAGAAAGACCAAGTCTTTGTTCAAAGAGTTTACAATCTATGGATGAAATCCTTGTCCTACTGGAATCAATAACAAAACTCCTTTTGACTACAATGGTGTCAAGATTTCACCCTATAAATTTCAATTTTATCACTTGCATACTGAATTTAATCATGTAAAATAAGAGTTTACTATTAATCCAGTTGTTTGAATTGTCTGTATTTTATCAGACTCCTGCATTGCACTTTATATAGTAGTCACTGTTTAATTACTTGCCTATTCCTATGCTATGTAATTTATTTTCTGTTTTGCTACCCTACTTTATTCCAGTTCTCCACTTTGAATTTGAGTCATGCAAGGGTACATGTTTGTGATTTACTTCATTTATACAGTAATAATCCTGGTTCAGTAATCATCAAATACAGTATGTATTTACAATGCTACAGTACAGAACTATTTCAGTTGCTGTAAGTAACACCAGAAGTACTCCACATCCATTGTTCTCCCAGAAGCAAGTGGCATATAACCTTCACAGTCAGACTGAAAAATTGTAGGATGTCCCTCTTATAATAGATACCAAACATGGAAAAAATTAATCAAGCATCTTTCATTGTAAATTCTCTGCAGAAAGCTATTGGATTTCTTAGAATCTCTGTAGTAGCAGCCCTTCCTTGACCAGCAGAGTGAAATAATATCACATCTCATTGTGTACTGAAATAGAGGACAGGGCCCATGCTGATGCCATCCAAAGTGTGTAACCAAGCATGCTCAGAAAGGACAATGATAACATTTCAGCAGTTCTGTGTTAAAAGAAAATGACTTCAGTCTGGTTGGCTAAACTCTAACAACAGGCATGGTCAGGCCTTGAATAATGGGCATAGTTCGCTCAGTCTTAATCACCGTCTAACGTGAGTGTCTATCCTTTGGATGCTTATCTTCCATCATCCTCTACAGTTTTTTTATATTACATTAACTAATGCAACATATTTTTCACTCTTATCCTCCATTACACTGTGTCAAAGACCTGGCTAATGGCCACTCATACTCAGGTGAATGGAAACCTGCTTTTGAACTCAGCTGTACTCCCTGATTTGTGGTGCAGTCTCCTTGCGCTTAGTGGGTAGGTGAGCTTTTTGATGTTGGGCTACGAATTACCTACACTGTATTCAAAGAAGACTGGCCAGTCCCTTGATGTTTTTACCTACAGCACATGCAGGTTCTTTTGATATGAATTGGTATCCTTTCCCCCTTTCCACTAACTGAGCCCCACACCTTAACCCCCAGAGTAATAGGCTCAATCTACTCAGCACCACGTACATCAGAAAATACGGTCACCCCATCCCTAGCATGCTGAAGCAGCAGTAAAGCTGTAGGGTTGTCAGTTGGGGGAAAATGAGAGCCCCTTTGGCTGAATGATCCCCCTCTGCGGGGATGGTGTAAAGAGTTACGTCGTTAGGTGTAATAGACCCTGATAAATAAAAGCTAACTCTCAAAAGAGATAAGCAAAAACAAATGCCAATCTGAATGGTGGGACTCAACTTTGAAGGTGTGGAAAGGCAGTGTTATTGATTGGAGCTACAGAAAGCCTTGCCATACACGCACACAATATGAAGAGAAAGATGGAAAAGGCCTATGAGATAATGTAATAATAATTCTTCTCTCATATCAGCTTTACAAAGATATTCTTTCTGCTATATTACAGATAGGGAAAGTGGGGCACAGAGAGGTGAAATGACTTGCCCACGATAACATAGCAGGTCAGTGGCAGATCTTGGGATAGAACCCAGGTCTCCTGACTTCCATTCTAGTGCCCTGTCTAGTGGACGTACATCTCCCCACGTGTGCAGTATAATTGTAAACAGACATATGGCACTATAGCACTGGCATAGAGCGGAAACTTTGTGCAGAGCAGATGTCACTTGGATGGTTGTGATTGCTGCCTACATAACCTCCACCCCTCATTCCTCGGCACCAGTGTCTTATGCCCAGGGTCCTTCCATCACATGAGCAGGCAGCATGCCCTTCCAACAGATGGGCATGAGTGCACGCAGGCCAGGAAGCATGAATGAGCATTAAACATGTTTATCCAGCGTTACTGGCTGGGAGGCAAAAGTCTCTGTGTTGTGAGCTTCAGCACCGACATTACAGCTAAAAGGATGCGGCTGTGCTAATCCTGGCTCCGAGCTAGATTAACTTTCAAAAATAAAAATAAAAGAAAATGCTTTAGCAGCCACACAGGGCCATGTTCTGATATGCTAGTAATAGGCAGTGTGTTTGGGCTAACTGCCTGGCTGGCTACCTTTCCAGCTGCATATCCCCAGTTCTCATGGGACAGGCGCTGTTTTTTTGTTTTTTGTTTTGTTACAACAGTAAAAAGACAGAACTAAATTATATATTTGTACAACAAGGTCTTGAGTGAAAATCAAAACTCCCTGCACACTCTTCTATTACCAGTATTATTATTCAGATAATGGGCACACCCAAAATGTGCCGGGCACTTTCCAAATATAGTTCCTGTTCTAAAGACCTAAAAACCTACCAAAACAAGGACAAACACAGGGAAGAAGCATACAAGCAAGGGGAGATGGGTGATGACAGGCTCACATCATACTAGTTACATTTTTTTTAAGTTAATTCCTCAGCTGTCCACAATTTTCCCTCTACCATTCAACCACCTTCATCTTCAAGTCCTGTGCTCTTACTCCCCAACCTCCTCTTCCCTCTCCTAAAAGAAAAGTTCTCCCCTCATAAAATAGATTGATATGGATAAGTAGGTGACATAGTAGCCAGTTGTTTCTTGGCTTTGTAGAACAAGTGGATCTTCAGGAGGGATTTAAATGAGGAGAGAGAATAGCTTTCAAGACCAGTTGACGAAGCACAGTCCTGCATTCTGGTTATGTTAGGAACAAATGTTTTCCGAAGAAATTTGCAGTGTCATTCTGCATTTGCTTCTATCACTTGTCACTGTTTCTCATACTTCATTTAAAAAAAACAAAAACCAGCCACCTACTGTGTTCAAAGTATATGTGCTTTACATATTAATCTGAGACACTTCTAGAGCTGACCAGAGGATGGCCATTCTGTTTCATGCAACTTGCAAGGATGTTAAAATTTACTTGGGTTCTGTGCTGGAACAAACCCAAAACCTTTTGAACATTTTTGCAAAAATAGAGTTGTGTCAAAATGCCCATTTTGTGGTTGAAACCATAGTTTTTTGGTTTGGAAGGAGGGGTATGTGTGTGTGTGCGCGCGTGCGCCTGGTGGGTAGGATGTCACCCTGGGATCAAGCTTCTGCTCTGCCTGATTCAGAGCAGAATTTTTCACCCTAGATCACTCTGATAGCATCTCTCTTGCAAAACTTCCAGATGAAAACTTTTTCAAAATTGGTAGGTCTCCAAAAAACGTTCAGCTTCGACCAAAAGAAATTTCATCGGAAATGTTTCAACCAGCTTTAGACATTTTCCCTTGGCAGTGTTGAATTCATGCCTTTTGTCCTTTGTAAGATACTAATGATCACGCTCTCTTTCTCTGTAGAGCAATACTGCACATCTATTCACAGCTCTTGGAACATGTGCTGCAGAAGGAAATTGGTAGTTTGACAAATTGTTTGTAAGGGATACAGTGCAGTATACAAGTAGACAAAGCCTGGAAATTAACATTTGTTTACCATAGATGGACTGTGTATAATTGCTTAGCCAAACAGTGTGTCACACCATTCCTTGTGCATATACATAGCATCTTGGTGTATCCCATCCCTGGGGAATTTTGTTGCTGTTAAATTACTTCATTTCTTATAATTCCCAGCAACAAATATATCTTGAGGAAAAGATCATGGTAGCATATAACACTATGTATCAAGCAGACCAATACTGTTTTAGCTGAGTTACAATGGTTACTGTATTTCCCCACAAAAAACATTATTAATGCTGCAGGCACATATCAGAACCGTTCACAAACATTGCAGTAGCTCGTATTATCTTATCTATCCAGAGCTTAAATAGTTTATATTAGTGATCACAAAAACTAAAAATGTCTTAATACTGTAGGAGTTGTTCTGCTTTGCACCTTTCTTTTCTGTGACATACATAAGAGTTGTACTAATTCCGGGTTAGACAAACTGCATACTGAAGGTAATCGATGCCACTCTTTGCTAAGTGCCCAATCCTGGGTGGTACTCAAAGCATCAGGTTTATGTGTGTGTGTGTGTGTGTGTGTGTGTGTGTGTATTATATATATATATAATGTACCAGCCAATTATCTGAGTGCCATTAGGCACAGAACTAGTACTTCCCACATGCCCAGCTCATAAAATGAGTACTTAAATAAACAGGGGTTTGTGCGAGAGACAGAGAGGGATGAGTGTGGGAATTCCGCACTGCTGGGGAAGGCACAGGCAAGCCTTTTCCACCTGAAAAAGCTCCAGAAGTTTATAGCAATGGAGTTGCCCATTGACAAACCTCAGAAATGTGTTGGCTCTTCTGCAGCCCCTGAGCTGCTCCTGAGCTCCTTCCCCATCTGGACCTCACTGCTTTTGAAAGTCCCCTCCAAGCCAAATCCTTTGGTCTGTGGGAACTGTAGGGGGGCTGGGAGGGAGAGGAGCTGTGGAGGGCATGCAGATGTCATGCTGGGGGATTTAGGGGAGCTGCTATCAGCACTGTGGTAGAACAGTCCAGATTGGGAGAGGGGCAGTTCAGAGCTGTTCAGGGTGCAAGAAAAGGGGAGAGATGGGAAGTACTTTACTGATGCTCTTCAGTGAGCTGAATTTGGATCCTGGACCCTAGATCTCAAATCTTAGTTGGCTGGACTCCCCTGGTTATTTCTCTTACTACTTTTTGTATTGTTTGTGACAAAAAAGGTTAGAAAATATTTTCAGCTCTGGTGAACATTGCTACATTTGTGGTTTCAGAATTCAGGAATCCTTTATATGATTCACTTCAAACTTCATAGCAAAATTTAACCTCAGCCTCAGATGTGACCTCCCAATTATGAGGCCAACCCATCTTACTTCGTGGATTTTAGAGGGGAGGTCAAATCAGCTTTGTAAGTGAAACTCCTAATGGAAAATCTAACAACTTTCACAATAGAGCAAATGCTGTTGATCCATAATCTTGGTGGCTGAGTTGGGTTCTCTTTGTTTCTGTATTGGATTAATTATTTAAAGTCATTTTGCTTTTGCTTTTGTTGAATCTATTTATGTCTACTTACACTTTTAGGTAAATAAAGGCTATGGGGGATAGGGCATCCTATTAGTATACATTTGTGGTGGTGGTATACAGGTAGCCTTTTTTTCCATAGTCTAGGAAGCCTTGAACTTGAACTCATGACACTTTTCTATACCCATCATTCATTATTTTGCATTGTAGGTGAATTTTTCAAAGGCAAATACTACAAATATGCCTCTAAAAATGCACTTGCACACGCTGCATGAGCAGATCTTTACATTCGTGCATACCAATTTTGCCAGGGTGCATAAATAACCTGTTCAGTAGGTTTGAAAATGTAACACTTTGGTGTGTGTGTGTGTGTGTGTGTGTGTGTGTGTGTGTGTGCGTGTGTATGACACCAAATAATTCCTCCTACTGATAATCTCCTGCAGCCTTGTGCTATTTCCCTTCAGCCCCCTTTTAATGTAACAGATATAAGTCACATCTCTCTAATGATTGGACATGATCTTTTCTTGGATGTGATCGTACTGTATTTCATTGATTGTTCACTTACATGAGTAGTCCATGTCAATAGAACTATTTTTCTGAGTCAGGTTCAGATCCATAATTTGAAGATACCATTATTTTATCAGATTTACAAGCAAAACTTAGGTTTGGTGTTTTTTTTTATCCAGAGCTTAAGTCTCTCTCCCCTTAGTATCACTTGACAGGTTTGGATGCACCCATATAGGAAGAAGAGATTATTCTTTTAAATAATTCAGTCTAACCATTTATATATATATATCAAGGGAAAGTTTACTTTTTATAATTTTTAATCTCCTATTTCCCATCTCCTTAAGCTCGCATTTAGTAAGAGAACAATACTCATTACTGCTTGTTCACTTGTAAGGATTTGTTTCAGGCTCATCATGAAATTACTCCAGTTGTAATATTTTAACAGAGATGTCAGGCAATACAGTTTAACTGTAGATGAAGCAAGACTTCCCTTATTATAAGATGACAGGTAGTTTCTAAAGACTTACTTGAGTGGTCTTGTCAGGCCACACCAGGGCTGTGAAGTAGGGTGACTAGACAGAAAGTATGAAAAATCGGGACAGGGGGTGGAGGGTAATAGGAAAGAAATATATAAGAAAAAGCCCTGAATATCAGGACTGGCCCTATAAAATCGGAACATCTGGTCACCCTACTGTGAAGGCAATTTCAAAAATATAGCAAAGTAGTGTGCGTGTGTGTATTTCTCATCCATCCCATACATGAAAAGCCAATATTCATTACCTTGCCGTATATTATAGACCTGTTTAAGACAGGGCTGGTCTTCACTATAAGGAGATTGACACTGCTGCAATTGATGCAGCAGGGGTCAATGTAGTGGGTCTAGTGAAGACCCGCTAAATTGACCACAGAGCAGTCTCTGATCGACCCAGGTACTCCAGCTCCCCAAGAAGATTAAAGTAAGTCGACGGGAGAGCGTCTCCTGTCGATGCAGTGCAGTGAAGACACTGGGGTAAGTCAACCTAAGCTACATTGATTCCAGCTTCTTTATTCATGTAGCTGGAGTAGCGTAACTTAGGTCGATTTACCCTGATAGTGAAGACAAGCCCTGTGTCTTTCTCTAGTAAATCCAGCATTTACTATTTCCTACTGAGCATGCTCTTCAGAATACATTGTGATAAACAGACATTTGTAAGTCCAATTCACTGGCCTTCACAGAATAAGGTCATCTAACCATGCAGCTGGTTTATGAGAATTTGAGTGTTAAGCTACTTTCTAAAAGACCTTTATCTAAGTTTCATAGAAAAGATCATGTGTATTGTGAGATGAATCCTCATGTAAAGGAACAATTAAAAGATTGAGACAGGATCTCCAAACTCGGTTTTTTGAATCTTGCTCATAGTCATCTTTATTATTATTAGACTTCAGTTGCACTCATTCTGTGTTATGTGCTTCCCAAGCAGAAGAAAATGCAAATCCTGACCTAATGCGCATGATGTCTAAGGAGACAAAGGAATACCACATTCAAACAAGTTTATCCAGGTGATGGTAGGCATAGGTCTTACATACTAAATGCCTTCTCCCCTTCATCCAGGATTTCTCTTATCTTCCCCTGCTTGCCAATTCTCTCAGCTTCACTTGTAGTGTAGATATACCACTACCTCCCAATATTCGATCCACTCATTCCATATAAGAGAGCAGGTCACTGCTAAGCAAAATAAATGAAGTGGGTAAGGAGTGAACTTAATCAGCTAGTTTATTCAGAATGTCTCCAAATGACCCTGATCTCCATTTTATCCCAGCTCCCCAGCTTCTTTTTTTCTTTTTTGGTGGATTTTTTGTGGTTTTTGAAGAGAAGGGGACTGGCTGAAGTGGAAACTGAAGTTTTTCTTCCTTTTCTATTCCCTAGGCTAAGTACAATCAGACAGCTACAGAGCAAGTCTCCCTGTGCTGCATCACCACTGATCTCAACCCTGATTTGGGATGGACAGTCCTCTCTAGTGGTAGAGGTAGTTCAGTTTCTATTTCACCTCAGTCCTGGGCAAAGACTGCCAGTCATGCTGCACTGCGCCTGTGTTGTGGTGTGTGTTTTTTTGTGAGGAGAACTGTCCACTGGGACTAAGCTGAGATCATCATATCTGTTTTACTTAGGACCTTAAACTGAGCTTGATCTCAGGGTTCCTGAGGTGACAGATGAGTGCTTTATCCATTAAAGCACCTGCCCCTCACTTTCTTCCTCGCATCATCAGCTCGTTAGAGCTCTGTGCCTGGAGAGCTTGCAGGATTAGGCCCGTGATGTGTATAAATTTTAGTGGTTGTGCCATTAAGCTCTAATATTTTTCCCCATTAAGATGTTTAATTGCCTGAAGTGTTTCCCTCCTTTTTAATATTTTCCTTTCTTGCACTTAGCTGTCTTCCTGTAAGTTATTAGCCAGCGTTGCTGCCTAGATGTCTCTTTACAAGAGTGGTGAAAAAATTCATAAATCTTCCTAACATTATGGGGGCCTGTAGTAATAGTGCCTATAACTCTTAGACAGTTATTGATTTGGTGACCTCTTTTTTTTCTTTTTAACCAAGCCATTAGCTGGCTTCTTGCATCACCCTACTCATAAATCTTTTGTTTGGAACCGAATAGTAACATTTCTGTCATCCTCATTTCATGTTAGTAGCTTGCTAGCAGTTTCTGGGCATCTTTCATGTTCGTACTGATTTTTCTAATTTAATAATTCCCTTTTCTAATTTTTCCAGCATACTCTCCCTCTTTTTTCAATTTGTTTGAGTAAATTATACAAGGCACTACAGGGGAAATTCTTAATGAATGGTTATGTTCAGAAAAGCAACTATAAAAAGTATATCGGTTTTTCCATGAGTGTTGTTCTCATCAGTGTCTTCCATAGCCACATTGCTCAATTAATCAGTCAGAAGAGGATTATTCAGACTGCCCGCTCTGCTAGCGCAGCCTGGTATATGTAACTCAAGCGATCTTACTTTGGCCCTCTACAATCTGACCAGCTATCAGAAACTGGAACCAGAATTTAGCTGGCAGTGTGGCTGATGAGACTTGAAGCATAGTATTGTGCAAGCAGCTTTCTTTTTTGCAGCTATTTTGCCCCTGGGCTACGGGAAACAGTGAAAATGTATGAACTAAAGGCACATAGAATGGATTCATCAAAGGGCTAATGGGTACGTGTTAAAATTGTAACAAATTTCAAGGCACAGTTCAGTTAAAATTAAGCATGTGCTTAAGCCATTTGCGAAATAAGCATCTGGTTAAGTCCATCTCCGTTCAGCAAAGCACTTAAACATGTTTAATTTTAAGCATTAGCTTAAGTCTTCTTAAGCATCTGCTTAAATGCTTTGCCATAGGTGCTGGAACTAGAGGTGCTGTGGATGCTGCTGTCAATCCACTGGGCCCTTGGGTCACCCGCATTTTCTCCAAGCATAGTGTTCATGAAAGTACAAATGTGGTAGGTATCACTGTAGCTAGTACATATATACAGTGGATGACAGGTATGAGCAATCCCAATATTAACAACTTTTGGTTAATAGCAACATTTTTGCTGGGAACCAATCCCATCCGATTGACTTAAATGTTAATGGTCTTTGGATATTGGCAACAGCACACTGCTTATTGAGAACTTTTTGGACAAAAGGCCCTGGCCACAGGCAGGATTGCGGGGCTGTAGCCAGGGAAGGAAGTGCTGGGAAGTGCCTGCCCTGCCTGCAGCCCTGCAAACCTGCCTGCAGCCCTGCAAACCTGCCTGCAGCCAGGAACCTGGCACCCCCACAGGAGGTAATGGGCTGGGACGCTCACAATCCTGCCCAACAAGGGGGCTCCTGCCGGAGTCCCGTTGTGGTGGGCAGGGAGGGGAGGCTGCAGACGGCAGCAGTGGGGAGCGGGAAGTGGAGGCACTGGTGCCCTGAGGGGATGGACTGGACCTTTCCCTGCACTCTCCAGTCTGCGGCCTGTTCTGCACTGGAGCCTAGGCTCAACACAACCCAGCCCTTCCTTTCTTGGCTGTAGCCCACAAAGCTGCCTTTAGTAACCTCCAGTAATAGCAACTTTTTGCTGGGAACCGAGAAGCTGCTAATAAGTGGCTTCCACTGTATATATACAAAATATTTCAAATGGTAAAAAGCTAGAATGTCCTATATTTCTTAACATTAGAATAGTCTCAAATATCTACATCCCTTTGATAAAACAGGCCTGCAGGGAGCATATAACAGAAACGAGGTCTCATTTTTATCAAGTCCCACTCCAGATCTCAAAGATCCTTTCAAATATTTAAGAATAAAGGATATTTGAAGACAAAAATCTTTAAAAAGTAGGGCTAAGCATAGGACATGTGGTCTGAGAGAAACATGACTTGTGAAAGAAGAAAGAGTAAAAACAGAGTGTTGCCTGTTTTTAGATAAATATAGCAGGGTCCTGGATCCACCAAATTCAAGCCCATCACAAAATGATTTTTGATTTTATATCCACTAAAGCTAGTTTGCCTTTATTTGCCTGCTCTGCTATTAGGGTTGCCAGTTTTGGTTGGATGTATTCCAGGAGGTTTCATCACAGGACATAATCTTTAATTGAAGATTAATCTTTGATTCCTGGAGACTCCAGATCAATCCTGGAGGGTTGGCAACACTATCTGCTATTCCCTTTGTGACTATCATTTCTAATCTTATATTATCATACTGTCTAACAAAGTATTTATAGAATTTCTTCAGTGCGAAAGAACTGAAAGCAGAATCATGACGTTTCTATTGAAGTTCTGTACGACTAATATCAACGTATCAAAGGAGCAGCCTTGCAAGGGATGTGGAAAGGCTAAGGATTACATTAGCTATACTCCTGCACAAATGAGAGGGCTCAGTTCTTCCACCCTTGTTCACACTGAGTGATACCTTAGTCAGTGAGTAGTTCCACGGATTGATTTACCTCATTCTGCAGGTATTCTCTTCGGGTATGTTTACACTGCAATTAAAAAGCCGTGGCTGGCCAGTGCCAGCTGACTCAGGCTCAAGGGGCTCGGGCTAAGGGGGTGTTTAATTGCGGTGTAGATGTCTGGCCTGGAGCTGGAGCCCAGGCTCTAGGACCCTGTGAGGGTGGAGGGTCCTAGAGGTCGGGCTGTAACCTAAGCCTGAACATCTACATTGCAATTAAACAGAGCCAGAGCCTTAGCCTGACCCCTGTGAGCCCGAATCAGTTGGCCCATGCCAGCCGTGGATGTCTAATTGTGGTGTAGACATACCCTTAATTTCACTGCAAATACACAGGAGAATGGCACTACTCAGTATGCATAAGTGTGGTAGAAGTGGGCCCTGAATTATTAGGTCATTTATACAGAATTAATAATTTGTCTGCAAAGAATGGTTGTTCCATATTGCTGTTCATGTTAATTTGGCTCAGTATGAACATCTATTTCCTAATCATTATTTTATTATTATTAAAACCCAGTAAAGACCTCTATAGAATTAAGAACTAGAGCCTCTGGGTTTAATTTATAGTCTGGTTTCTCTGATAAGAGCTTGGAAGGAAGGAGTGGCAAGGACAGAAGCCAAACAACTACCTATCCTGGAGTGCAGAATCTGTTGGTTTATGGAATCTCACCTCTTTGTGCCGGTGAACAGGGAGGCAAGTCACAATTTCAGTCTTTCCACTCGCTGAGCACAAGGGCTGCTCCACATGGGTGTTGGTGTTGGTGGTAGCCTGCCCAAACAAGGATAGGTGAGGTGTGAAGCCCAGCTCCCCCTCCACACCAGCTAGTGGGGCTGTGTGAGACAAAAGTGAGTTGTGTTTGCTGCTCCTTTTCAAAGGATATAGCAAAGGGTGTTGTGGCCTGCTCTCTCCCCCAGTAGCCCCTGGAGGCACGGTGTTAGGTATAGTCCTGTTGGAGCAGATCTCCCTGCTGTGGGATTGTGGCTTTACATTCACAGTCTAGCCCATAGTTTTCAATAAAAGTAAGTGTGACTTGCAAAGGATCATTTAGAATTTTTTTTTTTTTTTTGGAGTTGAGACCAATATTGCAGTCTGTGGGGCTACTCCGCTGTATGCATCTTTGTCCAAAACCAGTGCATATTTCCTTTTTTTTTTAAATCAAAGGCTTTATAAAAATACGTTTGCTGAAAAAAATTGACATTCATTATTTCTGTAGAGTTAATAGTATATTTTGTGAACATATGATGTTATATAATAAATGATGTGAATGTTTAAATGTATTAATCTCCCCACCATATTCCCTTTGTAATTGCAAAAGAGCCATCTACAAATTTGTTTTTTATAATGGAAAATATTATCCAACCCTTTCACTATTTATTATTTAGCAACCACCATAAAAAATCATGCAGTCATTAATAATCTTGGGAGTGCTTGATATACCAGTGTGTGCAGCATCTGAATGCACATTACAGCTATCTTGAAGTGTCTGTCACCAGTATCAATCACTAGATGCGCTGTCATTACTTAACACCGGCATAATTTGTATGCTGACTTGTTGATGCTGCCAGAGTGTGGCTACATGTGGAAAAATATTTTAATTGCATTTCAAATGTGTAGTAGAGTTGCAGTTACAACTTAGATGGAGAAAGGAAACCTGTCTAATTTCACAATGAAAACAGCATTTATTTGTATTCTGTATAATCTAGGGAAGACTGCAGCTCTGCTAGTGGTTTCTGTGGTGAGGACTGTATTACTGCTAGAGAGCCTGGTGCACTCAATTGCAGTGGAGACATACCTGAAGTGAAACTACATGTTAGGTATTATTAAGGTTCTACTGAAGTTTAAGCCCCAGTGCTCAGCTACTCTGGAGATAAGACCCTATCCTACAAACACTTACATTCAGGCATAACTTTACTCACATAAGTAGGCTCATGTGGGTAAAGCTATGTACATGTTTGCTGGATAATAGTCACAATAGGGTTTTAGATCACAGTACAGGTTGTTGGCTATTTGCCTTCACTAGTAACAGATTGCTAGTTTGTCTCTTATCCTGTTTTTTGCTTTATGGGGAGATAAAAGGACTGGGCAAGATTAGCATAATAATGCTACTAGCATTATAGAGGGAATGTACATTAGATTTTCAGAAGTAAGAAAGGGGAGTTCAGTGCCCAGCTCCCATTGACTTGAAAATCTACGTACAATAGTTAAATTTCAGTATTCAGGAGTTTATATTTACTGTAGGCTGAAACTTGACACACAATGAGCAGGTTTTTAAAAATCTATTAATAATATATATGAGAGACGTTGAAGTGATATCCATTTGATAATCTGCGAACTGTGAGATATATATATAAAATAAAGAGAGCACAAAAACACATTAAATAGATATTACATACAAAAATACTATATTAAAAGAATGTTAATGTTGCAAAAATAAGCATGCAAAAATTAGGAAATGCCAGAATTAAGGTTGCCCGTGCACACCACTGAAATCCTGGGCTGAATACAAAATTATTAACTTACCTTTGGATAAACCCATGAGGAACCTTAATTCTTGCATTTCTTAACTTCTGAGTACTTGGACTTAGTAACCTTAATGTTCTTCTAATGTTGTCTTTTGGATACAATTTCCTAGGTTGTTTTTTGTTTATTTTTTTAAAGCAAACTGAAAAATCAGAAATTCCATCTTGTGGAACCATATTGGGTCATCAGCAGAGTTAGGACTTTTAGATCCACAGCACAGACCTCAGCCATTTGAGCTAATGGTAAACTAGTGGTAATGTGCTGTTATCCACTAGGTGGACCAGCCACTAAAGCAGGATGAGAGAAACACTTGGCTCATGGATTTCACAACAGACAGCAGAGGAATGATGTGACTCAGGAATCCTGGGTTCAATTCCAGGTTCTGCAGGGTGAGTACTCTAGTAGTTATAATCCCCGCTACCCTTGTCTTCTCCCAGTCTACTCTGTCCCACTCTACACCTATCCAGTCACATGCTCCATTGCTTCTAGCCACTTCCACTCTCAATTCTAGTCTTTGTTTAATCCACCACCTATTTTCTATACCAACTTCTATTTCTGTCCACTTCTGCTCTTATACCAGCCCCTGACTCCTGTCGTTGATTTCCCCCCATTTCCATTCCCAGCCTTTATCATCTCCCCACCTTAGCTCCAGTCTCTGTCCCCTCTGTTTCTATTTCCCCATCCATTCCTCAATTCTCTATATTAGAGTCAGGTTGCTTGCCCCTCCTCCACATTGCCTGGGCATCAATGGTGGGGACACTGAGAACACAAGAGAGAGACAGTCAGAATTTATAGTAACCACCAAATGAGCAATTGCAGGGAAAGGCTTGCTCTCAGGCCCTGAAACCTTTTGGGCAGAGTATGTTTACTTGCTTTGTGGGAATGTGAGGAGCTCTGTGTGGATGGAACATGCCTAGTACAGTCAGAATCTTCAGAGAATTTAGCTGCAAGCTTCTGACAAATCCCTCCTGTGCATGTACAAACTGAGACTTTTGAAAAAAGTTTATAACTTGGTCAAATTTGGGTGGATTTTCACCAGAATAACAAAAAGCGCATCCTGACACCAGTGGCCTCCCTGCACCAATGCTATGCTAGAGCTTCTCAATGAAATGGTTGTAAGAATTTGTTTATGTGGGCAAAACAGTTGTATTATTTCTAATGTTCTTGGAAATGGATGAACTGTTTTGGTTGAAACTTAAACACAGAAATTCAGCCTGAGGCAGACACTCATCTGGAAAAATTCCAGTCCCAGCGGTTAAAGTTTAATAAAGTTATAAGCCCCTGAAAACGGGCTCTCATAATGGAAAGTGTTAGGCAGCCATTAACTACAGGTGTTTCTATCTGCCTGCCCATAGGTCCATAGGCATGATTCTTCTCATTCATACCATTATAAATTGGGAGTAATTCCACTGAAATCGGTGGGTGGGGGAGGGAGGAAAGGATCACATTAGTGTTGAATTGTTGTGAAATCAGAATCAGGCCCTTATTATACAGTTTGTGAATGTACTCTGCCTCTTTCTCCCAAAAAGGATAATACATATAGTTTAGTTTTAATTCTATATCCTCCGGGCCAGTGGTTTCTGAAGTACACAAATTAATAACTGTCTTGTTGAGCCTCAGAATTGAAAGTTTTTTTTATAAAAATAAATGAAAGCCGCAGAAACAGAATTTTAATACTCACACCTACACAGTAGGGTGCCCTAAAGTAGGAAGTGTATTTACAAGAGGGGGAATGTGCATACATATTGCTGTTTATAAGAAAAGTATTTTCCCAAGCTAGGGATGATTTCATAGTTCACAAGTGGTAGGATGAAGTAAAGCCACAAGTGGGTTTGCATAAAGTCATCTGTCCCTAATGAACTATGAGTGAAAATACTGATGATTAAAGAGAAGGAGGAAATGTTGTTTGACGTTTCCTGGTTGATGTAAATATTTTCAGGGATAGGAGGAAAATGAATGATAATGTTTGATAAAGATTATATGCAGCAAGATTGTGTTTTGAAACAGCATCTGCCCTGTTTGTTAATGTTTCAGCACCTGATGGTATAGTAATTTTTGCTTTTGCCGTCCTTATATGAATCTAGTGTGCTACGGCTTCCAGAAACATGTTTAATCCTTCTCCCTCTGGCCTCAGGGAGAAGTGTAGGTCCCAGCTTAGCCCTAATGCATTTTGCATACATACATCTTATTGTGAAATGCTAACTTTGATATATACATATTATAAGATCTGTTTCAAAGGGTTATAAGGAATAGCCAGCATGGATTTGTCAAGAACAAATTAGGCCAAACCAACCTAATTTCCCTCTTTATCAGGGTTACTGGCCTAGTGGCTAATGGGGAAGAAGTAGATATGACATTTTTGATTTTAGTAAGGCCTTTGACACAGCTGCACCTGACATTCTCATAAGCAAATTAGGGTAAATATGATCTAGATTAAATTACTATAAAGTGGGGTGCACCGTACTCAGAGTAGTTATCAATGATTTACTGTCAAACTGAAAGGGTGTAGCTAGTGAGGTCCTGCAAAGGTCAGTCTTGGGTCTGGCACTATCCAATATTTTTATGAATGACTTGGGTAATGGAGTGGAGAGTATGCTTATAAAACTGGTGGATGACACCAAGCAGGGCGGGGTTGAAAGCACTTTGGAGGATAGGATTAGAATGCAAAATAACCTTGACAAATTGGAGAATTGGTCTGAATCCAGCAAGATGAAATTAAATAGAGCAAGTGCTAAGTACTTAATTTAAGAAGGAAAAATCAAATGCTCAACTACAAAATGTGGAATAACTGACTGGGGTTGAGTATTGTCAAAAGGATCTGGAGATTATAGCGGATCACAAATTGAATATGAGTCAACAATGGGATGCAATTGCGAAAAAAGCTAATATCATTCTGGGGTATATTAACAGAAATGTTGTATGTAAGACATAGGAGGAAATTGTCCTGCCCTACTTGGTATTGGTGAGGCCTCAGCTGGAGTATTGTGTACTATTCTGGGTGCTATACTTTAAGAAAGATATGGACAAATTGGAGAGAATCCAGAAGAAAGCAACAAAAACGATAAAAGTCTTAGAATACCTGACCTGTGAGGGATGGTTAAAACAACTGGGCATGTTTAGTCGTGAGAAAAGAAGACTGAGGGGGATAAGTCTTCAGGTATGTTAAGGGCTTTTATGAAGAAGACTGAGATCAATTGTTCTGCATATCCTCTGAAGGTAGGACAAAAAGAAATGAGTTTAATCTGCAGCAAGGGAGATTTAGGTTAGTATTAGGAAAAACTTTCTAACTATGAGGTAGTTAAGCTATGGAACAGGCTTCCAAGGGAGGCTATGAAATCCCCATCATTGGAGAATTTTAAGAACAGGTTAGACAAACACTGTCAGGGATGGTCTAGGTTTACTTGGTCTTGCCTCAGCTCAGGGGGCTGGACTTGGTGACTTCTCAAGGTACCTTCCAGCCCCACATTTTTATGGTTCTATGAAAGCTTCATGACTCAGAAATCTCCTTTACACACTCAATAGGGCTGTTTCTGACTGCAGCTGAAAATTCAGTTGTAAAAAGCCATAAGAAATTAATGAAAGGGCACAGAGTAGAACTATAAAAAAGACAGGAGAACAAAACAAAGTTAGAATCTGAAAAATTGCATATACTTTTCTCAGTGCCTCCCTCCTCCAAGTACACCTAACCAAAGTCAAAATAACCATCACATCTGTAAGGATAGTTTATATGAATCTGAGTTTTGAATGGAAGGCCATCTTAGAATGTAGTGGTTTTAGGACATGACCCAACGCTCCATTTACTTCAATAGTCATTGGATGTGGTCCTTAAGTGGTACACCTCTACCCCGATATAACGCGACCCGATATAACACGAATTCTGATATAACGCGGTAAAGCAGTGCTCCGTGGGGGCGGGGCTGCACACTCCCGCGGATCAAAGCAAGGTTCAGGGTTCTCGAAAGCTTGTCTTTCTCACCTACGGAAGTTGATCCAATAAAAGATATTACCTTGCCGATCTTGTCTCTCTACTAGGTTACTTTGAAAGACAGGCAACTGAATCTATGGAACCTCCGCCTGTTTTTTGGAGAGAGAATCCCCTTTATTCACAGAAAGTAATAGTTGAAGATGAGCATGAAGTTGACAAAACTACATGCAAGACAGGTGTAGAATAAAGACAAGTTACAAGCAGTCACCAAAGTTTATGTATTTTTTCCTTGCTGTTTAAAAGTGGAAATTTCATTAGCAAAAACACTAGTAATAGCTAAAATACTAATAGCTAGTATTTGAATATATTTGATTATGCTGTGCAGTAGCTGATTGTACCATACACATCTAAAACAATTACATGGTACAATATTTGCCATTTTATTTATAGCATTCAATTCATAGACTTTAAAGATTTTAATGAAGCCATGGGGTAACTAGTTATTTCTGTAGGTGAGTTTATACAGCAGTCACCATCAGGGTCAATATTTTCCTTCAGTTACCACAAACTGGTAACTTAGGTAATTCTGTTATTCCTTTACATTTGGAATAGTACATATCTGGAATTTCAGACACTAATGTATGGGTGTGCCAAGAAGGGGCAGGGACACTACCTGCCCTCCGATGGACAAGGAGTTAACTTCAGTGCCACTTCATTCTCCCACTTCTCAGGAGAAAGGCTATAGAAGCATGTGTTTGAGAGGCAGACTAGAGAAGTGCCCTTGAGAAAGCTGAACTTCATACTCAGGGACCAAAGAACTGGCATGAACCTTAAGCTGCTTTTTTTTCTATTTATTTTATTGCGTGTTAACTTATTTTGCTTTCTGTAATCAACTTTGTCCCTTGAGGAAAAGACCAGCTGTGTTTTTGTTTTCTGCTGAATGATTCCACTAGCTGGTAAATGTTGAATTGTTGAGGGTGCTCTGTAAACGTGTGCATCGTTTTCCCTGAAAGAGGGCTTAGTATCTCAGAGCTGCAATAGAATCTTGCCTCAGGCAAGTAATATACCTTATGGTTTTAAATGTAATGTCATCATTTTACTGATTTCAGCTTGTGCATCAGTGGTGTTTATTGCAAATCTGACAGAGAAAAGTAAGTGCATCTCACTAATAACCAGAAAGTACATTAGCAGTATAGTACTTTGGAGGGAAGTGCTGTTTTTCTCATGCAATGCTGACATGTTTTGGAAAGAGTTGGTAGAACCTTTGTATATAGGTCAACATATTCTCTCTGAATCAAATAAATTCAAATACTCAAGGCTATATGGACTTGATCCTATACCCATTCAAGTTAATAGTAAGACTTCTATTGACTTAAATTACAACAGGATTGCACTCTCTGTGAGCTAATTTGGAGCGTATAATAGCTGCCATGCTGGCATTTGCTAAAAGAGTCACGCTAGTGGCTATGTTTCACTCCTTCTTTTGAAGAACATTTTGACATGCCTTGACTATAAAACATGCAAAATGCACATCATACCCTATTCTTTCTTAAATTACATTAGCGCTCCTAAGGAATCACGCATGACAAATACAGGCAGAACTAAGCATTCAAAATTTCTGTAATGCCTAAACTACCTTTCAGGTGTTGAAGCCGTCTCATATTTAGTGTTCATAACTTTAAAATTACAGGACTGGGTTACTTTAAATACAGGTTAAATTTTAGACCTCCTTGAGCTCTATGAAATAAATTGGAGTCAAAGTTGCTGATTTCAGCCACTTACGAGCCATCTGCAGACAATATGTATGATCAGAATATATGGGGAGGAGGGCATTTTTTTCCCCCCTCATGCAGTCATAATTCAGAAGCAACTCAGCCATTTTTTCTTAAACTTTCCAAACATTCAAATCCACCTCAAGGTACTAGTTTGGAAAAGTTATGAGCAACTGAAATAGGAAAGTTATAATGGAAGTTGGAACTCAACCAAATTGCACTACAATATACACACTACGGTATACATAAATACTATTAAAAAGAACACAATTAGTCATCTGGGGCACAGTTTTGTGAAAAGTTCATCCGGCATTTATTTATTTTAGAAGTAAATTCAACAAACTCTAAATTCCCTGAAGTACATATACTCACAAGGTATGTCTCTACATAAAAAGCTGTGCATGGACTAGCCTACTTAAACTAGCCTGAATCCAGCCAGTGTGAGTAACGATACCAGTGAAGACAGTGCAGCGTGGGCTTCAGAAGGGACTAGTGAGCCAAGTACTTACCCAGGATCTGGCCCAGGTGTGTGGACCATCTGTATTAAAGCCTGTGCAGTGCTCTCTCCACTGCTATTGTTATCAGCACTAGCTGGATTCAAGCTAGTTCAGATAGATTAGTCCGAGCACAGCTTTTGCTGGGTAGACATACCCACAATGAGAGGTCTGGAATCATTTGAGAGAACTTCAGTAGGAAAGAGACAGAGTCATCTTTTGTCAGTGTCTGGCTAAATATGAAAATACTATTGTTTAGCTCTGTGGTTTTAATATAGGTGCCAGTCCTTCAACTAGATCCATGCAGGATCTCTGTGCCCATGCAGAGCCCCATTAACTTTGATGGGCCATATGAGTCTGTCTGCAAAACTCAGATTATATGCTGGGGCCACAGTCTGTTAAATATCCACAAAATAACTGCATGTCCTTTGACCATAGCTTTGTCTCCAAAATCCTATTACCACAACTGTGGAGTTAAGCCAGTGTATTAAGAAAAAGAATGTATCCTTTAGTTCATCATATTAAAAATACATCAAGTAAGAGTGAATTGTGCAGTGGATAAAGGTCTTTTTGTAATGTACTTTTGTGCTTGGAACTGGCCTCACTTGGTAATGTACAGCTTTTGTGAGCAATGTTCATTGCTGAGGTTGTTCCTGCATGCATGTCACCATCTCTCTGAGGTTACAGACTGTGATTTCACAGTGATTGAAGATATAAATAACAGGCACTTACAGACATTATATTTCTTTAAAAAATACTTTGAGTAGGGAACATTAAAACCCAGTTTTTCAAAATTGGAATGCTTCCATCTAGTAATCCTTTTGTAATCTCTCTGTCTGGATGCAACAGCATTGCTGTGTGAATGAGGAGGTCTGTTTTATCCTTATGAGAAAATGGAGAAATCTTGATTTTCCTGAAAAGCCACACCATTTAAAGGAGAGTAGTGATTATAGCAACTCCCTTAGTACTTGGGTGCTCAGGCCAGTGGGTGCTGGAGGATGTGTGTGGGTGCTAGGATGGATGAATACTTGGGAGCTGAAGGGGGAAGGTGAATGCTGAGCAGTGGGTCTAGGAGAGTCGCTGGATGCCTGGGGGTGCTATCTTGGTTTGTAGGTGAGGGAAATCTGGGTGGGGAACATCTGAGGAAAGTAGCTGAGGGAGCCAGGGCCATTATTGGTTTGCTCACCACCTGTCATTACAGCTGCTGTCTCCTTCTGATTGCATCTGAGATCCTGCAGGGGGAGCAATGATGGGGGTAGCAGAGGAACTGCCCACAGAGTTGATAACCCAGCCATCCTGGTGGTTGGGAGGTGGAGCTCCAGTTCATCCCTGCAGCTCAGCTAGACCATTCAAATCCAAATCCAGCTGGGCTCTAGGAATACATGACAGGGCTGCTGGTCATGTAGGGTGACCAGATGTCCCGATTTTATAGGGACAGTCCTGATTTTTGGGTCTTTTTCTTATATAGGCTCCTATTACCCCCCATCCCCTGTCCCGATTTTTCACACTTGCTGTCTGGTCACCCTATTCATGTGAGATACATGACACCTGTCAGCCCTGCACTGAAAGATGAGTTTGCATATATAGTACTGGTTAGAGAGCTAACCAATCTCACATATAGTGACGTTGAAGAAGGTGGTTATCCATGGTCTGGTGATGAATTGTTAGCAAATAGGAAAAATACATGTGCCAGATTCTGTCACTCATATTCACATGGAGTAGTACCTTACTCTCTGAGCAGTCCAGTCTGTGCTAATCAACACACAAAAAAGAATAGCAGAAATGATCCTATATGTTGTTTGATAGAATTCATTTTTTATTTTTGGACACAGGCTTTTATTGCATTTAAAGCACTTCCTTTTCATCCCCTCTAAGGTGGGAAAGGACATCATAAGCCTCCTCTGATTGTTCCCAGTGTTTACAATATAAATAAAGTCTCTTGTGATCTCTTTAATGAATTAATTGGATCTCATTTGTGGACCACAATAATGTCACTCTTGCTCAGATTTCCACAGTACACTAACAGAAGACTCTCTTATGCTACTATTTTGGGTTTTCTCATTTTATTTTTTTTAACTCACTGCATGCAATGCCTTTGTGCATATCCCTTTTACACGTGGGCCCCTGCTTTCAACAGGGAGACACATTGTGGCCAACTTTCATTATTTTATCATGAGTTTCATGATATTCATTTTTTCTTAATGCCTCAGCTCCTGGAGTCCTGTGATTACATCAGAATTCCAGCTTTCATTTAAAAAACAGAGTAAGTATTTAGCTCTCATGGTTGTGAAGAAAAGCTTGAAAATGGGAGACCTAAAAGCTCAAAAACCCACGAGCTATTAAAAAGAACCCCACATTTTATTTCCAGGTTTATTTTAGCACGTCTCATGATTTTTGGGGGCCTCACTCATGATTTTCAAATGCTTGGGATTAGCTGTATTGAGGAGACAGCATGTACAGAATGTGCCAATAGGGTTGTCTGAGATTTGCTGGATGTTTTATATTGCTCTCATATATTGTGAGACCACTAGGTAAATGCTTCTATAAAATACACTATAATACTGAATAAATCCTATGCTTTGGTACGTTTATATAGAAAGAATATATCCTCCATGACAAGAAATCCAAAAATATCTTGTCAGTGTCCTGGCAAATGGGCAAAATTTGGCAGATGGTGTGCCTAAACACAGATTTCAGATATGGACAGAGGGAATCCTCTATATCATAGGAATGGGTGAAACAGTTGGTTTAAATAAGTGACCTGAACCAAAACTTTTAGAACTGAAAAGTTTTGATCTTCTCTTTTAAATATGCTTTTCATGTTTGTGCACTTTTGCACTGTCTACTTCCATCTGGAGCAGAAATGGAAAAGGCAAAAGACCATGAACCAGCTTGTTCAGCCTCGGTATTTTTGGCTCATTAGATTTCCAGTCCAAGATTACAGACTTTACACCTGCCAATTGTCCCATTTTGGCCATTCCCCCCGCCCCCCTCCCCCCCGATCCAGTGTTGCCAAGACTTTGTCAAGGAGTGTCAACACTCTTAACTGACGTTTTCAACTGGTCTCACCAATAAGGGACTGTGTTAATAAAGGAAAACTGTGCCTCTTTTGCAAATGCGTCAGCTATGAGCTACTGACCTATGTAATGTGGAGAAAATATTAGTTGATAGTTCTGATGTCAAAAGATCAATCTTGGGCTCTCTGATGTTTTTCTATTTGTCAAAATATTTTAATTGTTAATTGTCTGTATTGCTATGCCATGTAATTTCGTTTTGATTAATGGAATATTAAATAGATGCCTGCATTCCTCACATTAGTTGTGGTCTCTATGGAGACTTCTTTTGAATATCATTTGGAAAAAGGCATCAACAGTGGAGTTTAATGAAAATGAATAAGCCAAAAAAATGCTCATTACTTTGTGATATTTAAACAATAACACAGATGTCTTCTCTTTATCACATTTATTCAGTATAATTACATTGAGTACTTGAGATTTCAGGCTTCTGTTAGGGCTGTATTCATAAAACAAAAAAGATCTGATGTATGCAGGTCCTAATTCCTATTATATAATCACACAGCAGAGACTGTGCAACTTATTCCTGTTTTAACAAAAGAACACTTGGTTTATGTTTTGGGATTAGTCCAAACCATACCGCAGATTTACATGTCAAATGCATGAGTATTTGACTTTCCAAATAGATACCCATTTAACAAAAGATTTCATGTGAGATTCTAATCAGGTCTGAAGATACACATTCTTAATTTTCTTATGTTCATTGGCAATGATGGAAGAAAGCTAGGAAGAACAGGATAGATCCAACATTTTCAAACTTGGGTGCTTAAAGTTTAGGTACCTGAATCCACAGTTGGGCATGTAAATAAGTGATATGGTTTTCAGAGATACTGAGCATCTACAGCTCCTATTCAGTTAAAAAAAAATCTGCAGGTTTTCAGTGCCTATGAATATGGGCTACTTATTTTGGTGCTTGTCCCAAGGCTCCCAGCTTTCAAATTTTTGGCCTAAATAAAATGTGTATTTTATCATAACACATTAGTATTGGGTTAAATTTAAAAAGTAAAAAAACCTGTACTATGTCTCCTTTTTTGGTTTTTGCCTCCCTCTCCTTTCCCTGATGCTGCATACCTTGGTGTTTGTTTCCTTGTGTCTTTTCAGTATCTATTTTCCCAATATAAGTTTTCTGTATTTTTATTACTTTTTTTAAAAAAAGTCAGTTTCCTTTTTATCTAAGACCATTTTCTCTCTCTCTCTCAAAATTCTTTCTTTACAAGAAACTTGTCTTTTTTCTGGTTCCCTTTTAATTTTACCATTTCCCCCCACCTTCAGTATTTTCTCTCTATTTGCCTATCCAGTCAACCTCTTTCTCCTTTTTGATCACCTCTTTCCTTCTTCCTCTTCCTTTCAAACTTCTTGCCAAGTATTCCCTTACCCCTGTTGTCCTCACCTATTTGCTCTATTCCCCCAATATCATTCACCAGGGTGCTGTTACTGTCCTGGACTTACTGACCTCAATTTCACTCTTTCACGCATACTTTGTCCCATGCACATTCCCCTATGCCGCAGTTCCTTTGACCAGTCCAAGTGCTCTGTTATCTCTCCAAAGGTCATCTTTTCTCTTCCCAAAAACTTCTTCCCCGTGGATGCGCTATGATACCTCCCCACTTCCTTTGTATCATTATCATTGTTATTGATAGTTTATTAATTATTTAGTTTGGTTCTTCACTACATGCTCATTTTTGCAATAAAATGTCATCTTGATACCAGTCTGGATGAGGGAATCCTTTAGCTTTACAGTACTTTGGCTGATGCTTTTACTTTGTTTCACTGAAGTTGTCCATAGGAAATACTTTAGTATGCAAAGAGGCAAGCACATATAAATATAAAAACCAGATTAATATGATGAAAGTAAATGATTAAAGGATATTGTGTGATGTTTGTGCTTCTAGATCAGTGGTTCTCAAATTGTGGGTCGGGACCCCAAAGTGGGCTGTGACCCCAGTTTAATGGGATTGCCAGGGTTGGCTTAGACTTGCTGAGGTCTGGGGCAGAAGCCCAATTCCCACCACCCGGAGCCAAAGCTGAAGCCCGAGGGCTTCAGCCCTGGGCATCGGGGCTCAGGTTACAGGCCCCCTGCTTGGGGCTGAAGCCCTTGGGCTTTGGCTTTGGTCCCCCCTGGCTGGGGCGGTGGGGCTCGGGCTTTGGCCCCCCACACCCAGGGCGGTGGGGCTCAGGTGAGCTTAGGCTTCGGTTCCCCCTCCTAGGGTCATGTAGTAATTTTTATTGTCAAAAGGGGGTCACGGTGCAATGAAGTTTGAGAACCCCTGTTGTAAATGAAAATATTTAAATATTTTTTCTAAAGCATGTGTGAGTTATGTGTTTATTGTTTCAAGACAATCTGAGCGATTTCTGTAAATGGAATTGAAGATCAAAGACCAAAGAAAGGGCTTTTAAAAGTGTGTGGATCTCTGTATATGTACCATAGATAGATAGTATCTATGGTACTTAAAAGGCATCCGTTACCAAAGTATCTCTGTGCCTCACTGTCTTGACTATATTTATCCTTTCAATACTGCTGTGTGAGTAGGGAAGTGCTATTGTCCCCATTTTACGGGTGTGGAATTGAGGCACAGAGAAGCTAACGGTATTTAGGCACCTAAAGACGTAGAAAGGTGCTGAGTGGCATTGAAAACAATTTCTAACTCCCATTGGGAGTTATGTGCCTAGATACTTTTGACAATCCCACTAGGTACCTATCTGCATCTTTAGGTGTATAAATGCCTTGGAAAATCTGGCCCTAAGAGATTTGCTCAAGATCACACAGGAAAGCTCTAACAGAGATGGGACAGAAGGATTAGACAGGTCTCTGTCTAATCCTCCTGTCCACTGAGTATAGTTACAGTATGTGCTGTTGGTTGATGAGCTTGTTCAGTCTGTATCCTTTCACCTTACTGTGACCCAAATGAGGTGTATTAGAGATGAAGTTAAGATTTGATTGAGGTACATAGCTAGACTTCTGGAAACACTGTGTGAGCTTGACTTTCAGCTCCTAGGCTGAGTTTGTAAGTCTGGGAGTTAAACAAAACAAAATAAAACAACTTGTTACTTGAAAATTGATCTAACTCATCTTTGCACGAATTGGCCTCAGATTTATTGCCCAAATAAGGAGCTAAGTCAGTTATTTTGGAGGACAGAAGGAAGAGAAGAATCAACAAGAATATGAAATTAGAAGTTGTCTATTTTCCAAACGATCAGCAAATTAAGATATATGAATAACTTGAATTATTTATAAAGCGTTAATCAGAAAGGACAGCAAACCCCAAAGTTTAATGATCGCATATACAGAATCACTTCAACCACCACTGAAACTATATAGCTACCTGAGGAATGGAGTGGAACAGTTGTTTAGCAGTGAAGGAGAGATTTTAGGTAGGCAGAATTCTTACAAATAATACTATGGATTCTTCATGGCTGCCTATGATCGGTACTTCAGTTTTTCATCTTGTCTAAAATACAGTAATTCAGAATGAATCAATAAGAAAGTGGAATCCATTTATACTGTAGCTTAAAATAACAGAATCTATCTGTTTAATATGGTGCATTACTCACTGCATTTCATCTACCACACTGGTACTCGAAACAGAAGAATTTTTTACAATAGACAGAAAGAGGAGCAGTGTAATAATCAAACTGATCGAGGGAGACAGAAGTACAAATCTGAGTCTTCTAAAACACCCAAGGTTTTAGATATATTACTGATTTCAGAGATATTCCGTGTACTTACAATAAGGAACACTGCTAGAATTATAATTTAATTTTTGTGTGCCCACTCTACCTAATAGAAAAAATATGAACAAAATACATTTACAATAATATTAATTTAAATAATTGGAACATTACTGTTGAATACAGCGTAGATATTTTTGTAAGGGAGGTGTTGGTTGCAGAAAGGGTGTCTGACACAAAAGAAACTTTTAGAAAGGAAGTTACGACTTGATTTCACTTTCATTTTGCTCTTCTGTTGGAAGGATCAGCTCCCTCAGTGTTATCAACACTTTCAAAAATCATACATTTAAAAAGAATTCCTTGCTTTCTTTACAGAATGTGGCTGAGTTTATATTAACTGTTATTCGCCAGCATGAGTTACACATTATTTACCTGACGAGACCCCGCCCCCCATGTGAATAATAAAATACAATAGGTCATATGTCAATGCTCAGAGTTTGGAGTTTATTCATGGCAATTTGTAGCAAGCCATCTATCCCCCAAATATTGAAGGGAATATATGTACATTTTTTCCAACGTAATGAACTCCAACTGAACCCACTTTGCAATGTTCAAATTGACCTCTGAGTAAGGATTATTGAACGTGGTAACATTCAGGCCAACTGTCAGAATGCCAAATAAACTCCCTATCAATCAAGCTAACAAAGTTAAAAGGAAGCAGGGGCAATATGGGCAAGTGCCCGTTTAGGAAAGTAATCAACACTCACACTGTACTGTTGTTTGTTGGCAGAAGCTATAATAAGAAAAAAACAACAGCAAACTCGTACTTTGAAGTAAAATATCGAGGTTCTTCTTAGCAATGGTACTGTAAGAGAAGCCAACCAAATAGACTGTTTTGTTAGTTATGCCTGTCAAACTGGTCTACCTAAGACCCATCATTTTAGTATCTAGGTGTGGAGGAGAGGCTTAAGATGCATTATGTCAATCTAAACCAGTGGTTCCCAAACTTTAACAACCTGTGAACCCCTTTCACTAAAATGTCAAGTCTCATGAACCCCCTCCTAAAAATGAATATTTCCAGGGATTTTCTTCTTTACCTGAGTATAAATTATAAAAGCAGTGATCTTGGAAATATAAAATTTGTTTTTATGACATGCTTATTACACACTATTATTAATTATTATTTATCATTACAGTATTTTATTACATTATAAGAACAGCAACACTCTTCCAAGATCTCACTTTCATAGTTTGTATCACTTTGAATAAGCCTGTTATAAGACAAGGCTCCTATGTTTCATCAAGGAGTATCAGATGTGAAACAGCATGAAGGTATTTAAGAAGCCAACTCAAAGAGTTCCTCCTACACAAGCATTCAGGTCTTGAGCAGTCCAGGCAAACAACACACATTACAACAAAGCTTAAACTTGTTCTTCATAATAATTTTAAAAACAATACTAGCTGCCTATTTAATTTTAAAAACAGCAAAAAATATCCACCTCCCTTTCCATTTCTTATAAGGAGTCTTGACGTTTAAATCTCCTCAGTGTGATAGATATGCTTGCTTTGATCTGCTTAGCTCTTGGAAGTCCAGGAGCTCCGGGCTGCTGGTCCTGTGCTGCATGGGGTCCCTAGGGACAGCTCTGTCCACCATTAGGGAATTTTTTCCTGAGAACCACCTGTAACATTTTGTGAACCCCCAGGGGTTCATGAACCCCAGTTTGGGAACCACTGGCTAAACAGAAGCCATCTTCTCTGATTCTTTTTCAGCAGTCCTAGTTCTAGAGATCAGAATAGGTGGGGGAAGTTTAGTGATGAATGAAAGATGCCAGTCCCCCTTGTATTGTTCTTTTAACTGGGAGAAGAGCGTCCCAAAATTTCAGATCTGTTCTGTACGTGCCAGCCAGGACCCCAAACACTTTTAAGTTGGAGAAGAGATGTGATTTTCTTCCCTCCGGTCCTGCTGCCTTAGTGGGAGATCAAACTGTAAGTTGCCTTCCACTGTGACCCACTTCCATAGGAGAAGATCTGACTGGTTTATGATTTTTATTTTGTTTTGCTTAGCTAGTGCTTTAAGGCAACCCCAGTACAGGTACGGTGAAGAGTAGACAGAGTGGTGTTGAACTGCAATCTTTTGGCATGCTGGTGTGCTGCTCCCAGCTATGGAGGAAGACCAAAAAATGGTCCTGGTGTATTGTTGCTGTTACAAGAATAGAGGAGGATTTGTAAAGATGCACCGAGGAGGTGTAGGAAGTGGAAGAGTGTAAAGTGTGCTCAGCAATCAATTTATTAGATGGATTTCATCCTTTTTTCCAGTACTTAAATGATCCGTGGACAGGTTTTGATTTTGACCTCTATGATCATTATTCATAATTATTTGTTGAAAGGTTTATGTGAACCTGTATTAGTCTATGAATATGCTTGGGAATTACTCACCACAATACAGCTTTGAGTATTTGCTAGTTGTAATTTGCTATTTGATCACCTAAGTCACATGGGGTTATTTTTGCTCCCCAGTTGGATGACTGCCAAATCTGAAAAGAGCTTTCAAGATGGCCACAAAACCCTCTCTGGTTGAATTACTCATGCACATACATATTCAGTGTTGGCAATCCTTATCCTTTCTGCAAACACCCGAGAGAACAATATTTTTTCTCACCTAAACATTCACTAGAAGAGACTGAAAGAGTTCAAAAGATGATATTTATGTGATCATGAATCCTTTCTGGATTTTGCAGTATTTGCCTAGCTCTAGTAAGCTGTTACAAAATAGCATCTCAGCTATTTTGGGACTAAAAAGGTACTTTACAGACAGCTCTTATGCAGGGGATGGGAGAGCATTTTGGTCCATTTATCAAAACATTTGCAGTTTTCATTTCAAGGCAAAAATAAATAATTGAGAAGAGAAGATAATACATCTGGATCTACAGAGCAATTTAGTAAATAAAAATGTAAATAAAGGAAATGCTGTGGGCCTGCTGGCTTGTACCCGATCTTGTTAACAAAGATTATTCTGCCTTTGGCAAACCGTTGCTAGACAGATCTATTTAATTTTCTTGTTGTTTTGAACAAGTGTGTTAAAGTCTAGCACATTTATTTTTCCCCCTGGGTTCTCAGGGAAATTCCTGTGGATTTTCTGAGGAGCCTGTTTCTAATTCAGATTCCACTATGGTTGAAAACAGAGGCAGGTAACTTTTTTTCTTTTTGCGTGTTGCTCGGAGATTATTGTTTTCATCCGTTTTACATACATCAATTAAGTTATTACTGATTCTCACTAAGTGAGAGGAGAGTCAGGCCCTAAGAATACAATGTTTTAAAGTTGGAGAGAGGTATGATTTGGTGATTTAAACATAGAGCCATGTGTATGATGCACGATATGTCAGTTATAGTCATCTCATTCTAGTCGGTGAGCTTTGAAAACAAATGTCTTTTATTTCTGCCCCACCCTGCCAATGCAATTAACTAAGATCTCTGCTGCAGACATTTAATGCTCACTCTTTCCATTACACTTCTGTGCTTCCCTTTCTTCTCTCTCTTTATTATCCGCCCTGCAGCTCCTAAGGGATGGGTTCTGCCGAGAAGCAGAATGAGTCATTGCTTTTTGTGAGTAAAATGTGGCCCCCAAGTTCCCTGGTTCAAGGATTTATTTTCTGTCTCGGCAGATTAGCATCTGTTGAACTTGAGATCTTTTGGTTTCCAGCTAATGCAAATACACAGAAGAGCTCCACGGGGAATAGCCTGTGTCTGTTGGGACGCTAGAAAGTAGTCTACAGTCACAGGTTGGAGTGAATCTGGTAGAGTTAAAGTGATTAAATTCATGTTTTGCAAAGCAGGAATATCAGGCCAATCTGAAAACCTGAATCCTGCTCGAAGCTGCAGCTTTTATAAAGCCCAGTAAACACCTCTCCTAACAATTCTCAGAGCATCACTGTGACCCTAACAGCATCCCAGTGTAAGAGGACCAGAGGCTTGCTGGTATCTGGCCATGCGTATCAGCTGGCCTGACCAGTTCAGTGTACTCCAACTCATTAATGTCATAACCTGTATCTAAAAGGTATCATTTAAGATATCAATGGAATGCTAATAACAGACTGATTGTTAATATTATTGTGTGGTGTATGTACAAAGGACAAATGCAAAATTACAAACAAATTGGAAATTATGTTCTTAAAGTGTGTCTGCCAGGTAGGGTTGTAGTTATACCACCCTAGACAAAGGAATGTGGTTCTGACACCTTGAAGGTACTTCCAAGATGCATTGAGACAATCAGAATGCATTTACATAAAACTTAAACAAAACCATCAAGCTAACAAGGGAAGGAGATGACCACCGAGCATCACAGCAGTGGGAGGAGATTGTAGGAACAGATCAATTTGCATTTTAGCAAATACCAGTGAGGAAATAAACCAGCATGTAACTTCCTTGACCACCAGATTCCATGTCTCCTTCCTCACAGCCTGAATAAAGTTTATTTTGGGGGTATCCTTCAAAAGAAACCATTTCAAAGGTTCACTGGACTATAAAAGAGGGGCAAAGAATCCAAAGTGATTCTTTATCTCATAAGAGAAAAAATCCAAAGTGCTTAGATCCTTTATACTTGAACTCACTAGAAATCCTCTCTCCTTTTGTTAATCAACTTGTTTTACTTTTAATCTAAACCAGCCCAGTGCTGTGTTTGAATTGAAGAGAGAGATAACTCCAGTTAATGTGATAAGTGGTGCAGTTTGTCTCTTTAAAGGAGCAAATGGACTTTATTTCTCTGAATGGTCTAGGAAAGGGCTGGACATAGCAGAACAGTCTGTTCTGCGAAAATTTGGTATGGAGGGGTGTTGGGGGTCTCATCTTTCCCAAGTGTAACCAGGGCTGGTGGGGGCCAGTGTGTAGCTGTAGTATAACAAGCAGGCTGCTGGAGTCAGAGTTGTTGGTCCAAAGCTGCTTATGACACTCAGTGTATGCTTGTATACTGGCTGAGAGCATCCAGACCAGGGAGCTACAGCAGCAGCGCATTTTAAGGCACCCAGAATTACAAGGCAGGTGCTGGCACAAGCTATCACTGGTCTGGATTGCACTCCAGAGCATGACAATCACATTCCATATTTTTATTAGACAGCGTAAAAGGGAAAATATGGGGGAATTCAGTTCAAATTCCTGGTCAATCAAAGGGAAGGCTCTTCCTCTCCCAGATTTGGAGGGGCGCCGCTCTTCCAGAATTCCTCTTCTCCCCATTTCCTCACTTTCTTATGAAGTGAGGACTCACCTGGCAGGGGAATGTGAAGGAGATCTGCCAGGAAGAGCTAGTGCCTGGCTGAATTTTTGCTGGGGCCCCTAGCCTTCCTGCTGGCAGGTGGAGCAATGAGACACCCTCTACATGTGTCTTCTATAGGAAGATCAGCTCCCTTGCTAGCTCTTCTTCCCCTAATTGGGGATAGGGAATAAAGAAAGACACATCTCCTACTGATTTCTGGGGAAAGACTAGCCTAGACTAATCCCAGGGGCAGTTAAAGAGCCCTATCAGGTCCGGCTCCCTTCTTTACCCTCCTTAGTGAGGGGAGGAGGATGTGAATTCAAGAGAGAGAAGGAGATTGGGACGACAATGGCAGCTAAGTTGGTTGGAGAAGAACAGGAGTTTAGGAGAATGGACACTGGTGTAATTCAGCTGTGGCCAATGCGTTGCAATGGTACCAATGGAAAGAGAATTGGAAACAGCAGTGATATGCTCCTTAGGAATATAGTCCCTAAAATGGATTAATGGGTAGATAAAATTTGGCCCTTCAGCTGAGACAGCCAGGTTTTTTCTGTCCAATAACTGTTACATGATGTGATGAAGTTTTTAAAAATACTATAAAAAGTAAGTGACTTGAATGCTCATGAAGGTGCTGGGTTGACAGCCCTGTAGCCTGAACTCCTTTACCCACAGGACAGGTATAGCAGGATTAGCTGTCCCATAAAATGCTATGACTGCATTGGCAAAAAGGTGTTTGTACATCAAGGTTGCTATCTTGTGTTAGTTACCAAAGAAGGGAATTTCTGAGTCAAGGAACCTCCCCTGAAATCACCTGGCAGAAGCTACCAGTTTTTTTTAATCTGGGAACCTAGGCCTTGATCCAGGAAAGCACTCATATATCTGCAAAACTTAAAACACATGGGTAGTCCCACTGAAGTCAATTATTGCCACATGATTATTCACATGTTTAAAGTTATGTGAATGCTTAAGTACCTTCCTGGATTGGGGCCATACTGCACACAGCATGTCAGCAAACCTTATCTCCTATGGCCGTGCCTAGGGAAAGAGGTGGGTGGTCTCTTAGGGAACTACTAAAAAGGTCAGTATCAATCCATTGAATCCTCCCCAGAAATAAATAGGGAGCCAGTAAGTGGGCAATATGCACGCTATGGCCAGCTACGTTAAGGTGTTGATTTGACATAAAGCTGTACACTCTTCTCAAAGCAATGAGTGATATAAATGGCAGTAATTTAAAGTGAGGCTGATCTTGTTCACATCATGTGGCCCTAGTCTAACAGAGACGACCGTTGAATTTGTCCAACACCTTGGGAAGGAGGGACATGTGGGGGGAAAATTGGTGTAATAAAACTATCTTTAGAGCCACCCAGTAACTATAAAAGAAACTTTGGGCCAATTCTGTGCTCTCGCTAGTTTTACTCTGGTGATTTCAGTGGCGTTATTCCCTTCTCCAATGACTCGTGGAATATACAGCATTTCATGTTCCAGCTCACAGGCTGGAAACACTGTTTTAAAAAAAATTCATTTAATCCTTAGAGCCATTTAGCATCTGGAAAGCAACTTGTTAAAAACACAAAGCACATCTAATCCTGTGAGCTGCTCAGAGGCTGTAAGAGAAGCTTTTCCCCTATAGCATGATTTAAAGCTACAGCTGGGGAGTGTACTGCTGAGACATTTAGGTTGGTGAAGGCAGGCAGGGTTTTGTACCAGGTTGTTAATGGGAATGAAAAACGGTGATAGCATTGCCTGCAGTTCCCCATCTTAAATATATATATACTGCTGTACTGAATAGAACTATTAATAAAAAAAAGGACATCTCCCTCATTTTGCAGCAATCCGTTTGTAATCTGCAGCTGACTGTATAGTTTAGGATAGCTGAGTCATTTGCTAGCCAGCATGACACTCCTCACTTTCATTGCAGTAAATTGCTGGAGAAATCCAGGCCCTTTAATTTGGCTTTATTAAGCAAGCTGACATGGTGTTTGTCTTAAACAATGCTAATTATTGGTGAAAGGAAACCTCAAGGGATGTTTTGCTAAATTACTGACTCAGATGTATAAACGTGCTGTATTGAAACACTAATTGATAGCAACATATACATGAGCTCAACCCGCCCCCCCCAAAAGCCAACCCCTGAAAACAATAAAAACCCAGCAAAATAGCATATTTAAAAATTAAAATATATAGCATATATAAATATAAATTAAAAAATATAGTATATTTAAAATATCAAACTGAGGATTTTGACAAATAGTGTTAGTGAAGTATACTTATTTTGATTTCTTAGAAGCACCTATGAAATACTCCATTCTGCTTTACATTTCCTTGTACTGAGCATTGTTTTCATGTAATGTGACCCTTTCTGTATGATCAGATAAAAGGGTTAAAATGTACCTAATTTTCTCTTGGAAAAAACAATTCACATTGTACTGCAGGAAAGCGGTGCCATTTTATTATATGTTTTATTGTTTGTATTTAGGTTGTATGTCAGAAACACATGCGCACAGACTGTGGCCTATTTATGACAGCCTGTTTTTTTATTACATGTAATGACAAATAATGGAAGGACTATTTGAAATTGCAGAAGTTTTATAGAGATGGTCAATAGTTCCCATCAGAGAAGGTTTTCACCACTTTTTCAGAAGTGCGAGAAATATTTTTCATGGAGCAAGGAACCTGCGTGTCAGGAGGATCCTGCACTTCACTTGAGAAGTTGATGCAAAAAATAATAATAATACCAAGTTCTATAGGTCAAGGTCTGATCCCACAAAATGTTGAGTATCCTTACCCTCCATTGACCTGGAAAGTGAAGGTGCTCCAGGCCTTACACATTCAGGCCCACCTTGTATAAGTATTCTCAAAAACAGATTTACTGAATACCTCAGAAGACTGATATGCACAGACCCCAAAGTTGTACATTAGTGAGTGAGTATTGGGAGCTCACAAATTTTTAGCTCCAAAAACTCAGGCCTCTGCTAGCAAAGAACCATCTTGTAGAGGACCTATATGCACTAAGAAGATAACAGTTTTAGTACAGTACAAACCCATATATCTGAAAGTCTCAGGAAGATCATAAACTTTCTGATAACCTGAAGTTCAGTTGACTATGAGCTCTGTCCCTGTGAGCTTTGAAACCTGTGCTCTTGCTCACATAAGCCAACAGTGCAGTGATTACAAACTCCTAGCCATTTTTTTAAACAGCTGGTCCATTTAGAACATGGAGGCAACATGTGCTAGGTTCAGAGAAGATGGAGCCTAGTGAAAAGGCACAAGCCAGCATAGTACAGGTTCTGGGGACAAAACAGAATCTTGGTTACTTGAACATTTTGGGTAACTGGATTGTGTTCTTACTAGCTACTGTTACAGTCATATAGTGCAGCAGCCAGATTCAAATTAATTTTCATGATGTAATAAAAACATCTCTTCTCACTTCTTATAAGGATTCTCCCCTGCTTGCTAGCAGCACCTTTGAGGTTATCATATTTTCATCTCTGCTTGCAGTAATATTGATGGGATTAGAAAGTACATTAATGACTGTTTCATTAAGCTGTGAAAATAAGATGTTAAATAGTGTGGTCTATTAAACCTAGTTATTATCAAAAGCTTGCTGTGGTTACTAATCTAATCAGATCTGTTAGGAATTCATGTCCTTGTTTGTCCAAACAGCCTGAGACAATTTGGTCAGAAAGTCAATTAGTGAGCATTCACTTCATTGGAGAGCCTTTATTCATTTTTTAAAATTAAAATAAATTAGTGTCAAATCAGTTTCTGAAGCATGATAGTGACCGTGTTCTCTAGCAGGGGACTAAGGTAGATGACTCTTGGATTCTATTGCCGGTTTTGACAACGATTATGGTTGTGTTCTATTGTGTAAAATAGCTGTAAAAATTGTATTTTAGCCTTCCACATTTGTGTCTCAATGATTTAGGTATCATATGGGGTCAGTCTACAAACAAAAAAAGCTTTATTTGACAGTGAACCCTGGAAAGTGACCCTGGGCTCTGAAATTCAAGTTGGATATTGGATCATCATCAGTACTAAAGGCTCTGCAGGCCAAATTAAATCCTTCCTTACACCAGTGCAACTCTGTGGTCTTCAAAGACTTGCACAACGGATAACTGATAGGAATTTCATAGCTAATTCTGTAGATGCTGGGGACAGAGAAGGGATAGAACCTAGCTCCTTCACTCTTAGCTGTGTTGGCTCAGGCCAGGGTTAAAATCAGTAACTATAGTTATACCAAAGTAAAAAGCTATGGGTGAAACCCTGACCCCAATGAAATCAATGGGAATTTTGCCATGGACTTCAGTAGGTCCAGAGCTTTACCCTATGACATTCAACATACAAAAGATACATAGAACTGCTCAGAAAGAAGATGCTATTTTTATATAGTCCCTCTTCAGAGTAGGACCACATTTTAATCTGTCTGTACTTTAGCTTCCCTAGTGATAAAATGAATCTAAGAATAAGAATACAACAGGATGTTTTCATGCTGAATGTTTGAAAAATGCTTTGTGGACTTGTAATGAAGTATTCTATGATTTATTATATGTAATACAATAATGGTAATGCAATGTTAAGGGTAAGAAAAGAAATCAAGAGGCCAAGAACTTGGTGGGATCCAATTATCCATTCATATGAATAATGGAAACATCCACAGTCACATTAGCGAGGGTTTTTAAAAATGCAGAAGGCATATAAATCATTGTGCTTTGGGAGATACTCATTGTAAATACACTCATTATTTCCTGTATTAGATAGTTGTCAATAATGTGTGGTCTACATACTGGGTTTTGTACTGGTATAACTATTTTGGGTAGGGATGTGGGTTACTTTTAACACTATAGTAGTACTGATCCAAACCCTAGTGTGGATGCATTTATACCAGTGTAAAGGTGACTTATGGGTGTATAGTTTTATTCCCTTTCCTATGCAAGCTACACCAGTATAAACACCTTTTATGCCAGTATAACTGCATCTGCATTAGCGGAATTGTACCACTTTAAATATATCTGTATAATTAAAATACTACAACTTCTCTGTGTAGACAAGGCCTGAGAGTTTCTTGCACTTCCTCTGAAGCATCTGGCTACTGTTAAGGGACTGAGATCCTTTATGGCAATTTCTATATTCCCACAAAAGTCAGAACTTCAAAAAGCTGAAATGTCTGTCATACTGTTAAATGGGCCCCACTGCAGTTTGTTTGTTTTATGGTACACATTTAGCAACCCACACCAAACGATATCAATACAACAGCATACAGTATAACATAAAATCCAATTATTGCTCTTAAAAGAAAAATTACAGAAATAGCCATAAAAAGTGGACACTGAAATACAGCACCATAACATACACTAGAGGGTACAACACGATTTGCAAAACATTGCTCCTCTTTTAGTTATTTAACTACAGAATTCACAAACTGCTGTAGGTGGATAGATCACTCTCTGTTGTTGTTCTGCAAGAATTATATCCAGATCCAAGTAGTTTGCAACTAGTTCCTTTTACTCTTTATAGCCTGATTTGTCTTTTTACTTACTCTGGAGTAAAGCAGGAATGTCACAGGGTGGTTGACCTCTGTAACTGAAGTAGGTCCAACTCCCCTGTGCCAGAGCAGATGCTCCCAGTTAGGCCAATTAAAGGAGCAGCGCTTCACCTGAGGCAATAAAAGATGGGAGGAGAGGCAGTGAAAGCCTGAGATGAAAAGTGTGAGCTGTTTTTGTTGTGTCTGTGAGTGTGGCAGAGAGTCTGTGGCAAGCTGGGGAGAATGTCCTGCCTTGTGACAGGGAGTACGTTACTTCAGCGGATCCAGTGATATTACACAAATATAATGTAACAGACACAAGTGAGGCCCACTCCCTCTGTGACTTGGTGCATCTGAAGAACGTTAGATTGGCAACATTTGGTCAAGAATTGTTTCCTTAATATTTTATAGAGGAATAAAGGAAGTTTGTTATGATTGAATCCCAGAAATTGCATATAGAAAGACTCTTCCCACCTGTGTATTATAAGGGGAGCTGGTGGTGACCACCAGCATTGCAGTAGCCCACGCAACTTTAATTCAGCCTTGTGTGTGTATGCATTATGATCTTTAATTACATGATCAGAGTAATTTTGCCATAGGCCCTGCCTCATTCTGTGTGCAGGCTGGACACACAAGGGAACAAAAAAGTTCAAACAAAATGAAAATTGTTCATTTTCTTTCAATTTTTTTGTGTGCTCTCCCCCATTTTGACCATCTTTGCTCGCCTTGGACAATGAAAATAGACTTGTCAGTTTCACTTTGTTGTTCTGATCCATTAGCATAGTGTTGCAGTGTTAGGGTTGCAAACATTGTAAAGGAAGTTTTAAATCTAAATGGAAAACTATTTACAATTGCATTGAAATACACAATGATACTTCTTATAACCTTGGATTGTATAAACATCCCCCCTCTGAACCGTTTTTAAAAATAGCCAAACAAACTGAAGTTAGGGCCTAAAGTACCTGATGGTGTTCATTTCACGTGAAATGTCAATGTTGATATAAGTTAGCATATGAAGTTGTCATGTTGTCTGGAGTGGCTCATGACCGTGAGTGCCTGCCTCAGGGTAGACAGTCAAAAAGCAGGGTAGTCCCCCATAAACTGGTGGTTTGTTCTATAATCAGATTTCACTAAGCCAGTAACAAATGTGAACTCCTGAAACTCTATAACAGCCTTATCATGGAGTTAGAGAGTGCACTTGGTCCCTCCATTCTATCTTGCCACCCAGGCAAGCTGGACTTAGAGATAAATGGTCACTTATACCAAAGATCACAAAATATTCAGGTTGATCCCACTCCCAAGAGACCAATCACTTACCCTAGGTCAATTTGTACCTTAGATCTCATACCAAAGACAATGTTTGTAGGTAATCCCATAGTAAACTAACTAAGGATTTATTAACTAGGAAAAAGATGTGAGTTATTTACAGGTTAAAGCAGGCAACATATATAGACAAATGAGTTACAGTCTATGGTTCCAAAATGTGACAGGGATGTTGTAATCGGTCAGCACTGAATGTCTTTTTGGGCTAGCCCAGGTTGACCCTAGGGATCTCTGCTTTTTTCTAGCTCCAGTCCTGTGAGAGTCCAAACAGTAGGGTGACCATATTTCCCAAAGTGAAAACGGGACACTGCATGGAGCTGGCCTGATTCCCCCACTCTTGTGGGGCTGGCCTGAGCTGCCTGGTGTTGTTGCTTGCCCCCATGAATGTTCCTCCCCACCCCCTTACGGAGGCATGCCCCACTTTTTTGGCAAAACTGGGCATTTATCCCATTTGCTCTTGCCAGATGTCCAGTTTTGCCAAAAACATCCAGGCTTATAAAGGGGTCTGTCCTGGCCAAAACGGGACATGTCACCCTACCAAACAGCAAAGAGATGAAGAATTTTCATGTCAGTTATCTTCATTTTCTTCCAGAATTCAAGTTGATGGGACGAGCTTCCTTGAACATAGCATCTTCACTCGTGTAAGAAGGCCATCAACTCAGTCTTTGTAGCACAATGGCCCACTTAGTTTTTTTGATAGTCTTTCTTGATCGGTGAGGGAACCACTGCTCCTGCCTGGGTTCACAATTTCAGAGCTGGCATTTTTACAGTTATCAAGCAAAACTTATATATTACCTTATTGCATGGGTTACAGACATTACAAGTGAGATTAATGCATGTAGCAATTTACAAACATTTTTTACTTAACACTAGTGCACCTTACAAGTCTAACACTGATCTTGAGCAATGCTAACATACAGGTGACCTGGTCTGGTTTCCAGCTATGAATTTGTCAGTACTCAATTGATGTCTACAGCCTTGGCAAGAGCTGGCATCTGATCTACCAGCATCACAGAAGTAACCATGGGTAGACCTTGAAAGAATCAGTGATACTGTAAACTTTGACTTGGCTAAATTTTTTCTCCAGTGCTTAACCTGTCATCTTTAATCTGAAAATCAGTCTGGAAATCTCAAGCGCTCAGGCCTTCTGGTGAGACTTCTGCTGCCTCCTGATTTCAGCAAGATCAGAAATAATGTGAAATTAGCTTCTCTCATGGTGCTTTAATATTTTCCACTTCCTATTTCATCTGAAACCAGTCAGAGCAGAAGGGAGTGAAAACTAACTCAAGTTTTGGCATATGTTAAAGGATCCGTTTGGACTTCAGTAAAATGTTTGCCTATTCCATTTGATGCAAACTAACTCTAATATAGGTGCACGTTTTCTACCTCTGGACTGTTAGGAACTCAAGTCCTGCTTTCTTATAAAAGGATTTTTGATGTGCAGTTGTGAGGCTGAAAACTTAAAAATTCAGAAGCCTAATAATATTCTTAGCAAGGGTGTTCAAATCTAAAAATTGCTCAATGGCCTAAATGAAATGGATGTGGTGATCTAAATCCAGTTCCTAGAAGACTAATTAATGTCCACAAACACTACCCACACCTGGCATTAATTGGCACTTCAGTGAGCAATCTCATCAGAGGGGAAGGACTGAATACACATGGTGACTGAGCTATGCATTTACCCCCAGAATGGTTCTTCTGTGTGTAGGCAGCTTTCAGTGCTACTGTCCATAGAGTGTCTGTTCTGTGAATAACTATGACATCACTTTCCAGGACTGTGAGGCTGGCACCTTTTGCCAGCACTAAATTCAAACAAGCTAAAAGAGAATGTAACAAACTCATGACAATTTAGAAGGGAGATAACTATAAATCCAGGGAGTCCATTTCTTGTCTCCTTGCAAGAATAATATCTCACTTCCTCTGGCAAAGTCCAATATGTGTGTTGTATGTCTATAAATGAAATATTGCCCTTAATTAACCAGTACTGAGGTAATTGGAAATTGCAACAGATAAAGTGAAAGGAAATATCAAAGTGAAATGCAGTTATCGGCTGCTATAAGCATATCTTTTAGGGGAGGTATTAATGAGAATTCGCCACCGTGAAAGTGAAGTCTCGGCCAAAATGGCAAATTAAGCACAGGTTTTTGGCTTACATTTGGCTTACACTGATGAGACTACACTCATCTTATTTTGTGGGTGCCTATCTTGAGACTGTTTAAAAGGGCCTAATTTTCAGAAGTGACTGAGTACCCACCATTTGAAAATCAGCCCCTTTTAAGGAAAGTCAGCACACCCTAAAATTGAGGCACTCCTAATCACTTTCTATTGTTGCAAGTGAGGTCATCATTTTGTTTCGTTCAGTTTTTTTTTAAAATTTAAAAATAGAGTTTTTTTTAAAAAATGAGTAATTAGCATAGAAGGAATAAAGCTTTTCTAGGGGGATTAGAGAGAGAGTCTTTCCACTTTAAAAGCAAGCAAACAACTCTGCCCAACCACTGTAATTTGATTCATTTCAAAGGCAAAGCTTTACCAGAAGCAGGAGAACTCCCTCATCTTCCTCAGTGAATACTGATTTTTCTCCTATATTCTGCACATAGATAGTTTTTAAAAATGAAAACAACAATGGGCTGTGGGTGTATGACAGTGTGTAGCCAAGAGAAATTACTTGGACCAGGATCATGACTTCAGGAAAAACATTGCAGGACTAGCCTGTACAGTTCTGTACAGTGGGAAGTTTGATTTGACACTTAAATCAGTAAGTGGCCACTGAAACATAGAAGCAGCTTTCCATAGTCTGCCAAACATCTAGGCAAAAGAGAAGGCATTGGTCACATCTTAATAATGTATCAAGCAGGACCCAAAGAAAATACAACAACAGAGCAGCATTCTAGTCCGTGTCATCTTGATTAATAGTAAATTCTATAGCCATCTGTGAGATTCCTCCAGAAACTTTGAAAACAACATAATCTACCTGCACTTTATTATAAAGATGGGCTGTACTAGTAGCTTCTGAATTCTGGGCTTGACTCTACACAGTCTTGCACTGTGTATAGTCACTTATAGCTTTACACAGGTATAATTGGAATAGTAACATTTTACATCCACTTTGCGCAGATGTCAGTGACTGTATCAACTGCAAACTGCTGTGTCTTAAATGTTACCACAGTGAAATTATCCTTATAAGGGCCACCACTTGAGCTTACTTGAAATCTTCATGCTATTTGGACACTTTTAAAAATGCTGCTAAAGGTATCTATCACATATTCCTTTCTGGTTTCACAGAAGCAAGAACAATAGGATAAAACTACTCAACATTCCTAAGTGGCCGTATTTTATGATGATTAATTAGGGACTGAGTGACTATATATAACATGACTCTTATGTGAGGGTTAATTTGTGGAGTGACAGTACACTATCACAGTGCATCCAATACAAAAGAATAACAGTTTATTTTTGTAATTGTGGCCATAGGCATGTCCCTCATCCTTATTTTTACTCTATATGAGAATGTCCTGTATGGGATATACTGTGTAGTTATCATACAGCAGAGTAATCAGAAACATTTGGCATTTGTTTCCCTGTTCCACTGGCTGGGAAGGTGAAAAAGCAACTAGTTTCATATCAGGGAAATTCTGTCTGAATAAGATTGATAAGGAAGAGTATACCGGGAAAATGTGTGCAAAGATCTGGCACGTGTTCCTCGCTGTGCTGAAGCTTATGGATGAAAGATTGATAATGAGTGTTTACTGGAGAGAGCTCTTTAAAAGATTTGGGAATATTTGGGTATATACAAAAAAAGTGGATTGCTCAGAATAACTTTTCCTGTGTGACATTATCCTTAAGGGAATGTGTAATGTGAAAAGCCAAGAGAAGGCCTATTTTTCCTAGCTTTTAATTTCATTCCATTGGGTCAGTCCTCAAGGACCATGACAAACATGGAGATTAAGAGAGGATTTTCCTTGGCATGCAGTCACATTAGATTACCCTGCCTACATAGGTACCTTTCTTGTTGCTCTGCTAGCCTACTTTGCCCTCAGAATCCTTGCTGTGTTCATTTATGCTAAACGCTTCTGCTTTTGTTCCCCGTCAAGAAGTTGCCAGTAAGGATTTTTGAATGGCCCAAAATGACCCTGTTGTTTAATTCAGCCTAAATCCTACATGACTCAAGAACAATATCCATGAGCCCAGCAGCAATAGTAATATAAAATGCTATACAAATACTTTTTATCATCCAAACATGGTATAAACATTAATTGTACCAGGCATATTTGTAATACAAGGGATCTAATGCCCATAGGCCTGCAGTATGGACAACTAACATAGGATAACTGAAAAAATATTTGGCCCAGTACATACCAGACCCAAATAGCATTTCATCCAAAATGAAAACCTTTAAAACTCCAAATTCACAAAATAAATGTAACACCCAGCAGCAAGTGCTCCCTGGCAAAGTGCAGGTACTCATGTTGCTCCAATTTAGAGGAACAGCAATGTAGGAAAGGAAGGATGGTCTTAGTAATGAGACACTGGAGTAGGACTCGGGGGACGTGGATTCAATTACCAGCTCAGGCACAGATTTCCTGTTCTACCTTAGGCAAATCACTCAATCTACTCCTGTGCCTCAATTCTCCATCTGTAAAATGGGGATAATACTTCCTTACCTCACATGGGTATTATGGGAATAAAATCCACTAGTGATTGTGAGAAGCTCAGAAACAATGATGTTGAAGGTCCTACCAGATTAGGTACCTGAATAGATAGATGGCAGGTTGCTCCTGACAACTGCCTTGCTGGCCCTTTCTGTGTAATTCTCATCTGACATGTTTTCTTTGAGAGGTAGCTGTTTTGCTCTCTCTTGTGCTGGCAAAGGCAGGACTGTGTCACATAGACTTTTATAATTTGCACTGTGTAAAGTTTTACACACTGTCATTAGTTCAAAAACATAACTGGTTGACCTGAGAGGGGGAAAATGTGCTGCTGGTGTGAGGTGCCATGGGTCTTGCTGAACATAAGCTGTCATCTTGATTTTGCTACTTGCTTGGAGGATCTAGGTTTTTTAAATTTTGGGTCAGGTCTGTGTGTAGTTCCCACCTTGGAAGTGCCATTGGAGCAAGACTGATTCACAGATCTGTTCGATTTGTTCCTCCTTCCTTCCTCAGATATGCAAGTTCATTTATTTTATTTGGCAATACCTTTTATGTGTTGAGATTTGTTGTGCTGAGTTGGGTACTGACCAGTGTTCCCTCTAAATTTTCCCACCCATGTGCAGAATGACTTTTGTTATGTGCACCAATATGGAGGTGATGTGTCACACATCACCTCGTGACACATCACCTCCATATTGGTGCACATAACAAAATTCATGTGGCGGTGTGTGGCCTAGGGGTTCGGAGTGTGGGAGGGGGCTCAGTGATGGGGCAGAGGGTTGGGGTGTGTGGGGGGGTGAGCGCTCTGGGGTGGGGCCAGGGATAAGAGGTTTGGGGTGCAGGCAGCCCTGTGGCTACGACAGGGAGAGAGGACTGTGCCCAGATCTCTCTCTCCCTGCAGCAGCACCTGGGGGTGGGGGGAAGGGTCGCCTCTCCCAGGCCACAGCAGCTCCAGTGGGGCTGGGCCAGAGGAGGGGCTCCTCTCGTCAGCCACAACAGTTCCGGTGTGATCTATTTAGGACCTGCACGGCCCTAAATAGTCTACCGCGTGGCCGCACAGCTTACAGGGAACCTAGGTACTGACTCCAGTGTCAGTTTGGTGACATGACTTTTTTGGGGGGTGCCAGAAATAGCAAATAATTTCTCATGTGCTGAGTTAGGGACAGGGCTTCAGTGAAGAGCCATTTTCACTTGTTCACTGGGAATTCTGATCTTTTCACAGGAGAATTTAAATAGCAAAGTTATGTGAAAACTGCATCCTCATACTGATTGGGGCCTTCAGGATACACCTGGCTTAAAAAGAGTTTCTTGTGCTGGACTCTTTCAAAGGTGGTGATCATGTTTGCCAAGGCCCAAGATCATTATTACGTAATTACATAAACGCCTTCAAGCGTTTTTCTGGTCTGAAGAGCATTGTAAATATGCTAAGCATATGTTTAAAGTGGGGGAAAGGGTGAATAAATCTCTTCCACCAAATTGTTTTGTTTGAATATTTACACAAATGTGTCAGACTTAAAAAAAAATCTGCTCATTAATATAACAAAAATGATGTGCTGTTTTACAGTAAGCAATCAAGATATGCTGTAATGGAGTGTTTTTTGTTTTTTCTCTCCATAAAAATACTGGAATTATTTTTTAAAACAATACAATTAGGCCTTTAGAGATGTTAGCTGAATATTGATTTTGTTGATCTAAATTCTTAAAAGCATCCTTGTTCCTAAGCATAATTTTTAATGATCTTTGGTGTGTGTTTAATCAGTGCATTAGCACAGAAGTGTGCATTTCACATACAATAGTTGCAGTGAAGTTTTAGTAATCAGTAATGCCCTGTTAAAACTCTATTTGGCTGACTGCTGTATTGTGTTTGCAAGCCTGTATTAAGATTAATAAGAATAGTTTGTACTAGGCTAAAATGTAGATGAAACACCAAGGACAAAGTTGTAGTAAATTGAGCAAAGTCCAACTAAAAGGGGTGTTTTGTTCCATAAAAAGATGTCACAGGGTCGAGGATTGGAATTGTCAGCCCCAACCAGACAGCTTGTTGGCAAATCTGGGCTATGAATACTAGTACTAAATATAAGCTGATAAGCTCTTTCCTTCGTGTGGCTTTGACCCAGTGAGTGTATGTTGGGTACAGGTGCACTGGGTATGCCCTAGTCCACCTACAGTTCCCAGTTTACAGTGAGCCACACTAAAGCTCTGCCCTATTTCTAGTGCATTTTGGGTCTTGCATGCTTGCATAAGTTGTCCCAGGATTTGGCCTTGGGTGCATGGGCAAGTCAAGGCAATTGTGGTTTTAGACTTCTAAGTGAATTTTCTCTAATAAAGTAATAAGTGGTGAGTAAGTAATGCAAAGAACCTGGTCTAATCAATATGCAGAAAGCCTTCTGCCAAGTGGTTCTCTTATTTTCCAATTTAGCATCATTCTTGAGTTTCCCCAGAGAACACCATGGGGATTGTAAAATGTGGATGAAATGGTGAGGTGGTATTTATTGGGCAGCTGTTGAGTGGAATTGGTCAGAAAATGGTAAGTATCTTCCAACAAAATAAACAAACAAATGAACCTCAAAAAACTTTGAGATTTGTAAAGTTTTTCACCAAAATGTTCAACCAGCTCTACTGCTGAGTTTTTTTATAAGTTTGGATTTTATATAGGCCTTTTATAGAGATATTAAATCCTACTCTCCCCCATCACACCTTGCCTTTGATCTTGTATTCAAAAATTGTAGATATTTTTAACATGTATGCACATACACTCACACAGCTACTTTTTAAATGGAATCTAGACTACTTACCATGTGTAATATTTCTGATGGTGCATAGACCTTGTCTGGGTCTGGATCCTGAATTTCCTGCCATTGAAATCGCTGGAAGATTTGTGTGGTGAAGAAGTGCAGGATTGAACGCCTCAGGTTAAATGTTGCCCGTAGTGAAGTCAGTGGGAGTTTCGTCACTGACTTAAGTGAGGCCAGGAATTACCCCCAGGGTTTGTTCACCAGTGATGAATAGGAGAGCTAGACTGTATGCATCTACTGTTGTGGTGGGAACTGTGTAGGGAACTAACATTTTTGAATGTGCGGAGAAGGAAGGAAGGAAATAATGGCTAGCCTTGGATGAAATCAATTACTCTATCTATTGTGGATCACTGGGAATCAGAATGTTGCTCAGGATGGACAAACTTGCCTGTATACTAGGGCAAGGAGAGGGTTTTGTACTATGCTTTGGTTTATGCTTCGTTACATGAAATGTGTGTGATTTGTGATATGCAAATGGGCCAAGACTTTGCACTCTCCTGAAAAAATATGGTGGGTTCATGTTCTTGTGAACCATCAACCCATGTCCACAAATCTTTAGAGACCTATTTCAGAGTAGCAGCCGTGTTAGTCTGTATCCGCAAAAAGAACAGGAGTACTTGGTGCCACAAGTACTCTTGTTCTTTTAGAGACCTAGCTTTTCCACAGGCCTCCTTCACTTTACCTGACATAGTTTCTGAGGGAAGCTGTGACCTGATTGTTTCAACCCTTCTCCTTTGGATGAGCCCAATCAGTGGAGGCTGAGCAGGCAGGAGAGGGTATGTCCTGAGACAAGAGGCCTCTTGTTTGAAGATTCAGGTTCACCTGCTACTAGTTTTATAACCTAATAGTTAAAACGTCCCAAATGAGACACTTACATCACACGAGTGGAGCCAGCTAATACATGATAACTTATTCAGAGTTTTTCTTGTCTTAAGTTCCAAAGAACTTCTTTATTTCCTGGACATTTTTAAGATTGTTCTTCAGCTAGTTTATTGAATTGTTAGAATTCTGATCCAGGTTTATGGATCTCCTACTTTACAACGTAGCTCCTGTATGTTTTGATGATAGAAGGTGGGGCTGTAAGCATGTTGCTATTGGTTTCTTACACTGTACCTAATATTCCCCTGAATGTATATATTGATACTTATGGAAGAGTGCTATAGGATTTAATAGGGATGTGTTCAGTTAAAGTAATTCTAGTAACCTACATAACTGTTTAGATCCATTCTACAGGTGTTTTGAGCCATCATATATAATTTTATGGCCAATAGGCTCTTCTTATAGTACCTTTCTCTTCAGCCTGAAGGTAGGTTGCCAGGCATCTGGTTTTCGATTGGAACGTCCAGTCGAAAAGGGACCCTGGTGGCTCCAGTCAGAAGTGCTGACCGGGCCGCTGAAAGTCCGGTTGGTGGCACAGCAGGGGTAAGGCAGGCCCCCTGGCTCCATGCAGTTCCTGGAGATGGCTAGCTTGTCTAGCGTCTAGGCACAGGGGCAGCCATGGGGGCTCCGTGCTCTGCTCCCACCATGAGCGCCAGCTCCGCAGCTCCCATTGGCCGGGAACTGCAGCCAATGGGAGCTGCGGGGTTGGTGTCTGCGGGTGCAGGCAGCGCGCAGAGCCCCCCGGTCCCTCTGCCTAAGAGATGGACATGTTGGCTGCTTCCAGGAGCCGTGCAGTGCCAGGGCAGGCAGGGAGCCTATTTAGCCCCGCTGCGCCGCCGACCAGGAGCCGCCTGAGGTAAGCGCTGCCGGGCTGGAGCCTGCACCTCTCACCCCCTCCTACACCCCAACCCCTTGCCCCAGCCCGGTGAAAGTGAGTGAGGTTGGGAGAGAGTGAGTGACCGCGGGGGGGTGGAGTGAGTGGAGGGCGGGGCCTCTGAGAAGGGATGGGGCAGGGGTGGGCAAGAGTGTTTGTTTTTGTGTGATTCAAAAGTTAGCAACCCTAGTTTCTGGATTAGCAGAATGGTTTTTATTGTCCCATCTGGTAGCAATTCTGGGGATCTTGAAACGGTCATCATTGTTCTTTTAGTTTGAATCCATTCCACTCAAAATCACCAGTGTTCTTATCTGAAGTGGGAGAGAAACTGTATCTCCTGGAAAAAGTCAAGTGTTAGTTGAAAGGAGGTTAATTAAAGACTATGTGTTTGTTTCTGCTTTAACTCACAGGCCTTCTCACCAAGAGAGAGGGCTGGAGACCAACTGTAATCATAAACATTCCTTGTTACTGGATGTCTCCTGAGGGATAGTTTGGCATATAATTGTTCCTTGCTCACTGTTTCTCGTTAGCAAAAATTAACCATAACCTTGGGCTTCAAATATTATGAAGTAAGACGTAAATGGCCTGGGAGCAATTATCTGTGATGATGCTGTGTCAGCCCAAATATTTTTGGACAAATTCTGGCATCAGTTATGTGCATACAGTCCCATCAGTTTCCTGGGAGCAGGAGTACTAAAGGGACTGAGCAGCACACTTTTACAGCTGCAGGATGTTATTCACTAGAACTGGTCAAAAAGGTTCAAAATTTGCAGTTCTGATCATTTTTCCAGACAAAATAATTGTATTTTGGTGGGAGGAAATCGTTCATAATTTTTGAGTGAACATTTCTCAGACTTTGTCTTGCTATTGACTAGTCTGCTATTCGTCTCCTGGCACGATATGAACAACCTTCAGTGGCCTGGTACAGTGCATGGAAGAGAAGATTAAGAGCGCTGGAAAGGAGAAGAAATTACACTGGAGAGAGAGGTGCTGGGAAGATACTGAGACAAAGGCTTGGTGTTTGGGAGAAAACGGTTAAATACAAAACCCAATAACCCCCCACTACCAACAAAACAAACAGAAAAATAGACAAGGGTTAAAAAACAAACCAAAAAGTAGAAAATAGAAAATATACTTATTTTAAAAGTATAAAAGAGCCAGGGTAGCCGGGTTAAAATGCCAAAAGGAAATATGGCATAATTAAAAATGGAATTTACCTCTCTGCTGGGTAAGTTTGACACCCCTGAGCTACACCTCTGTCTTTTTGCTGGCATGAGTTGTTTCTGGCTGAGAATTTGTGACTGTTGCAACATAGTCCTTCGTTGTTGATTTACTATGCACTAACAGCAGCATCATCATAAAAAAGAACAAATATTATTTTATAACGTGTGCTTCCCTCCGTGTACTATACACATTTGACATCTAACAATTGCACTCCTAACTTGTATCTGCTCTTTTTTTATATTGTGGAGAAGAGATACAAAAATCCATTTCATAAGTGTTCTGCAGTAACAGGCCTCACTCTGCTTTTGTACATTTAGATTGTACCGCCTTGCTTTCTTATTCTCTCCTTCTTGTGCTGCTGCTCTCAAAGAGAATCTGCTTTATTTCAGATGATTAAAGATTACTGTTGTTGTAGAACAAACTCCAAATATGTTTGTAATATTGTCTTTGGGTTTTGTTAATGCGTGTATTAGTTTCAGGAAGGCATTTTAGCACATGCCTACCTGAAAGTTAAGCATGTTCTTAAGTACCTGCCTGAATTGGGGCCATAATGCATGCATCTGACAGAATATCTGTTTCCATTCATGCTTGATTGATTGTTTTTCTGTTGTCTCTATCTCTCTTGATGTCTCCATCACGGCAGCACTAGCTTCCCTTAAACAACTTTTGTCCTTATTGACCTTTACAAATCACTTAAAATTTCTCTGAAAAACAAGCCTGTAGTTTTTCAATGTGTCCTCAATCAATGGCCAAACACACATTGATTCAATGAGTGGGTTTTTTATAGGTGGAAAGTTAGCAATGTGAAATTTCAATGAAGTTCATGAGTCACTGAGAGGAAAACATCATAGCTGGAGTATGAGGATGGGAAACCTTGCTTATGATAGCTTTATAGAAGCAGGGCCGGCTCCAGGGTTTTGGCCCCCCCAAGCGGCCAAAAAAAGAAAAAAAAAGCCGGGATCGTGATCTGCGGCGGCAATTCGGCGGGAGGTCCTTCGCTCCGAGCAGGAGTGAGGGACCGTCCACCGAATTGCCGCCGAACAGCTGGACGTGCCGCCCCTCTCCGAAGTGGCCGCCCCAAGCACCTGCTTGGTAATCTGGTTCCTGGAGCCGGCCCTGTATAGAAGCTATCCTGCCTTTAGCTTACATTGATTTTCATTATCAAAGTCACTTCTGAAATATGTTAAGGCAGGAGACTATTGATGGCTGCTGTACAGCCTAGAGGCACCATTTGGGTCAAAATATTCAAAATGAAAGGTTCTTGTACTCACATTGGCTGGAGTATAAAGGTAATTAGACTGAAGGAACATTCTTATCAGCTGCTGGCCATTTGAAAGGAATGAGCTAATCCAACATACATGGACCATGCAGCTGAGCTCTGAATGCTCGTGAGCACTCAGAACTGGCTGTGTTGTTATATTCCAGCTCAGAAATACAATGTTTATGTCCCAAATTAAGACTTTGGGGTATATTTCATCCAGGAAGAGAAACAACTTTCTTATTTGCTGGCACTTGCAAAATATACACCCATGTTTTTTGCCCACAAAATAAATTGTTGGGCCTAAATCTGAGGAGTTGAGCCCCTGGCTACTTGATTTATACCCATGCTCAGGTAGATAGGGACTCAGAAACCTAAATCTTTGCCTGAATTTGAATTTCAAGCAAAAATTCTGTAGTTAATTAACCCCTCCTGAAAATATACCCTTTAACATATTACAATAATATTCAACCGATAGTCCTAGAAAGTTTTGCCTGTGTAAAGGGTAAAAAAGCAATGCCCAAATGAAGCCATCATTAACCGTCCTTTTAAAGTTGTTCTTCCATTATTTTTATTGTATTCTGTGAATTGATACCTTGCATTACTATTCTTTCCTGACAAATTCAAAGAAAGAAGGAGATAGCAAATAAGAATCAGCGCAAACCTCAGTCTATATCTCAGTTCTGAAGTGGAGACTTTTTTACTGGGCTTTTGAAGTCAGTCGGTATCATGGTGGTGAACTGATTCAGCCACAGCATAGAAGTTAGTCAGAATAGATGATATTATATAGTGAATGCTCCACAGTTTCCTCTGTGGGCTGAAGGGCTACTAAACATGTTTGGTGGAATTTTCATATGAGCTAAGCACTAGGCTACATCTGCTCTCACTGATGTGAATGGTAAAACTCCTGTTGACTTCACTGGGGGAAGAATTTGGCCAGCTCTGAGCACTTTTGAAAATTCCACCCATTTTTGTAACCATAGTCTAAAGGCAAAACTATTCAGTCAGATTTTTAAAGGTACAGTTTTACTCTGTCTTGCCTTCTACACACTCACCTGGAGTTGGGTGAGCACAAATTGGGCTTTTATCTGGTTTGTAATTATTTTATTTTCTGTTTTCTGTAACAAATGTATATAAAAAATTAACCAAAGTGATTGATTATCCAGGTGGTTGAAGCCAATAGTCCAGTATGTTTTGGTGAACCATACAATACTCTATTATAACTAGGGGGTCAATTAATTATCTTGCATAATTATTCATACATCATTTTTCTTTAAGCTTTTAATAGTGCACTCAAATAAATAAAATATGTTGTGAACTGGAGAGAGTATATTTTGTATAAAGCATGCTCCTATGCTTTTGTGACTTTTATGCTAAGATAGCATGAGTCAAGCTGTAACCAGTTCACTGTGTTTTCTAAGATAGCGAAACAGATCTTTGATGCTGTATGCTAACCACTTTTCAGCACTTTTCATGTGAGGCCCATGATGGTAAATTTCAAAGTATCCATGCGAGCGATGCTGAATTGTTTTTACAAATATCATGCTAGTGTATATTACACAATTATCATTCTTTTGTTATATTTTTGTAGCAAAAAAAGTGTGCTAGAAGGTATATGCAGGGTGGGGGGCGAGCACTTTCAGCTCCATAGAAAGACACAGACTCTATCCCAAAGATCTTACCATCTAAAGTCCTGATCTTGCAAACATTTGTGTGTGTGCGTGGCTTTACTCATGTGAGTAAAGCTGTCCAGTTGCTTAAGTGTATGCAAGGTCAGGTCCTAATTTAGGCATGACATGATGAATGGGGTTAACAAGAGGAGGAAGAACAAAGGCTGTAGGACAGTATATAATTGAAAGTAATTTTAGTTCAAATATGTGCACTTTACTAAGAGCACTGTATGTTGCTACTTAATAGTTTGCTTCCCCTCGCCCCCAGTTCTTATCACCTTAAATGTTAAGACCTGATCCTGTGAGGCATTGAGAGCTCCCATCCCCTACAGAAGTCAGTACTGATTGAGGGACCTTACAGGATCAGAACCTTATAGATTTTCCCTATTAATTTAGCCTCTCAGTAGCTAATTCCTTAATATCCTCAGAGATATACTGTATTGTCTGGACTGGCTAATTTATATATGTTCATATTTTCCAAGTATTCCCTTCTCTGCTCTTTGTTAAGCAGTTGTTTTTACATTGTCTTCCTGCTTAACTAGTTGTTCAAACTTATTAAAATAGAGCCAACTTATTGGCCATTTTTGTGTCTTCATTAATTTTATTCTGTTCCTACCGGTACTTCATTAGTTCTGCTCCCTCTCCCCACAATATACTTTCCTTCTTATTCCTCACGGTGCATTTAGCTAACATTATGACTTTACAGTTTTGTTCAGTTAAGTTCCCTCTCTTCCATTTTCACAGGTGCTCAAATACCGCAGTGTTGAGGTAGCCGTGTTGGTACCAGGATATTGGAGAGAAGTTGGGCCTGTAAAAGATTTTTACCTCACTCACCTTGTCACTTTAGAGGGTGGTATAGATACTTAGAAAGAACCAACAGGTTTCTTTTTACTTCAGCTCTTTGAGCTGCATTTCATGAAGCCACGTTGGCTGGTTCTCATTTCTTGGAATCTTGATTTACAGAGAAGCTGCTGTACAATCTTATGGCCCCTTGTTATAGTGAGAAAAAGCATGCTGTATGGATAGGGCACTGAACTGGGAGTCAAGAGACCTGGTCAATGAGGCCAGGATTTCACGTGGATTTTAATTCCCAGCTTTGCCCTGATGCTCTATGTGTCCTTAGGAAAGTGTCTTCACCTCTTTGTTTTTCCTCCCAGCCTTCGTCTCTCTTGTTTCTTTAGTATGTAAACTCATCAGGGCAGGGACTATTTTCCTATCTGTTTGTACAGCACCTAGCGCAATGGGCCCCCAATCATGATTGGAACCTCTAGAGGCTACTGTAATATAAATGATAATAATAAAGTACACGTAATCTAGTGTGCTGACACCATGTAAAGCAGATGTAAAATGCTACCTTTCTTTTTCTGTTATGACTGAACTAAAATTAATAAGGCTTATTTCTTTGAGCACTAGCATCACTTCAGGAAGATGCACAATTTTGGTAATAACTAATTAATGTAATATCAGTACTGGGAATATATTTGTCCTTTTAAAAAATTCTTTGCTATTGGATGGTGAAACTAAAACAAAATATCTTTAAAATTCAGAGACTTTTCCCACCAGATTACCTTTTCTTGAGATAGTTAAGGAAGAACTCAGTTTTGACCTAAGTTTTAAAACATCTGCAAATAATTTTAGTCTCTGTAGAGTTAACCCCATACAAAGTTATCAATTTTAAGTAAGATAGATAAGTACAGCTTCTGTACAACAGTATTTGCAATATTGCCTAAACATCCCTTTACTTGAAAGAGAAAATACCTAGAATACTGCAAATATTTTAAAGATATTTAGCTATATAAGACATTATCTGGGGCAACTGACATGTTTTTTAAGAGTGATCTCTCTAACTGAATGCTCTTTAACTAAGATTTTGTACCTGTAAATTATTTTAGCCCTGGCAACATACCTCCACAACAAGATGTTTTTTGCTTTAATGAGACTATCTTGCTGGTCAATGTAGCAAATCTGGAATGTTCTTGTCTTAAGATTTCCACCTCATTCTGATGTGGGTTCCTTGAGAAGAAACAGTGGATCCAGTTGATCTCTGATGTAACTTCATTGACTTCAATGGCTATATTTGGCCCATTGGATATCTTAAAGATTGGACCATTAAGTTTGCCTGGTCTTTACTTTCATGCGTCTTCTATTTTAGAAGTTTGAAGGAGAGAAGTGTGACTTATTGAATTCCTTTGGATTTTTTTGCTTCATTTTAATTTAGTTATGAGATCGGAAAATAATGAATTCAAACATATCCCAAGACAGTGTTCTGTATAATATTCCTTCAGCAGCTTCATTCATCGAGCCAGAACATAACAGTATATTCTAAAAAGCTCTTTTTGTCAGTTAATGTGAAACTTAATGCTTATAGACTCATGGGTCTGACTCACTTACACTTATATTGACATTAATTTGCTTTAGAGAGCGAGAGACCCATCTGTGATTATTGCTTCTCTGAAAGATTGCAATAGAGTCCGAAAATTCTAACAAGAAAAAAAAAAGTCTTACCAATTTTTCCTTTTCAGATAACTTTCAATCAAGAAAAAAACTGTAGTTTCTACTGGGCGTGGGTGGGAGGGGAATAATTTATCTGTAACAACTCCAATAAGCCTTCTGTGTCTTGTGCTTTGACTGTTGACCTTTAAGTAGGAATAATCCAAGACTGATACAGAGTAGAGAAGAAATTAAAAACAAAAGATCAAAATTAGATTTTAAAGCCCCAGGGGCTTGATTCAGTGGTGGTGATAGAAAGTCTACCGGGAGGAAACTTGGAACAGTTCGAGGTACCTGCAATCACTGATCATTTTTGCAGCTCTTAAATAGAGGGGGTGGAAGTAGTTGTGCAGCTGCAAAAAGGAGTGACACACACACACAAGGGTGTGTGGCTACATTTCTACTGACTCAGCACATCCCATAAGCAGCCTCTGCTTGTGTGGCTAAAATCCTGGCTAAAACTGAAAGCTGTTACCCCTAGCACTAACTCCAAGGAAAGATTTCCAGGAAAACAAAGGCATTAATCCTTCAACCCTTACTCATGAGAGTAGTTTAATTGAAGTCAATGACTACTTTCACAGGATTGAGTTGCAGGATCAGACCTTCATGATATGACCTACACACATACATAAAGACCAGACATTCCCACATTCTCTGAGATACAAATTGCCCTGTTGTAATATTTTTTTTGATACAAAATTATCTTTATTTATTTTTATTTATTGGGGATATTGCAATCTAGAGGCTCCAATCAGGATCAAGTTTCCATTGTGTAGGAGCTGTTCAAATACATTATGACAGTTTCCGTCCCTACATTATCAAGACTGTAATGAACAGAGTGAAAAAGATGAACAGATGGAACCATTGAGACATGCGTTTAAGCCTTATCACCCTTTTCAAATACAGAAGCAGTCTAAATAATTTTTGGTCTATCAGCTTTAAGGACTGAATTTCACTTCTTCCTTCCCCTACAACTCAGTGTCACTTAGCACTGAGGCACAGTATCAACCTCATCCTTCAGCAGTAGTTATAAATGGAAGTACAGTAGCTAAGCAGGGAAACTTGTAATCAAAAGGGAAGAGTTGTTAAGGTGACCTCAAGCCCTGTATGAGAGAAAAAGCAAAACTTCTGCAGGAGAACAGGGAGTAGGGAGTTAGTGTGGCTAACTCCGTGAGAATGGTCTGCTCTACTTAACTATAAATAGAAGAAATCTTTGGAGATAGTCTTAAAGGAGCAAGGACGCATGCCTAGAAGTTTGTAGCTCTAGAACTGCAACAGTATTTGCCTTGTTATTGTTAAAATTTTCAAGGGCCACATTTCCTTATGTCAGGCTGTCTAAAATGGCTCATGATTGTGAGTTCCAACCTCAGGCAGTCTGCTCAGAAACAGGGCACAAACCCAAAACTGGTTGTGTGTTCTATACTTGGATTTCACCAACCAAGTGTCAAGTATGAACTCCTCAAGCACTACAGCAGCCTTAACATGGAGTCACAGATAGACCAGAGTACCAAGGGGACTATCTCGCTACCTAGGCAAGGTTGCCTTTCTGATAGATGGTCCCTTTCACCAGACATAGCAACAACATTCAGGTTACTTCCAGTCCCAAAGGACCAGACACTTACCCTAGGCCAATTGTACCTTAGATCGCTCAACAAAGACAATGCCTGTATCCAGTCCTGTAATAAACTAATGAAAGATTTACTAAGAAAAAGAAATGAGCGTTATTTACCAGGTTAAAGCAGGTAAACATACACAGGCAAGTTAGTCTTAGGTTGAAAAAGGTGATGGAAGCTGCTGTAATATGTGAACTCCGTATGTCCTTTAGAGCTAACTCAAGCTAAGCAGCTTAGGGATCCCCTGCTTAAGCTTAGAAATCTTGCCCTCTCTAAATTCCAAGCAGCAGAGTGATACAGTTCCTTCTGGTCAGGAATTTATATTCCCTTCCCCCAGAGTTCAAACTGATGGAACAAGTGTCGGCACCTGTCTCTTCCTGTGTGTGTGGGCAGTCAATAAAGTCTTTGTCCTTTGATGTTTCACAATGGCTCGTTTAGTTTCAATGGGCTTTTTTGTGTGTAGGATGAGCACTTTACATTAATTAATGCATACCTTTCCTCTTTGGTAAGTTACACAATTAGAGGTTTAAAATGCAAACACTCAATATAACTCTATACCATGGGCTACAGATGTTATAACTGAGATCAATATATGTAGCATCCTATAAGCATTTCATCAAGTCTAAACACTGAACACATTCTTATCAAATGTATATCTCTTTTAACAATACTAACACACACAAGTGAGCCAGACTAGTTTGCAGCTATGCATTTGTCAATGTTCAGTGAGGCCTAGGGCATGAGCTGGCACCTGGTCTGCCAGCATCACACCTTAACCGATATGGTTAGCTACTTGATAGAATAAGTGTAGCCAGGAGGCAGGTCACAGGGGGTCATAAGAGAGACTGCCTCCTGTGTCCCTCAATGCTCCGTCCTGCCCCCCCCCCAAAAAAGAGAGAGATTTACCTTTTTATTGTTGACATATCCACTTTCCTATAAAATTGTATGAGTTTAATATGCAGTTTCTGTATCAAAACACTCTTGTCCCAATATGGGCGGTTGGTTATGCAGATATATTTATTTAAATTGGAATTAATTGATTTGCCATTGTACAAAGGGAGTGTTTTAAAGTCTTATTTATCAATCACTAATGGGATAATTTTAATCATTTTAAAGCACTGCCTTCCCTGCACACGGTGTGTGTGTGTGTGTGTGTGTAAGAATACGGAACTGTAAAGAAGGATAGCACAATGGGGTGGTGTTTGCTGTGCTTATGGTGGAGGTAGGTGGAATATGGGAAAGGTTGTGGTATGTTCTCTGTGGTATATGATAGTTGTGTTAGTAAAGTATATGATTCTGGGTGTGGGAGTATTAGGTATATACTGTTGGTAGCCTTAACTTTTCGTTTCGTAGCATATCTAGGTTTTGTATTTGGTATATATGTATAGGGCAACCTTAACTGACATGACATAAGTGTTTCTGTGAACTAATATAGTCTTAAATCTGCTAAATTATTTTTTAAATCCAGTGTTACCTGAATAACAGTTTACAATTAAACTAATTACTGTTCAATCTTAGCAATATCCCAGAGGGAAATAAGTTTTATTGTGAGTGCCTTGGCATATCTTTTTATTATCCCCTTTGTATTTTGGTATAGAATTAGGAGATTGGGTGCTGGTTTGAATTTTTTTAAATTAAATATTAATTGTCAAAGGTGATGCATAAATTCAGCTCTTTTACATTTGGATATAAAATATACTGTATTTAAAAAAAACTTTTTATCAAAACAAGAAATATTTCTACTCAAAACCATATATTTCTTCAAAATTTCTTCATAAAATTGTTTGCAGTGTTGTTGTAGCTGTGTTGGTACAAGGATATTAGAGAGACAAGGTGGGTGAGGTGGTAATTTTTATTGGACCAACTTCTGTGGATGAAAGAGACAAGCTTTCGAGCTTCCACAGAGCTCTTTCACCCACATAAGTTGGTCCAATAAAAGATATTATCTCACCCGCCTTGTGTATCTTCATAAATCTGTCTATTCCTGAGTCCATAATGGATAGTTTTGGGTTGTTCACTGCTGAGGTGCCTTTAAGCTATATAACAATGTTTTAAAAGGCTGTAGAAATTTTTAATGGAATGGTTGTTTACATTGCAGAGTTTATAACTTTCCTGCTTAAAAATCGTCAAAGCATGAAAGTGCTTGTTCAATTACTTTTTAGTGTTTTTTGACTCTCGTGTACTATTTCATGCAGTTCTTGTTCAATTGTGGGCAAGGTGACTGCTTACTTTTCAAGGATACAAGGGAAAAATAAAACATAACTCTATGTAAAGATTTTGTTAACGGACAATACACCACCCTGGAACAACAGATGCACTTGTGTCCACATCAAAATTTATTCCCCCAAATTACCACTGGCCAAAGCCCAAGGTGGGCAATTTGAATCTGTATTATGAATTAAAATGGAACCGCGTTAGAATCTGTTTTTTCATGGCCCTACTGAGTTAAAAATGGATTTTTTTTTTAAATTTTTTTCCACTCGAAAAGGGAGATTCCCAACTTATTATTGCCCATTACTTATTTCTGACTCTAGAATACCCTGAAATACTGGACTTTAAAACTGTGGTATTTCTAGGTGTAGAAAAGTTATTTTAGGGGTTTTAAAGGTTCCCTTTAAACTCTGCACAATTCATGACAAGGTAATTAAAGCACCTGACTTTACAGAGGAATATATATGAGAAACGGTCCCAATAAATTGCTTAAAAACATTCTCATTTGAAACAGCTTTTCAGTAATATATGTCTCTTGTGCAAAATACTTGATGTTGTGGCATGCTATGGTATAAAGAGTTTATCAGCATGATTTTGAGTGTGACCTGAATTTGTCACAAGTGACATAACCAGATTCCCTTAATTGCCATAGGTCTGATCCACAGCCCACTGAAGTCAATGGAAAGATCCCAAGGGTGGGAAGTAGGTGACATAACATGTTTTTTTCTGTCTCTCTTGACTTCTGTACTTCCTTTGATAGCCCGTATCCTGAAGCTGCAGATCAAAATCTTCAGCCTAGGTTTAGAAAGTCAAATGGTTCAGACCGCCTTCTGGCAAGCAGCAGAAGTATTGAGGCCTTATTTAAATGTGAACTGGACCTTTTTTGAGATTAATTCACCCATCACTATTAAATTGCCGTCTTTCACTGGCATTAACTGTTGATGGAAGGTGAATGGAGCGACCCTGGTGACTGCATCCTAATCTAACTAACGGGTCACCCTAAACAGATTAAGGTAGAATTTGTAAAAGCTTTAGTTTAATGGGAAAGTTTTCATGGAAGGCCTGGTCCTGCAAGGTGCTGAGCACCCTCAACTTCCATTAAAGTTGGTGGGAATTGAAGGCACTCAGCACTTCCTTGTAACTTGCCATTATCACCGCCCAGACTGGCCCTCTCTGTACTACGCAGCTTAAAAATGAATATTACAGTATACTGAAGGTGATAAGAACGGGGAGAGGCACAATGCTGAGGGATTTAAAATATCATTGATTAGTTTGTGAATTGGGAATTACCTTAAACAATCTGCCTATGAGCACACGTAGTAAGAAGTGGGAGTTTTCTTTCAATGGACTCTGTTATGAGATGCAGGCCTGTGGAAAGAAATTTGGGGTCTCGGTACAATGTGTTTGCTGGGGTCCTATTCCCTCCCATTTTACTTTATTTATGCAGACATTACGGATGTTTTAAGCGGCCTCTTAGCTCAGGACCTTGGTACAATTGTCCCTTCTTCCCCCCCAACATCCTTGTCAGCCCTGTGATGCTGAGCTCTTTCAACTCCCATTAAAAAATCAGTCTGAGTTGAGGACGCCAGTGCTTGAGAGATGAGGCTCAGCATGAAATCATGCAGTTAGACTTCAAAGTAACATTCATCCAATGTTGTGAAGGGAGTAAAACAAGGAGTAGAAAGATTCTGGAGACAACACAACTTCCCAAGCAGATGGGTCAGCTTCTCTCGGCTCTTTAAAACAATAAAAGTAAAGAAGCAAGTCCTTGCTGTGAAAACATTTCAAGAACATTGTTCCCACAATTGGGCATAGGAAGTAATTAGGCACAAATGATGCTGAGTGTTGCTAACTTATGACTGGAAATATGCTGTTGCTACGTCAGCTTGTGGAAGGGGTGTGGTCAAAGGTAGGTAGTGATCTTTGTGCTGCTTCCCTTTATAAAGGACCTATAATCTACAGATGAAGGAAAGGGGAGATGAAGAAATTATGTAAACAGCAGATACGAGCTGGTCTTGTTTTTGTTCAATAACTAAAAGAGGCATATTTGTCTTTTCATTAATTAATACTGCCTGCAGACTGCCATTAATATTAATGAAACTGTGTATTCATCCTATTAGCATCTCTTCACGCTGAAGTCAAAACACACTGGCATTGCTATATATTCTTATTACACACAATGCATCACCAAGACTGTCCCCTTACAGGAATATCAGGGAACAAACCCCTGAGTTAGGTCAAATGTGTATTTATTCATGGCTTTTCTTAATGCTGGATTTAATTTGTTGTATTTTGTTTTGTTTTTAATGCTGAGTAAACCATGTGACTTAAATCCACATTTTGACAATGGTGTGGCAATAACACTAGCAAAACTATTACTTAAACTTTGGGAAGATATTTGCCCTAAAATCCCTAGCTGTTGGTTGTGTATGTTTTTGTATCACAATGGTCTAAAGTTCCCGATCCAAATAAGGGACTCAATGTACCAGATGCTGTATAAACACAGTGTAGAAGGACAGTTTCTTGACTCTTTTAAGCATGTTTAAAGCAGTAAATCTAGGATCAATAAGATATTTCTTAAATCTCTCTTCTGACGTATCTACAATTCTGAAATAGCTGACAGGTTTAATAAATGTTCAATAGAAATATATGTATTTTTAATAACCCAGGACACTGTCACTAAGTTACCTCATTAAAAACTGCTGCTCACATCAGCTAAATCAGACACCTCTCTGACCAGTTAATACTCAGTAATATCCACTTAAGGCCATGTAACATCTGTGTACGCTCTCATTCTTTAACCTTCCCCCCCTCCACTTAGAACAAAAGATTGGATATGATAAGGTTCAGTATGAGCACCAAATTGAATATTAGGACATTGCACTTTCAGTACTCCATCCTGTCAACCAGGTGTGGGTCATGGCACATCAACGTTCTCCACCAAATGCATGCATTATACCATACAGGTGCAACACCTCCCTCATCACAAGGGAGCTGAATGAGTTATGGGAGTTGTATGGCACAGTGGAGAATACTGATGCTCTCTGAGACTCAAACCCAAGTTGCCAGAGTTAACTAGTGGAAGTGCAGTCTAGGTCCACAGCCAGCAAAGGCTGCAAGCACTGTAAAAGTAGTGCACTCTTCCCCAGAAGGCAAGGTAGAGGTTGTGCCTCTCATCACCCTCTGAAGATCCCTTTAGCCTACTGCTTTGGACAAAGCTATATGAAACTCCCACCATACTGACTCTTTGAGATTGATGGTGAAGTGAAATGCTTTGGTCGTCATCAGCCCTCAGAGGACTTCCTGCAACCTTGTCTTATATGTTGTTAACTAACAACTTCTAATGAATACATTCTAAAACTCAAGTATAGACAAGCAATGTAAACCTTAACACATGCTAAGCTAGTGGTGTTGAAGCCTAGCTCCTCATTAGGGTCTACCTTGACCAGCTAAATTGAGGTAAAAGGTATTGCCCTGAGTATAGACCAGGAAAAAGATTGAGGTTGGTTAAACTCTTAGGCTAACGAGCACCATTTTTTTTTTCTTGTCTAGATATATCCTTGCACACTATGTTGTATTCCAGCTAGGCAACAGCCTGATGAGTTTGTCTTTTTGAAGGCTGAGTTAAGACTACGATTATCACACTTTCATTAGAAAATATTGTGTTGTCAAAATCTTTACTTGATCAGTTGCTATATTTGCTGTGGAAGTGTCCTTGTCCCAAAGTCCAAATATGCATCTGATTTTTATATCTCTCTGTCTTCTTTCCTCTTCCCTGCAACACACCCCTCTTTTTGGATTCCAAGTCTTGACTGCTCTCCCTCATATTTCCCAACTCTCTCTCTCTCTCTCTCTCTCTCTCTCTCTCTCTCTCTCAAGAAAATTGGCAATGTTGCAAGTTTGAAACACGTAGGTTCTTTGAGTAAAGCTTCCAGTTGACAATAATGGGGAATTCCTTTTTGAACCAGAAAATCATTTATCAGGAAGGCTGTAAATGGAGGATCCTGCTTCTGGTACTGAATGTGGTATATAGATTTGTTTGCTCTCTTAGGTTCAGCATAGCATATGCAGCTAAACACAGTGTGTTGATGGATTGGGAGTTAGACTGCCCTCTAGCTGCTGGATCTCTTTATCATATTTATATAAGTTTCTGGCACTCATTTTGCAGAGTGTAGCAGTTGATCTGTGAACACAGTATTGCCTGATGAGTGTTGAAGAAAATTACCTTAGAAACGTCCCTTGGTCTAGCACCTAGTGACTAGAGAACATTATGTGCTCCTGGGGGCATTCTGCGCCAAAAAAATAAAAATGCTGTGCACAGTATTTTAAAACTCTGCAAATTTTATTTGTCAAAATAACACTATATAATCACGGCGTTTTCAATTATATTGGTAATTTATTTCAAAATATCTGTCAGCAAGTATGTCTGTAACAATACAGACACACACAAAAATTCCCCCAGGAGTAGAGAGTTAAAGAAACCCCTACGACAGCCCAGTTCCTGTTTCTCTGCCTTCTCCCGCCCAGAGCCTAGCTGTGGGGGTCAGACACTCACACCATCTCCCCCCAAGAGCCCAGCCATTGGCCCTCCCTGGTCCAGACACTGTCCCCTAGAGCCCGGGGATCCAGAGGGAGAAACAGCGTGATGTTGGGTCCTCGGCTTGCACGGAGTTTCTTGCCCACTGCCGCCTCCTTCCTTCAGGACATACTGAGAACTGCAGCTGCTGGGAACCCTGCAGTTCCCTCCCCCTCTCCCTGGCCTTATATTCTGCTTGTGAGTAGGGCTCTGCCAGGTCCAGCGGACCCTAGTGGTGGCCAACATCTCTGCAGCCAATTTCTGTGAGGGGAAAAGAAATTCTGCACGCACAACATTAATTTCTGCAAAATTCTGCATTGTGCAGAGGCGCAGAATTCCCACAAGAGTAAAGTTATGGTATAACAGCTTCACATTGCATCTTACTATTATTTCCCTATCTTGTATATTCATAAAGCAGAGTAGCACTAAAAAGTGAGTATGGCAAGAATACATCAGTGTAAAGCTTTTATTTACATACGTTTCTTTTTGGAAATTAAAAAAAATTAGCGAAACTGATGAAGCTTTTGTAAAATGTAGAAAATTCCATCAGCTATCTCTACTGCTGCAACTAAACTGTATTGTAAGGGAATCCCCTTAACTCCAGATCCTATTAAATCAGGGTTTTTCTTTTGGTGGTGGCTGAATTTTAAACTTCATAGTGCCTGATCTTTGTCTTTGGATTCTACTACAGCATATATCACACTGAATGTTTTCAGTGAATCCATTTAATGAAAGATGTATTTATTTCTACAGTAATGTGATGGTTTTTTAAAGTGGATGTTTTCTCAACTGTGTTCATGGTGATCGTGTTTTATTCTACATAGGTTCTTATACTGTGTTCATCACCGTAATAGTTGAATGCATTTGTATGGCAGATTTTTGAGAAATGCATCTCTCAACTTGCCATAGCCCAAATGTGGGACTCTGTGTGTGACAAAAGACACAAAATGATGGACACAAAAAACGTATTCATGCACTTGAAGCCCAACATAGTTTTTTGTTTATATTGTAGTTCTCCCTTTTACCAGAAGTTCTTCAGGTGCTTTGAACATTTAGAACATGCTTTTGGCTCTTCAGACGTGCTGCAGGAGCATTACAGAGAATTCTGGGGCATTTCAATCTCATGACAGAACAATATAGGACACACAAACTGTATCTAGTGAGATGTGACATGGGTGGGGAAAGAGCGGAAAAGCTTCTTTTTCATTAGGGATGGGTTCAAATTCTTGCTTCTTATGCAGGTGGGCTGTGTGTGTGCTCTACGAGCAGCATCATGAGATGGATTAAACCTCAGTCACTGAAGTATTAGTGTCGGATATTCGAATTCTAGTCGTTCTACTCCACTGTTAGTAACATGCACACAGAACACAATGGCAGAGAAACTCAGAGTGGGGAAGAGAAGCAAGACAACAGCTGGGGAAAGTAACAGAAGTGAAGGAAGGAAAGCTAAGAGGATCGCAGATGGAAGGCAGTGCCTCGAAGATATCTGATTCAGGTGTCAGGACGTGTAGGGAGTATAAATGTGAAGAGTAGGGAAAAGTCTAGGTCACCTGATCTCAGATAGGAAAAGGGAATGGGTTTATATTTCTTTGGGCATTAGAATTGCCTCCTATCACTACTACCTAGCATAGGTACTGCAGCTAGGGTTGCTGGGGGTACTGCCACACCCCCTGGCTGGAAGTGGTTTCCATCATGTATTGGGGTTACAGTTTGGTTCAATGGCTCTCAACACCCCAGCTACCTAGACTTACTATGCAGAATCTGCAGCTTCATTTGGCAGCTCTTCTTGTCTGGGCTATCCCTTCATTCACCTCACAATAGAGGTAATTTTATTCTGAATCACCTGGAGTGCCAATGTCTGCCCTATAGCTTCCAGATCTACCCTTGGGTCCTATACAAGGCTTATCCCATATCTAGTCCATGTACATCAACACCCCTGACTCATTAAAAAATCTGTGTTGCAGTAGGTGGACCTAAAACTAGTGCATTTCCAAAATGACCACTGCTCCCAAACCACCTGTAGGGAAGCCGCTGGCCTGTCATCTTTGCTTTATGTTCATTGTGCATTTTGATGCCATAGAATCAATGTAGCAAGATGTAAATAATGTATGAAATTAAAATCCCCTGACCAATGGTGTGTAGAAAGGAGGCGTGTGTCGGAGCAGGATTTTATAATTGTACTATGAGAATTAATGTATGATTTGATTTCATCCTGCCAGCCACCCTTTTTGAATAGCAGAAAGGAATGACAGACCAGAACAATCCCTATGACTGATTATGGTCACCCTTTTGTTTTAGGATAAGTTATAATGTTTACTATGGTTTCCTATATGTATTACAAATTAGGCAGTCTAGTTAAATATGCATTTCTTTGTTTTAAGGTTTTAGTAAGTAAGAGACAGGATCTTGTATTGTGTCTGTTAAGGAGATTAGAGGAATGTTGAGGGCCTGAAGCCCCAATGTGAATTGTTTTTTAGTTATAAGATTTAGCAAGGCTTGATTTACAATGTATTCTGCTGAATATGAAATGCTGTCTGTATACCTTTGAAGGTTTCTGTAAGAGATTGTTTGTGTGAATGAGGAATGCATGCATCAGGAAAAGATAAGGTGTGAAAGCCATCACAAATGTCCAGGTGGTCAACAAAAAGTGAGAGACTTGGAAAAACCAGGAGACAATCAGAAAACATCCATTGTATGCTAAATATGTTAGCAGCATTGACGACCTCAGAGGTGAGGCAGGCATCCCCAAAGGCGAGACAAGAAATAGGAGATAACGATGGGAAGCCTGACAATAACCATCAAATGATAACACCACTTAAGGACTAATGATTGCAGGATGACATTGCAAAATGCATGGACTCAAATGGGAATTTACAACTATAAAGCTGGGGTGTTTTGCCATGGAACTCTGGGTTCAGTCCTGCAAAGCCTCGGAGCATCGGATCGCGACCGACAAGAGCCCAGCTCCACATTCGTGCTCAATCTAACTGGCCATTAGATTGACTCGAGCTACAACAGACTGGTAACTATAAACATCAACTGGCAGGACTCTGTGTGCGTGTGTGTATGTGTTTGTGTGACTAAAAAGCATATGCTAACTGTTGTATTTTCAATAAATGCAGTGTTTTTGCCTTCTCCTGAAAAGATCCCGTGTGCTTTGTACAGCATAACATGTGCACTGCTGTAAAATCAGTATTGTGGTAAGACCTGCTCTTTGATTAGCAGGACCACCTATCTTCCAAGGGTAGTAAGAACAACTGTATGAAAATGTGATCCAAGAACCTCTTAATACCAACTGGCAAGGGGATTACAGGAATATCTTGATTCTGGTATGTACGTTGTGGGTCACCGAGAATGTCATGTGAGGTCTCAAATGAAAGCTGGTATCACAGTGGTCATTAATATAATTGTGACATGCATGTACAAATACTATGTAAGTTGTTTATATATAAAAATAGTGTAGCAGAGGTGAAAAACAAGTTTTCTGTCAGGCAAAAGACATTTATTCACCTGCCTCTCTGTCGGGATGTAATTTAAGGATTGTAAGCTAACACAATGGATGTCCATTTACATACGAAGTCAACTGTTAATGAAGAGATGTGAAATCAACAGAAAAGGAGCACACAGGACAAAACAAGTGGGGGTGAGAGTTATCCTGTCTGAGTAAAGACAGTGAATGTGGAGGTATTTCTAGAAGGCAAAGATGACATCCTGTCACCCTGCACCTAAGAAGTAAACATATGGCATGTTTACATTCATGAAAATGGGATTCCAGCCAAACCTGGTTGAAAACACTGAAGAGGACTTTGGATGAGATACACTTTTTTGGACAGGAGGTTAACCTGCTAGTTAAGTTTAGTCTCTAGAAAATGTGTTATGATTTTGTTTTGTATGTAGCCATTTGTTTCCAATAACCCTAGTCACTATTTCCTGACTCTCTAGTCTTTAATAATAAACTTAGTCTTGTTTTCACTATAAATATATCTCAGTGCCATCATGTTAAGCAAAATGGTGATCCTGAGTTGAATTTTACAAGCTGGTGAGTGCTGTTCCTTTGGGAATGGCAGAATTGGTAATCTTGTGAGTGTCCCGGTGGATAAGGGGTGGATGCTGCAGAGAATGTTCGAGGACTTGGGCATTGGTGTAGGCCTATTGCTACCTAAACAGAGACAGGCCTAGAAGGAATTGCTTGTGTTGCCAGAGGTTGTTGGTTTCAGGGAGCTGATCCACAGCAGACACAGACAACGCTCCTTCACAAAGGTAAAGGTGAGGTGCCTCACAACCCTGGGTACCTGTGGGGAGCATCACCTAAAAATAGAAGTGAAAGCTTAATTTTAAAGGGCAGCACTCAACAATAGTTTGTTCATTGTATAAAATTAGCTATAGACAAAATTATACAGTAACCTAGGTGACTTCACTGGTGAAATATCAGACAGAGATCTCTATATTGACAGATACTGAAGGTGAAACATTAGGCACCTAATAAATATCCGTCACTCCACTGTATATTTGATATGATATTCAGTTATGATATATCCAGAAAATGGAACCACTAAATATGACAGTGAACCTACTTGCTGTTCCCACATTATATTTTTGTTTTGTAATTATACTTTTGTTGAACTGCATTCTGCTTCAACACTAGATTGGCTTGTATATCTGGGCATCACTGGCTTCTGTTGGACTAAATCAGACCTGCTGAAGTATGTATCAGTATAGTTAACTTATCCTCCAGTAGGCTTTCAAGGGATGTGAGCCCTGCTTCTATAACTAAGAGACAGCTATTTTAATTACTCAGTGCCTAAAACTAATGTTATCAACACGACTGTAAATTGGCAGTAACATCTCTGACGGCAACGGAAATGTAAAATTGGTGTAACAAAGATAAGGCTCAAGCCCTTGTGTGTCTGGAGCAGGAAGTCCTGATTAGCACTGTCCAAAATATTAATCTTTAATTCCTGGAGACTCCAGGACAATCCTGGAGGATTGGCATCCCTAATTCTGGGGGGCTTGAATCTGAAACTTGGAGAGTCAGAACCCATATGGATAATAAGAACCAAGGAAAAGATTGGTTTAAAGCCTTATTGAACAAACACTGAGTTTCACATGGGTTACACTGAGGTTGTCTATGCTGACAAATGAGTTATGAATTGTATTCTTCATCCCCTATAAGTTTAATTAGTTGGTGGATAGGAACCTTGCAGTCTCTGTAGGTTTATGTAAAAAAGTGTAACAGGGCCAAGAAAATACAACCACTAATATGGTTTAATAGGCTTCAGTAATTCAGTTGTCCCACTAGACTTTTTATACATTAAAAACTGGTTGTGAAAGAGCTTACCCTGTAAATGATGCTAGAGGAGAAGAAAATTACACTGCTCTTTGTAGAGTGCTTTTTTTGAGTAACAGAATCACTGTTTTTAGCAAACTTGTGACTAGGACTGAATTCCAGTCTTTTAGAGCTTATTTTATATTCCTTTTACACCTACCTGCATCATTCTGAGCACAATGTAGGGCAAATATCTGTTGCCAAATCTTTCTTCAACCTCTTCTGCCCAGTAGCTTTTGAGAGATGACTGTTCTCACTTCCTCCTCCCTGTCTGACATAACTTTCTCAGGAGCTCACTGTAGTCCCTCTGACTTTGGCAACCATAGAAGGTAATGTATTCACAGAGAAGAAATGTTCTTGACCAATTACTCTATTGTGCAGACTTAAACACAAACAGGCTTTTATTTCACATCTGACATTCAGCAATGCAGACATTTCTTTGTCTAATTGCTATGATGTTTTTCCTTTCATTTTTTTCATTCAACAGATATCTAAAATTTGAGGATTTAATGAGTAACTCCTATTCTGCATTAGAGTTTAGGTTTTCTTCTCATACGCCCCCCGCCCCCGAAGCATGAAAGACAAGACATTATATTGTCACTTTAATATCCTATTGTGATAATTTAAAAAAAATGTAATTTCCAAAGGAAATTCCAGGAACGCACAAGGTTTGTTCAGTAAAATTCTAAGTTTTGCACTCCAGAAGAGTATCATATTAAATCCAATGTCTCTGGTACATCTTGAGAACATCAGTTGAGACTAGACTTGTATGAAAACTGAGTCAAAACAACCTAGGGTTCAAAATTAGCTTCCCCCCTCCAACTTCAATGAATATCTGAACGTGCATTTTTGTTAATGATTTTTGACAGCAAAACTTTTCTTCATGTTTTATTTTTTTTTCTGCATTTTTTGGGTGTCGGTTAGAGGCAGCTTTTCAAATTGAATTTCCAAATTTTAGTTACATTGAAATTGGTCATCTTGAAGAAACGACATGGTATTTCTTCTTTTTGTTTTTTGAATGGCTGAACCTATCCCCTTGCTCAGCAGGGTAAGCCAGTTTCACTTGTGGGGGAAGAGGAGCTATGTTTGTTGTGCTCTTATTGCATCCTGTTTAAAAAAAAAAATCATTCAATCTAACCCCCCACCCCCATGGTTTGTCTATGTGAATCTTCATAGAAAGGTGGCAGCTGGCAAATGGAGGAGAGATTTTCAAAGGCACAAATGGCAGTTAGATTCCTAACTCTCACTGAAAGGGAGTAGGGTGCCTAACTGCCATTTGTGCCTTTGAAAATCTCCCCTTTGGTTTTGAAACAGAGCAACGGATGTTTTGGACTACTGGCTCCCTGGGCCTACTGGCTCTTCAGTAGAAACCATCAGAAACCAGTAGAGTCTCTTTCCCTTACTATCTGCTATCCATAAATACCACAGTTAAACTCCCAAATTTAAAAATATTTTTCCTCCATTACATCTTACTGTTGTACAAGTAAAATCAAATCAGATGCTTACTTTCCATGTATTTCTGGCGGAGGCCAAGAAAAGAATCAGGAATTCCTTCAGTTATTACAGACTGCATTTTACATTATTTCATATGTAAAAGCCTGGATTGTTATGATTTGTGTTACAAGTGGAACAGTAAAGTCCCCCGAGAAAGCCCAGAATTTCGATGTTGCATTCCACAGGGCTCTAATGTCTGCCTGTTCTTCATCTTCTCTCTAATCTAGCGCTATCACTACTTTATGGAACACCTTTCACTTATTACTGCTAAACTCATGCAAAAAGTACTTACTAAAATGCAAAACTACTTGGAAATTAATGTGTTTTTCCTCCTAGCTATCATTACAAACTCAGAAATGGACCCATTTCTTGGGAATCCTTTCTTGTTATTTTTGGATTTACCTTTATATGGATTTGGAACCAGAGAATGTATCACTGTCATTCATATATACTTCTTTTACAGAATTTAGAGTAACTTTGCTGAGATGTCCTGTGTAGCTCAGAGTGTAGACCTAAATGTGAGGTCATATCCTCTTTCACTTACACAATTGGTGAAATTAATCCTATTAAAGTCAATATAGTTCCAGCGGTATAAGAGTGAAAAGAATGTGACCCTTACTTTGGGTAGATAAATAACCACTAGAGACACATTTTTAGGTCCTTCCATGCTGTTTTTTAACCTTTCAGGGAGTTTAAAATAATTTCAGCAGTCTTGGGTGATTCAAAAGTGACAGAAATCAACATCATTACATTTGCTTAGGGCTTGAGTAATAATAATTTTTCCTTACCGAGGTAACATGGTGCTTAATTAATATTGATAAGCACCCAAGAGTTCAGATGATGCGTGGAACCACTGTTCATCTTAATCAGGAAGCATTTATTATACAAAATAACTATGAAGTACAGGCGCACACCAGTAGCCTTCTACACAACTTTGAGTTCTAGCTTTGTCTGTGCTCTTTACAACACACCACACCCTCTCTGGACACCTAGACTTCCAGTGGCTAAATCCTGTTACACATACACATATTATTCCAGATGCTCATCCAAAGCTTTATTCAAACCTCACAATAAGTCTTTCTTACAGCATTTTGATACTTTCTGTTCCAGCTGAAATCAGGAAGGGAAGAATTGTATATAAAGAAGAAGTTAACTGAGCTGGATTAGACTGGTTACTCGATGAGCATTAAAATGTCAATATTTGCCAGAATAGTTATTTTCTATTCTGCTCTAAATATGGGGGAACTGTGCTGAGTCCTAAGCCACTCTGTGGCAACTGGCAAAAATGTTGAACTTTCAAAAGCAATAGCTGAACTTTTTCTTTTGAACTTCAAACAAGGTTCCATAAGCGTTGTGAATGTTACGGTTTTGGTGGAGTTAGGGACTGGCAGGCTATATGTGGCATGAAAAGTTTTGCTTAGTTAGGTGAAAATTAAAGTAAATTTGATAATTCAATAACCATACAAGTTCTGTATTCACTGTAATTCCCAGCATGGCTGCTTCTGAATGACTCCCTCCCCTCACTGTACCCCCTTCCTGTTCTTCTGCCACATGCATTCCCATAGGACCTATTTCCATTTGGCACAGTATTTGTGAGGTGCGAAGTAAAGCCTCCACATTCTGTTACTGGATACAGGATTCTCAAAAGGTTTTTGTTTGATTTTGTTTATCCACTCTACTTTGTTTTATTTGGGGCGGGGGTAAGCCAGAGCAAAAGCACCTATCTTGGCTACAGTATGTATTTGCTCTCTGTTTTGCATTATTGATGCTGTTATGCAATATTATTGACATGATACAGAAATTAGGCCATAGGAAGGTCAAGCAAAGTAAATGACTGAGATGCTGCTAACAAAATTGCAGCCAGGCATTGGGAGAAGCGGGGAATGGTGCTGGTGCCAGGATTTCAAGCAAATAGGATGGCAGCCAGTATTTCAGTGACTTTTATTGTGCTGGCCTGGTAGTAGTTGCTTCAGGAAGGAAAACAAAACCAGGAGACTATGAAAGCGTTAATCTGCAAAAGGGAGTTACTATTCCCTTCAGTTAAGGAATGTGATGGAAGGAAGTTATTTGTAGTGTTGCACTGCTTGCAGAGCTGAAGCATTTGTTTAAGTAACAGCAAAGCAATTTGTAATTGGTTTACAAATGTCTGCAACTGATGATACCACGGAATGGCATTTAGAATCTAACTGGGCATGCCGAGAAGGGATAGGGGAGACATATGCCCATGTAAACACAATAATAAATTATGAGAAGAGAGGTTTATTTTCATAAATAATCCTTACAGGTTTCCTCTCATTTCTTGTCATATCTTTTTCTTATTACCACTGTTCAAAGACATGGTTAGTGTTGTTCCTCTGTTTAACTGTGGGTTATTTCAAACAGATGTTTTTGAAGTGCCTTGTTTGTGTTGCCTTGAGTGAGTGTTGGAAATCACAGGCAATTTTTTTCTTACATGAACAATCATAAATGAAAAATGTCTCCCATCATTTACCTTTTGTTTGGATAGAAATGTTCTTTCTCTGGAGATTCTCAGTGTAAAGTCTACATGTTTTGTAGCTACCTACTGATTTGCTATGTTCTGTGGTAATGACTAGTAATGTAGGTTGTTTGTAGTTTCTCTCAATTTCAATAGGTTCTTTCCCTCTGAAAAGGTATTTTCAGAACTTGTATTCCAATTTTGATTAGCTTATGCCTATTTTTGACCCAGTGAGTATTTTAAAGTAAGATTCCTTGGAAATGTTTTTCCAGAACAATTTCAATTAGTAATCTGAGTCTGGTAGGCTAATCGTTGGGCCAGTGGGGGAGAATCTGAATGCCTCAATTTTTGGGTGCCCTACGTGAGATATAATGAGCTTAACTTTCAAATATGCTTAGTAGCTGTCGCTCCCACTAACTTCAGTTGGAGTTTGTACATTGAAAATCAGGTCTAAGATGGCTTGAGGTGGGCACTCAGGCTCCCAAAACTAGTGGGCACTTTTGAAAATTCAGGCCTAAATACTTCAACCAAGGCTATAAGGGAATCAAGGCCAGGATTAGAAATCAGGGAGCAGCAGATGTTCAGCTGATGTAAGTTGTCATTAAAGTAAATAGAGCTCTGACAATTTACATCAGCCAAGGATCTGCCTGCAGGGGTTCCTGACTTCTAGAGGTGTGTGTTTAGACCGTGATTGTCCAGTTCTGCAAGAAGTCTTCAAAAATCCCTCCAAGCCCTTCAGATGCTGCCTCCCTGAGGTCTGAGATTTTCTTGAAGATGCCTGTCTTTGTATCTTTTTTTTTCCTTGATAGTCTATTCTAGTTCTTATACTATGCTCATCACCTTGATTTTAGAGCACATAAATATACTGCAGGCAAGTTTTCAAAGGCAACAAACATTAAAAAGCTATAAAAGATCTAAAATAGATTATCATAATGAGGGCAATCTGAGGCAGAATGCGTAAAACCAGTTGATTGGATCTTATTTTTGTAGCTCTCTTGTTTGTTGATATAAAACAAAAAAACAGATAACAACAAAAAAACAGCAAAGCTTATTTATCACATAAATCGGTTACAATACAAAGTTCTGCCTTAAAAATGCTCACAACTCCCACTGACCTCATTGCCTGTTTGTACCTGGAGGAATACTTTGGCCCTTTAGTTGTCAGGTACTACAATATATAATCTCTACAAAATAGAAGACAATACAGATTACCTCCAAAATCTTTATCAGGTAGTGGTACATGCATTTAAATATCGGGAAGGTGGCTGAATCTTTTGATCTCCTATCTGAAGTTGAGTGCCTGAGTAAATTGAAAGGAACCTCTATCATCCATCACCAGTAATCTACCTTTGTGTGGATGAGACATTTGCAAAAATATAACAGCAATTTAAAAACTGGCTTATAAGAAAGTGTAAAGCATATAAGTCTAGAGCCACATCCTCAGTTGGGATAAATCAGCCGAGCTCCACCGAACTCAATGGGGTTAACTTCAATGGTACTAGTCCAGTTTATGCCAGTTGAAGATCTGGGGTGAAATCCAGGCCCAATGGAATCAGCAGGAGCTTTTCCATTGACTTCAGTGGAGCTATGATTTCACCCCTACAATATAAACATGAAAAAAGTAATATTGTACTAAAAAAAATTCCCATGGTGCCATACTGGAGTTGACCATTTGGCTGTGTTACTGGTGAGGGTAGTACTCATCTGACTCTGGAGACTGGAGCAGAGGGCCACCTGTGAAGAATGAGACTCTGAAAACACTGTCTCTTGTGGCTGGGGGTAGGAATCAGGGCCCAGGCAGGAAAATGTTCTTGTTTGAATTTCACACTTTGTGTGCACACACCGTTGCATTTGCCTAAGCAGCCTGCGGGTTCCAAAAAGCTAGTCTGGAACATAATTGATTTTAGAAACTGAAAAGGAGAAGATAATTACAGACTTTCTGCCAGCGGATATTTTAACGGTAACAGATGGGGGGGAAACTAAGGTTACAATGATTTTTTTTTAAATTATCTGTTGGACTTCTCCCTGATCTCTGCAGCAAGCGTTAAATAAAGAGCCAGTATGTACTGCTGCCTTTCAGAGCTGCACAAAGCAATCTGCTAGAATCGTGCAGATGAATGACCTTACTAAAGGACTCCGAAATGTGATAACTATGGATTCAAAGAAAAGAAAACTAGTCTTTACAAAACAAAAGGTTTAACTTCCTCTGATGCACCAACACTAACCTGAATAAATATGTGCTATTGGCTAAAGTGGACGTAAGCCAAAATTCTCAATTGTGGGTGCCTAAATATGGATTTAGATGCTTACCCTTCAGTGCCTAGTTTAAGACACGCATGTGAAATTATTGGCCATCGTATCTTGCAATCAATGCTAACCTTTAACTTAAACTGAGGCAATAGACATTGACATTTGTAAAAGTGGCTATTTAGTTGGGGTACCTCGGTTTTGGGGCTCCCAGATTGAGGCACTTTGGTATTATTTTCAAATATTCTGTGTCGGGCTGGCTGGAAAACAAGTATTTGAAGGCTGTTAAATTTTAGAGAGAGAGAGAGACCAAGAACCACCCTACACCAGCTAATAGCCCAGTGGCTAGAGCACTTACCTGGGATGGGGGAGATCCAGGTTCAAGTTCCAGCTCCAAAGCAGGCAGAACTTGACCCAGGATCTCCCACATCCTGGGTGAGTGTCCTAACTATCAGGCTATTGGTGTGCGTGTGTCCGTCTCCCCACAAAACCTTCCCGATGAATTGGCATTTTTCTGACATTTTGTTGACAAATCCCCAACTAGCTTTAATTCTGAGCATTCCACAGTTCTTATCTATTTCAACTGGAGGTGGGGGTGTTGAGCACCCCTAGAAACCAGACCTAGAGTTTCTCAAGTCAGGGTCCCATAAATTGAGCCAACCAAAGTAAGTGATCGCATTTGAAAATGTAGGTCAGAATGACTTCTTGTTGCAGGCTGTTAGTTTGGTGATGTCTCCCTTTCTCACAACAAAAACTTGGCCTGATCTCACACCCATGAAATCAGAGGAAAGTAAGGAGGGAGGTTGGGTCCTGTAGTATTTGGTTGTAATTCTCAGTGGCAGCAGAGGGCACTTGGAGTTAAGACCAAGAGGGACAAGTTATGGTTTAGAAATTATTTTCTCCTGAGACCCGTCTGTATCTTTCAGAACACAAAACCAGTTAGGATTTGCTTGGTCTGTTGTTATGAACTCCACATTCAGCCTAAGCTTATTAATAATTTCAGGCATAGCCCATCCCTTCCTGCAGGTGTCAGTGAGGGACTTATTGTTGTGGCCCGGAAAACATAAACTCTGGGACAGTGAGTTCGGCTGAGATTTGCATACATGATTTAAGGTTCGGTTGGTTCTGCAGCCAACCAAACTCCGTTGTGCCAAGGCCATTGCGTTTATCACAGCTCCACTGTCCTGTTTCTCAATAACACAAATGAATTGTGTACTCAAAAAAAAGTATTTTGAAGATCCATCAGGAAGAAAGAAGGAGACAAAACAATGCCTGTAATTCCTGCTGATGAATGAACCACTGTGTTTTTCAGTGATTGCTCCTTGTAAATAGGGTTGCCACCTCTGAGGTACAAATAACAGAACATTCAAATAATTTCCATGGAAGTATGAAACAGCAAATGAGAGGAGGCAGCTACAGCGCCTCCTGTGTATCATTTATCCTTGGAAAAGGATACAAATCTTTCGAGGTGACTTAATTCAGCTTTCAATATTCTACACAGAATCTAGTGCTGCCATCCTTTTTCTTTATCAATATTATGGGCAAGGCCCAAGGGCTGACTGAGGATTCAGGTATACCTTCCTGTTGCAGTTCTTCAATAACCCCTAAAGCTTCATTTTGGAGGTTGGACTAGATGACCTCCTGAGGTCCCTCCCAACCCTGATATTTTATGATTCTACGATTCTATGATTCTTCCCTTTTTTTCAACTGGCAACCAATAGTGTCCCCAGTGTCAATCGTGTGTTGTCCCAGCACAGTTTCCCTATCTTGTTACTTGACCAGGAAAACAACCCTGATTTTTCTACAGAAAGTATTTTAAACTTCACTGCTGTTCCATCTTTAAATGGACAGCACTGCTCTGGAACTGTTCCAGAAGGAATTCTGGGAACTCTGCTTCATTCTCTCCCTCCCGAGTCCTTTTCTGTGCCAGCTGCTACCAAACCCACTGGCTCACATTGTGCTATTGTAGTGCTCCTTTTGGTAACCTGAGCTTTATCTGAGACATTCAAAAATCTGACACAGAAAAAAAAACCTGACTCAGGTCAAGTAAAACTTTAGCAGTGAGAACCCCCTTTTGACTTTCTTGGCTCAAGCAAGTGTCAATAAATCCACATCTCTTATCTGGTGGGAAGCCTCCCACACATTTAGTTTGGCAGAATCATTTCAGTTGCAGGAATTAATACAACTTGTTTACAGCACACCAACCTCCTGCAAGGCATCAGTCTTACATTTTCAAAGGAAATTTCCACTGGTCGCATCTACAGAAAACCTTGGTTGGCATCAATAATATATTTATTAGATGTGACAAAGTCAAACCTGAAGATAAACTCATTCTCTATTTCTGCAACCTTGACCTCTTGTTCAAGCTCTAGGGGGCCAACTTTTGAGACCAGTGTCCCCCATTTTTGGACTGGTGCTTGGTCCCCAGTTACTGTCTTCAGTTGGCACCAATTAAACTGTTTATGTTTAGAACCCCCCAATCCCTGCAACTCTGGTCTAATAACAATTAAATTTGAACCACTGCCTACAACCCCCATGCATTTTACACTCCCCAGTTCATATGCAATTGTCAGATTTCCAGTGTGGTTACTTAATTGCCCAGATTTGCACAAGAACAGTGGGGCTTTGCTAGTCACCCCATAGTTTTGCCCCTTTAGCTTGGTGGAAGCCCATTTTCCAAACTGCGTGAGGGAAGATGACTTGCTTTATACTTACAGCAATCAGTCTTTTTGTGGCCAGTTTTGCTTTAAGAAAAACACCAGATATCATGAATCTCGTGATAAACAGGTGAGAGTTGTCAACAACATGAAAGCAAATATGACGGGAACTGCCTTATTCCACTACTCATAGCTGCATAATTTCTACCTTTATAAATCCATTCTTATGCACAGTATTCTTTCCGCTCCACATTGCATATCTCCATTGCTTACTCTGTACTCATTCTGTGCATGTATTTCCTATTGACATCAGTGGATGCTCTACATAGAATGAGAGGGGGTTTGAAGTGCAGGTCAGAAAGCCTTTTGCCTTTAGTTCAATAGATCTTTGTATCTTGTAACAGCTCCAGTTTGCTTTCCACTCATCCCCTCTGAAGTTTGCATACCTAAATTAAGGCCCAGTAAGTAATTCTTCAGGTTACTATTCTGTTTATGTTTTAAGCTTATTTTTATAATTACTAAAAAAGCAATTTGGGTTAGGTATCAAAAGATGATGTTCATCACAGATGAGTGGTCTTTGAAATCATTCCATTGAGGTTTCATTACATGAATGTAATTTGACTAATAAAAGCTGCATAAACACAGACTGATAGCAGGAGGTGCCTCTGATTCATGCCTCCAGAGTTAATGAGTGACAAGGATTTGCCAGAATCAAGTGTGCCATACTGGTGCTTAGCTGGAATGACATTCTTTTTTACCTGGAGGAAACTTATGAAGAACCTAGCTGTAACCATGGGTGGGTCTAATTATATGTCTCTTTTACTGACGAATCACTGTGATGAATAGGGCTGTACACAATTGCCCCATATTGGAGTTAATGGAAATAGTATTTATTTAATTGTGTTTGTTCTGGAGAAAAATTGTATTAAATATGTCTTGCTGCAGTGGGTCAACTATAGAAACATTATTAGTAATTATATGTAATTAGTATCATATCTTATATTGTTATATAACCTTTTATCCCAAAGTGTTATGCTGCTGCAAAGGACTTTTATTTGAAGTATTATTATTATTTATTTTTCAAATTCATACGTCCCCATTGAAATGTGGCCATATGTGGGACAGAACCAGCACAACAGCACATTTCATGAGAGTGGGGAGAGGGGAAACTTGACAAAGGACATGAAGACAAACCCCATCTCTTACAAAATGAGTTCTGGGATCTCTAATGTCCTCAAGGGCAGGCCTTCAGATGGTGTAAATTGGCGAAGCGCTAATTAATTCAAATAAGGCTTTGTCAGTTTACTCCAGATGAAGATCAAGTCCTGACTTTTTAAAAGCTTCGTCCCAAAGTCCTGATGCTTAATAAATTTCAGAAATATAAAGAGCTGAGCCACTCCTGCTGGAATTTGAAACTGTGATTCCAGGGAAAACTTAGCAGCTTGATGTTTTGTTTTCACTCTCACTTTCTTTTGTCAGACTACTATACCATTCAGTTCTCTAAAACAGTGGTTCACAATCCTTTTTTTATACTGTGACCTCATGTTACAACAGAAAATTTGCCATCTAGTCATAAAGAAGGGGAGGGTGGTTATCTAGCATTTTGGACTTGTTTGCACCTCCCAGCAGAGTTGCAACCCCCAGGTTTAGAATCCATGTTCTGAACCACAAATATTGGCTCATCAGAAGAGTTTTCTAGCATTGTTTGACAGTATCTGACCAAAGGGGGTGCCCTGAAATCATTGCACTTTTTCACTAACAGTATTTTGCTTGGGAAGCTATAATGCATATTCCAGACTGAGTCAAGAAACAGCTCAGGGCCTGATGTTAACAATGAACTACTGCTGTTTCATTCATGTTTAGTTGCAACGCTGGAACTATTTCATGGGGATGAAAGGTTTTATAGATTTTGTTTTTTTATTATCCAACTATACATTTATTTGCAATGAAGGAGGAAAGTAATGCATCTCTCTTGGGTTTACTGTGTAGAGGCCATTGACTGGTCTGGTTGTATTATTGGTGTGTTGAGATTGTTAGTATCACATTTAAATTATAGTACAATACTAGGTCTTTCGGTTAGGGACTATGACTTCTTGGAAAGTGCAGTGCAAACCTTTGACAGAGTATATATAATGGTAGCCAGGGATATTGATGGAGCATGAGACTGGGAATTAGAAGACCAATTCCTAGCTCTGCTACTGACTTATTGTGCCACCACTCTGCACTTAATTTAGTCCATATTTAAAAATGAGACACTGGTGCTTATCTGCCTTTGTAAAATGCCTGGAAGATTTATATATGAAAAAAATCTATATAATTTTAAATATATTTATTTTGTTAAAAAGAATCAAACGATAAAAATATCAAGAATGTTGCATCACAGAGTATATTTTCTTCATTTCCCTATGAGATGCAGGGTGGCATAGATGACAGAGCACTAGACTGGAACTTCGGAGGTTTGTGTTCTATTCCTGGCTCTACTGCTGGGTGACCTTGGGAAAATCATATCGCCTCTCTGTGCCTCAGTTTCCTCATCTGTAAAACTGAGATAATAATACTGACTTCCTTTGTAAAGCACTATGAAATCTACATTGAGAAGCACTGAATAAGGGCTAGGCATAACAATTATTATATTTTATAAACAGGAAAACAGACAATAATATGTGAGCTGTGCACAACTGCTAAGGCTTTGCTGAGAAGAGGGGTGAAACCACAAAAGTTTTTTCATGTGAATTATTTAGTTTGAGGATTAGCAAAACAAGGATTAGCAAAAGTAAGGTAAAAAAGAAGAGCCTTTTGTCTTTCCATGTGGTTGCACGAATGGTTAGTGAATGAGCTGATCAGATGTTGCATATAAATTGTAAAGGGCCACATTCTGAGCTTGCTTATGCTGATATAAATTCAGAATAGCTTTATTTACTTGATAAGTTCATTTACTCTTTACAGTCTATACCAAGAGAGGAGTAGGGGGATACACACTGATCAACTCTAATAGTTCTCATGTCTTTGTAGTTCTCAACATGCTCGTCAGAAGGAACATCCCAAATACCAAAATAGTCATTCCTAATGTCAGATGGAGACATGGTATTGTAGGTCTGGAAATGTGGTGAATCAGAGAAGTTGCATTTAAAATAAAATGGAGGATCATCAATAATGCTAAGCAGATTTACACCCGCTGAGGAGCTGGTCCTGAGTATTCAAGCAATGCTTGTGCTTTGCACATTAATTAAAGTTGACTGGTATCCAGACTCTGGCAGTGTTAATCTGCTCTGCAGTAATATGTATAGCTATTTTTAAAAAAACCCACCACCACAAAAGCCGGCCCTCTAGCTAAGGAGATAAATATTTGTACCCAGCTATCACTTTATTTATAACAATAGGGGGAGGGAATGCTTGGAACACAGTTATTCATAAAGACTGACTTTTAACAATATATTGAAAACAACTGCACTGTCCGCTACTACCCACACTCTGTTTAAACTGGCAGGCTAGGATTGTTTCTTAAGCTGTGTCACTTCCATGATGAATTTAGGTTTTGTCCAGAATTTTTCATCTCCAAGATAACGCGCTAATGAAATGTAGAACAGAATAGGAATGATGCTTTGGGGTTTGTGTGAGCTTTTGGTACCCTCTGACTTTCCCAGAGAACCAAATCCTGCGGGCCCCACACATGCCATTAGTCTTATTGAATAGCACTATTCCCATTTAGCCCCAGAGCCCTTTAGAGGTGGTTGGAGTATAGATATTCTTTCCTTGCATTGGACGTAATAGGGGGCCAGATCCTACAAGTTGCTGAGCACCTCCTGCAATGTTTTGAGTTCCTTTAGCTCCACTCAATGGCAGTTGAGAATGCTCAGTACTGCATAGGACCGGGCTCTTTGTTTGTATATTTTGTTATATTATTCTTTGGTCTGAAATGTGAAATAACCCCTTGTGTGGTAATATGCCATTTACAACAGGGGTCCTCAAGCTTTTCCCACAGGTGCACCACACCTTAACAGAGAAGTTGCCAACCACAGCATATTCTTCTACAGAAAAGTGTTGTTAGGAAAATATTGTGTGTGTTTTAACTGCATTTTTAATGCAATGTAGCAGGTGGAATAAGGAGGAGGAGCCAGTATCACGTCACCAGCCAACTCTCTGCAGATCACTACCAAGTGTTCTGCAGACAATCATACTTTGATCTACAATCTGGCTTCAGTTATGATGTCAGAAACTGTGTGTGGGCATGGTCATGTGACATGATACTTAGATGAAATGCTGTTAGAGTTGTCATTACCTACAGGCCAGATTTGATCACCTTACTAATGGTGAGTAGCACCTTCTTCCACAAGTAGCCCTGTTGACTTCAGTGGGACTATTGTGGTGTCAGGTGCCAGGCAGTGGGAGTGAGGGTAGCTCAGTCTGGCCCTACATTTATGATTTGTTCAGAACTGTTTCATCCAAATACTGTATAGATGCATTTAGCACATTAAGGATAATGTCACTGGACTCGTATTTAGTGAAGGTAACAGGCAGCAGCAGCTGCTGCTAGATAAATCAGAGGTATTTGTAGATAATGAATGGTGAGGCAAAGACAATGTAATTTTTTACATGCGAGAAACATTGATTGTGTGACACCATTCCATCATAACAACGTTACTTCTGGTTTGCCAGATGATTGATGCGTAGTATACTCCATGTAATCTTCTTGTATGATGGATGTGGGTGCCATAAACTAATAGCTACTCATTGTACTAGTATTGAGTACAAATTTTTGAAGGTCCTGTGGATTAGAGCTTCTGTGTGCTTCAGCCAATGAAATAAAAGGCAAGAAATGCAAAACTTAATGTCACCGTTGCAATGTTAACTCATCCAGCCTACATACAGTTGGTATTTCTGATAACTAGTTAAGGGCTACACCCTGCATGCCAACACAAGGGAGTAAGAGGGTGTATTGTAAGGGAAGCTGTAGTGTAGTTTATTAATATAGCGTCTTAGCCATAGGCAGTTGCACACAATACAATAAATACAAATTTTAAATTGACACCACTCCAAAAAAAAATACAGATTTTAAAAATACAAATTAACCCTGCAAGTTTAGCCCATGTAACTGAAATATTTTCACTACACAGCAAATATTCTAATTTCTGAGGTGATGGGGTTAAAGCCATATGGGCCAGGAATGGAGACAGCCATTTATTTCTGAGATGGCAATACAGGTTATAAGACAATAAACAGAGTGGTAAGTCTTCAACCTGGCCAGACCTGCAAGGACAAACACAATTGTCTTTCATTACTAGCATACTTCCCTTCCAGATAGGCGTCTGCATAGTCTGGGAACAGAGACCTGTAAAAGCCCTCCTTAACATATTGAGAAGGGAAGCAAATACGGTAGAACCGAAGCATTTCTTCCCACCCCCTCTAGTGAGCAAGAAGAGACAGGGATTGGTGAGGAATTGATAGGAGGCTTGGCCTTGTCTCCATCCCCATTACACTGAGCAGTATAACTGTGCAGGTGCATCAACAGACGTGCTGCACTAGGAAGGAGTTGAATTGGTGGCGGGGGGAGGGGAAAAGTGGTGGCACTCTTCTAAGGTCTGCCCACGTGAGTCGTCGCTCAGAGTAGATTGCACAGCTGTTCAAAAGATAATCGTGTGGGCTGCTTGGCTCCTTGAGCTGGGTTCTTCCTCAGTGGGGCTGTGGGCTCTGCTTGGCTCTGTTGTATGAATTTAGATGGACTAAAGGGCCCAAACAAAGGTGTTAACTGAAACTGTCCAACATTAAACAGTTTTAAACAAGATTCGCCATTTGGTATGTAGAGACCTCAGCCCGCTTAGTACCTCAGTGGCAAAGACATCATTAAAAAACCTTGTAACCGTCTGTTAAAGATATGGGAAAGAAGACAAAACAGCTAAAGCATTTGGACTGTAAAGTGTTAAGTAAGGCTTTCATGTTAACAACTTTTTTTTGTTCTTTTGCCCTTTAGCTGTAGAGAATCTTTAGAAGGAAATCCCCTATTTTGACAGTCTTTTAGATGGTATTAAAGAAGATAATAATTGTCCTTTTGGGGAAAAGAGAACAAATTAGTTGATGGGCTGGAGTTGTCATGATTATTAAAAAGTCTGATCCCATTTCCTAAGAGAAACACACAAAAAGGGGTAAGAAAAGAACTGCAAAGATAGAAAATGCAGCTCCTGTCTCTAGCTTTGATTCTCACTTGCAACCTCACTGCTGCGAAAACACATGGGTACAAGTACACGGTCTTATCAGCCACTCCGAGACCTGATAAACTTGTACCAGCATTGGGCTGTTTTGAGCATTGCTTTTACCTGCTTCTCTGGTCACAGACGTGTTGCAAAATACACAATCTTGGCTGACTAAGCCAGACTCTTATTAGACAGGAAAGAGAAGAAATAGGATAGGGAAGGAAAAGGACACCTGTGGGGAGAAGACGCAGTCTCACATCCAGAATGGAGGTTGGGATTAAACTGGAGAGGGTGGAGGTGGTGGTGGTGTTATCTGAGTACCTCTTTCTGTCCCACTCTGGCCAGCACATTTCTCAAGATTAAGATGAAGAAGGCAAAAATGGTGTCACGCTAGATCCAGGAATCTCAGGAGATGGTGGGGTGGCAGCCATGATGGTGAAGCTTGTTCCTTTCACTTCTTTCAGTCAGCCAGTGTTGCGGTAGCTAGCTTCCCCCCACAGTCTCTTCTTTCAATGACCCCAAAAAAGGAGTGACGGATGGAAGTAGCCCATCCCTTCATGATTCTGTCGACCAGTTAGGCCTAATTTCTGACATACAAGTTTGGGTACACTGATTTCTGGTCCCACACTTTTCTTGTTTACCAGGTATGATCTTAACACAGTCCTTAAATTATATCAGTAGGCCTTGTTGTTTTGGACTAATTCAGTCTTTCTGTCTACCTTTTGCACCTTTTCCCATCAACGTTTATTGTTATAGGTTATTGGGCCACGTATGAACTTTCACTCACTTTTCACAGTTGAGTTCACAGTTACAGTAAATTTGTAGCCCAGATATCACAACAGATCCTTGGGCTTGACTCCTTCATTAGGGGAAAAAAGAAGTGTTTGTGCACCCAAAAATGCCACCCACTTGTGTTACCAACATGCACGGTGAATTATGGAGATCAAGGACCCTTCATCTTCTTTCTTACCTGAGGAATGAAATAGTGAACAATGCTGACATTCAAATGATCCCTGGGCAGCTGAGTTATACTGTTACTGAGATGAATGGGGCAGTTCAAACTCTCAGAGCTATTATTCCAGGCTTTCTGCAGGCTCAGGTAGACATCTCTGCATCAGTTATGCTTTGTTCACATTTAGAGGTTTACTTTACAACCATAAAAGCTAGACACTTAATGTTTTTAAATGAAAGTTGAGATTCTGGAGAACAAGGCAGCAGCTCTAGAGAGGTACTGCTATTGTATATATATTCATACTGGCTGTTCCTGAGCCCTGACAATATACATGGGGCTAATGCAGTTTACTCCCTTCCCCAGAGCATTGGGAAAACCAGGAGGGATACTGTGGCTCTCTAAATTGCTTTGTACCTTGCCCAGGACACATTTTAACTCGTGATTTAGCCCTAGACTGTTAAAATGTAATATTTTAATATTAGAGTTTGTTTAAAAGTGCTGAAGACTTTTCACAAAAAATATGGAAATATTTCCCCACAAGTTTTGAAAAGGAACAATTTGTCACTTATTTGAAATGTAATTATGATTTTTTTTATTGAAAAAATTTGGCTTTTTAAAACTTTTGGTGTTTTCTCCCCATTTCTCACTCTTTTTAATTTTTTCCCATCTCCTCTTCATCACCCTTTTAAAAATCTTTTTTTCCAATATTCCAGTGAAAAAGAAGGGAAGGGGAGAAAGCAGGCAGAGGGAAAAGAAAACCTCAAAAAAATTAAATTAAAATATTTTGGTTTTGTATTGCACTAAACATGGAAAACTTAAAAAAATAAACAAACAGTTACATTTTTGAAAAAAGCCATTTTTCAGTAAAATATTTTTCATTTGAAAAATGTCAGTTGGCTATGTTAAGTATAGAGTACATAAACTGGGGATACGTTTGTGTTGTAATAAGACCATTAAGTGTTGCAATCCTAAACCTTTCTGGTGTTTATGTAGTAACATTTCCAAAATATATGCTACTTGATACTACACTGTCTGCAACAAAAAGACAGTATTTGTCAACAGATACCACTCAGTGGAGTTACTGCGCTTTCTAAGGATAATGTGAAACTGCTGTATCTTGGATGCTACTGTGAGGTGCTGAGTACCCTCCGTTCTCATTGATTTCAATGGGGGTTGGAGACATTAGTACGTATCTCATAGGATTAGGCCCTTGTGCTTTGGGCCATGTCTACACTACAGGGTCTATAATGGCATAGTTATGGTCCCATAACTATGCCGGCATAACTCCGTAGTGTAGACGCAGCCTACAGCAACAGAAGGTGTCCTTCCGTCTCTGTCGGAACATCACCTCGCCGAGCTACAGTAGCTAGCTTGACAGAAGCATTTTTCTGTTGACCTAGCTGTGTTTATGCTATGGGATTATGCTGGCATAGCTATGATCCTCAGGGGTGTGAATTTTTCACATCCCTGAATGCCATAGCCTTGTCGACCTAAACTTTCAGTGTAGACTATGCCTAAATGTATAACGATCTCTCAAGAAGGAAAGTATTTTGTGATCTTTATATGGACAGGGGTCTTCAAACTATCAAAAGTGTATTTGTTTTCTTGTGAAGATAGTACTAAGGAATTTTGCTGGATCTTCCAAGTTCAAAGGATCTTAATCTGACAATATTTGAGGTTATGTTTTATGTCGGATTGTATTTTGAACTGCTACTCAATCTCAAACCCATTTCTCTCAGTGCTAACCAGGTTCTTGTTTTCCTCTCTTAGGTTGCGGTCTTTGGTAAAGCAATTAGAGAGAGGAGAGGCTTCGGTTGTAGACCTAAAAAAGAATTTGGAATATGCAGCTACAGTACTTGAATCAGTGTACATTGATGAAACTAGGTGAGTTAATGACACCTGTGTATTGATATTTTGTACCACTAAAATTAAGTTGTAATTTACATATCAGTTGGGAAACTGATGGTCTAACGGCGTCCACAGTAGGCACAGTTGCTGTCATTCTCAGATGAGAGTCCAAGATCTGAACTATCCTCTTAGGGTAGCCATCCATGTCAGGATTGAGGCCAACTGGTGGGGTGTTGTTCACACTCCTGCTTCTACCCATTGACATGTGCATAAATAGATTTGGCAAATCTATCATGTCAATTCGTTTCACCAGAACTAAATGTACGTCTACAGAAGCGTCTTGGGCAAAATTTCCAAAACTTAAAAGGAAGTAATTATCTGATTGTTATTTGGAAATGTTATAAATCTCACCCAGCTAAAAAGGATGACAAAATGGGGATTGTGAATACTGGAAAGCTGAAGATGAGAAATCATGGGAGAGTAATGGAGCTCTGTTTCAGTGTGCTGATTCTCTTGTTTATCTGCCTGGGAGTGAGCTTCACAATCTGGCATGTGGCTATCCAAGAAAATAAACAATCTGTTATAGATTGTCAAAAATGTGTTCCATTAGGATTACCAAAAAAAAGAGTGAATTTTTAACAACTGCTTTAATTAGAGTGTGTATGAGATGTTATAAACCTGTGTTAAGAGCCCTCTATTTACCCATTTTCCCACTCCCCTTCAGACGTTTATTGGACACAGAAGATGAGCTCAGTGATATTCAGTCAGACTCCGTGCCCTCTGAGGTCCGGGATTGGTTGGCCTCCACCTTCACGCGGCAGATGGGGATGATGCTTAAAAGGTCCGAGGAAAAGCCCCGGTTCAGGAGCATCGTCCATGCAGTGCAAGCTGGTATATTCGTGGAGAGGTAAAGGAAGATTTAATTATTCTGCTCCAGTGGCTGGTCAGGCATCACAGATTGTATTTTTAATATTGAATGAAGACTATTTTATTTTGCTTTTATTGTTACGTAGAGCTGAGCAAGCCTGGAAAACTGGGACTAAATAATTGATCATAAATGGAATCTTCACGTATTTGTTCGCTATTAGCATAATACGGATCTAATATTATAATTGGTGCCATTTTGGTTTTCCTCTTTTTTTTTTTAATGTATGCTTTCAGGGGCCAAAGGGAGGACAAAGAATATATGGCTTCAGATATTCCTATGATAGAGATAAGAGATTAACCAAAGGCAGACAATTCAGTCTCTGGAGTAACTCTACCTTTGTGGTCCAGGAAAATGTATAAAGGATGGACAGGTGGCTAATGTAAATCAAACCAAACCAAACCTGTATCTCATCATTCCCGGCTTGAATTACATGAGTCACTGAGATCATCCAGACCAAAATCAGTTTAAAGGTTCAGAACTGGGGGGGGGAGGGATAGCTCAGTGGTTTGAGCATTGGCCTGCTAAACCCAGGGTTGTGAGTTCAATCCTTGAGGGGGCCACTTAGGGATCTGGGGCAAAATCAGTACTTGGTCCTGCTAGTGAAGGCAGGGGGCTGGACTCGATGACCTTTCAAGGTCCCTTCCAGTTCTAGGAGATGGGATATCTCCATTAATTTAATTTAACTCAGAGGAGTCCACTAAACCAGTAAAACTCCCTCAGTCTTCTCCACTGCTGATTCCTGCAGCTTGTACCAAATCACACCTCTAGAGCTAGATCAAACCTGATTTCAAATGTCTGAACCTTTTAAAACTTCTTGCTGTTTGAATTAGGACTGCCCTGTATCCAACTTTCAGAGTTTCACCTGTCTTTAGTGAGGAACCTTCCTTCCCTGACATTCTGTTTCTTCAAAACAGAATATGGAGTCACATATACGAAATATACTCAGGGCCAAATTTAGACAATGTGTAAGCAGGCATATCCCAGTTATCTACAATGAAGTTGAATGCATTTATGGTAGGGCTGAATTGGGCTCTCAGTGTATTGAAGAGTTACTTTTAACTGAACTCTTTATGTTGTATCTACAATATTTTGTTTTATATACACCTCTACCCCGATATAACGCTGTCCTCGGGAGCCAAAAAATCTTACTGCGTTAGAGGTGAAACCGCATTATATCAAACTTGCTTTGATCCGCCGGAGTGTGCAGCCCCGCCCCCCCGGAGCACTGCTTTAACAAATTATATTCGAATTCATGTTAAATCAGGTCACGTTATATCGGGGTAGAGGTGTAGTACATTTCAGTAGGAGTTGTTCACTCCAGTCACAGTAGGTTAGCAATAGTGTTTATCAGAATTTCATTGATGGTCTAACCTAGAGTCCGTTAGACATGTTTGGTAGCCATTATACCACAGGCCACATAGAAACATGATAGTTTCTTCCTGCATATTTATAGCTTCTTTTCTATCAGTGTCTCTGAATATTCAGAAATTTCTTGTACATGTGTTAAGAGCACTAGCAGATGTCTATAAGATAAGGGGGTGCACCTGTCATTGCTTCAGTTTGGAAAACTTTTCTCACCACTTTGACAAGCTATACTATGTACACCAACCACCAAAGTATTTGTTCAGAACAATGTATTCAGTTCATTTAGCATTTTTTTTTCTGTTTTTGAATGATCTTTTTACAGATTTATTCGCTATTTGAAATTGTTCAGTAAGTAGTTTTTTATTAACATACTTGAGCCTGTGTTGTTCATGAACAGCTCATAACAAATAGTCAGTGGATTACTGCATTTTCTACCATCTGTTGTTCAGGATTGATGGATAGTTACCTAAATCACATGATCAGAGATGGTTGAAGGATTAAAATCTATATTTTGGGGGTGGGGGAATCAAAATGTCAAAGTTCTTTTAATTTCAGAAGTCTTAAAACTAGCCCCTTTTTTTTTTCAACGTTCTGTGAATGTTTTTGAATTGCTTTTTTGAAATTCGTATTAAACTATTATTGGTTATTGAAATATTTCATTTACCAAAAGCCTGGGAAATCATGTATGGTAGACTTGTCACAATAACTGTATACATGTATTTCCATTAGGTCTTATGTTGTTTACATGTAGAAAAGGGTGCAGTCTGCACCTATAGCCTTATTCAGCAAAGCATTTAAGCATGTGTTGAACTTTGAGCACTTGTACAAATCCATTAAAGTCAATGGGACTTGAGCACACACTTCAGGTTTAACACATGCTCAAGTGCTTTGCCGAATCAGGGCATAGGTGCTAATTACTAGAGCTGGGCAAAATCTTTTGTCCTAAACTTTTTTCAGTGAAAAACGTAGCTTTGACAACACTGAAATGTTTTGTGATTTTGTGTTGGTTTCACCAAGTTGTTTGTTTAGAGAAAAAACAACATATTCAGTAAAATTAAAAACATTTTGTTTCGATGTTTTCAAAGGAAAGCATTATGATTTTTTTGGTTCAAAATGACTTTTTGCTTCGCAATTTCCTTAAATTTTATTTTTTTTAAATTCAAAAACATGAAATATGCTCAAAACTGAACTGACACATATAGTTTTCTGTTGAACAAAGTATCTCATTTGACCCAAATTTACATTTTTTTTGACGTTTTAATTCACTGATTTTTTTTTTTAATTCACTTTTGGTTCAACCCAAAGCAAACATTTATTTTGAGGTTTTGGACTTGCCAACAAGCCAAAAAAAAAATCAAATGATTTACCCAGCTTTTCTGATTACCCTCTTTGCACACACCTGCACACACAAACAACACAAGACTATATGGAGCTGTTTTAAAAAACAAAGTAAATCGGCAGGAAAAGCTGTACCATACAGGAGCTGAATAAGTCCAGTCAACAGACTTGATATGTTTACTGAAGCTCTATCTTGAAATGCATTCTGCCCTGGGCCAGCAAGGACTGAGAGGGTTGAAGATGCTGTTATTGTGGGAGAATAGGAAAGTCTTGCATTGCTGAAGAGCAGCTCCTCTTCTTGATCAAGATGAGGCAGATGCTGAGTGAAATCCCATCTGGTTCTACTTGTCCAGGAAGACTGTAGCCCTAGTATGTGTCGTGGAGTGGGAAGGATGTAAAATGAGGAAAAATCAGGAAAATTGAGGTCATCCTTATGACTCTAATAAAGATATGGAGGATATGTACAGGGAAGGATGAAAGAAGAATTGCAATCCGTTTTTCTTGAATAAATGATGTCTCCTGAAAAGAACTCAAATTAATCTTTGGTTTTCTATTTTGTTTCTCTGTTCATTTATTTATTTTATTTTGGTAGAATGTACAGACGGACATCAAATATGGTTGGCCTGAGCTACCCACCAGCTGTAATTGGAGTGCTAAAGGTAATACTGATGAAAGTGTCTTTTAACAAATGTTGGTAAGGCACTGTGATATTTTGGTGGGAGGTCCTTGAACTCTCCCTCTCATTCTCTCTGAAGTTTAATATAATTCACAAACATTAATCATTTACTGATCTAAGGGAAAACCCTTCCTGTTGAGAAAAAACAGATCAAGGTTCTGGCCATTTTCAAGTGGTGAAGATGACCAGGAGGATAAGGTCATAGGTCTGTGGGAGGTTACAATACTCAGGGCAACTGAGAACTGAATGTGATGCTGAAATCAACTTGAGACTTTGATAGTAAATAAAGAAAACTACAATGCACGAGTTTGACTGAAGAGTAACCTGTTCCCAGTTGTGTGCTTTTAAATGGGAAGACTGAGATGTTATAGTGGTGATGTGTTACATTTGTGATTCCTGTTCATGTCAACAAGGACCACGGAGATCATGAAACCACTGGCAGTTTATGTGAACTATTGAGAAAAACCAGGCATGATGTCCTAATGGATAATGCCTTTATACAAGTCTCTGCTATATTAGGGTACGTCTATACTTACCTCTGGGTCCGGCGGTAAGCAATCGATCTTCTGGGATCGATTTATCGCGTCTTGTCTAGATGCGATAAATTGATCCCAGATCGATCCCGGAAGTGCTCGCCGTCGACGACGGTACTCCTGCTCCGCAAGAGGAGTACGCGGAGTCGACGGGGGAGCCTGCCTGCCACGTGTGGACCCGCGGTAAGTTCGAACTAAGATAGTTCGACTTCAGCTACGTGAATAACGTAGCTGAAGTTGTGTATCTTAGTTCGAAGTGGGGGGTTAGTGTGGACCAGGCCTTAGTGATGAGTGAATCAGCACAAACCTTTGTCTTTCTGTGTGTTGAACTGAAATATGCTTTGAAGAGATTCTGTCACTTCAGTACTATAGTTTAGCCTGTCTGTAGATAGGATACCCAGCCCTTCACAATGAAACAGGCACGGTGTTTCACATCTTACTATAGGCTCAACAAGGTAAGGGCTGAACAGCGATCTTGTGTTTAAGGCATTGGAGTACGAGTCAGAAGACCTGAATTTGTTTTCCAGCTCTACCATAGACATGAGATATGTTCTACTCCAGTTGAAGTTAATAGGATAACTCCCTTTGAAGTAAATGGAGCAGGATCTAGCCCAGAAGCTTTCTGTGCTTCAACCTTTTTATATGTAAAATGGAGGAACGCTATTTCCCTGCATCACAGGAGAACAGTGAAGCCCAGGCACTTTGAAATCCTCCCTCAATGTAGGGCATTATGGTCCTGTCTTGCTTCTTTGGGTGAAATCCTGCCCCCATGGGAGTCAATGCCAAAACTCCTGACTTCAACAGGACCAGGATTTCACCCTTAGTGTTCTGAATTATTTTAATCTTGAAACACTAAACAAACATGGTTAACCTTCACTTTGGGTTTGTCTACATGAACAATTAGTTTGCGGCAAGCTGGGGTGTGAATCTATCCGCACTAGACTGCCACGGTCTAACTGTTCATGTGCACCCTGCTGATCCGCATTAACAGTTTGATCTAGTCCTCTTTGAAACTGGACTAGATCAAAGTGCATTAGTGGACTGTTAATGTGCGTCAGGAGGGTATGTATGAACAGTTACACCATGACAAGTTAGCGCAGGATAGATTCACACCACAGCCTGCTGGGAACTATGTGTTTGTGTAGACAAGTGCTTAGAGCAACAAAACAGCTTTGAAGGGGTCTACACTCATTCAACTTTCCTCTTCCCTCCAAACACTGTTTGTCATGCTGAACCCTCATTCAATTAGTCTGTTTGTTTCTTGTAAACACAGAGCAAATTCTCTTTGCTGTAATGATACATTTTGAACTATAATTCTGTACTTATAAAAACCCCCAAAGCCTATGTTTTGATTGCTGACATTAAAAACTGGGACATTTCAGTTGTTCTCAAAGAAGTTCCTGGGATACAGAGACCATCATATGAAAAAGTAGGACTGACCTGGTAAAAATGGGGCACGTAATCACTTTACCGTTTGAAATCTGTGGCAAAACTCTTATTGAATTCACAATCAAGCCATATATTATTTTTATTATTATGATTCTTATTTTAATTTTAAAAGTTCCAATATTTGTATAAATTACGGATGTCTATACATACAAATACACATTATTATTATTAACTCATTTGCTTCCTGACTGGTGTCAGTGACTTATAAAATAGAATAAACACCTAAAACCAGTGAAGCTTTTAAAAGGACTGTGTGGATGCTTTCTGCACTGTTTCCCCCCATCTCTCCTACTCCCCACCCATTTTCTTGAATAGCTCAAAGAGTTTGGACTTAGTCTTTTGCAGGGGGGAGCGTCCCTCCTTTTATTTGCTTCTCTTGCCTCGTCCCACTGATAGTGTTTGAAAACCAAAAGCACAGTTTATGATTTCTCTTTTAAGGCTCAGTCCACAAATCACCTCTCTAAGAGCTTGACCGTGTCCTCAGAGCTTGTAAAATCAGTTGCTGTGTAGAAGATGATTTACCAACACATGTGAAAATGACTCTCTGAGGGCAGGACTGAGACCCCAATGTCCCCTGTTGCTCTCTGACTCTTTCTGAGACGTTCACCAGGCTCTGCATGGGTTTTTCACTCTGAGGCACAAACTTGATCCTTCAAAGACTCTATATCCAATGCCATTCACTCCAGGAGGAGTTCTGCATGTGGGAGGTTTTGGGGATCGGGCCCAAATTATGGTTAGATGTAATCACAGTACTTTGGTCTTATTTAACTGTCCTGCTGGTTGGATAATGGCTGCATGGTACTTAAAGCTTATAAGCCTTGTTTGCATCTTTTCCTTCAGGGCTGATCTTAAGGGGCAGATGCTCAGCTGGTGTAAATTCTCATCGCTCCAAGGCGTCAATGGAGCGATGACAGTTTACACCAGCTGAGGATCTGCCTCTACGTCTCTTACACAAATGCAATTTCCAACGAGATTTTAGTCTTGCTAAAAGTGAAGGAATATTCCACCCAGAGTCTGTTGTTTAACAACACTCAGCATAATGTTATGTCTAGCTGATCCCCTTCCTCGTCCCTGGGACACGGCGCCAAAGCCATCCCCGTACGCATGCATAAATAAAATGCAATCATCTTTCTTTTTCAATTAAAGTGCCTTGGGGAATTGGGAGCCAACCTGCAACAGAGATTAAGTGTGGAGGATAACGTCCAATTTAAAGATGTAAATCTTTAATGCACAGTTAAAGGAGTGTAATTCAGATAGGCATGAATATGCTCATGTTGGCAGCACCACAAAGTTCTCAGCAATCAGGAATGCTGGTCTCAGGCCAAAGATGGCTGCACTGCTGATCTGTATATCATTCTCCCAGCTATACCTTCTCTAGCACCTTTTCTTATTTTGCTTGGGAGAGGAGGGCACATGACATTTCAAAAACACCTCACCCTTGGACAAAACGTAACTATGGGCTATATCCTACAAGGTGCTGAGTACTCTCAGTTCCCACTGACTTCAGTAGGTGGTGATGGTGCTCAGTGCTTTGTTCAGAATCTTGCCGAATTGAGTTTTATAAACTAAGATTAATGCTTACTCCTACTGTACCCACCACCTCTCCACCCTCAGCCTTGCTATATAATTTATAATTCAGTAGACAGCGTAGGGGGAAATCTCCCACCTGAATGTGGATATCTACCCCTCTTACCAACGTTGGCAGTTAACACTACTGTGATTTTTCTCCTACTCTGTAGTTTTCTGGAGCGCCTGAGGAAATATATGTAGGGTAAAAAAAAGTTGAAGAAAATTAGGGTCATGTTAACTCTTGGATATTCAATAACATGTGTGACATAGGAGTGATATTAAAACCAGCATGAACTGAACACCACTTGGATCTGGTTTTCAGCATTACTGGAGGGAGAGGGTGTCTAATTGTTTCCCCACTATTCCTTACATTTTTATATTTTTGTATTTATTTTATGTCTTTAAATTGCAATTGAATAAAACCCACCCATTTAAAAAGTTGTAGGCTCCCTGACACTAAACTTATACTAGCATAATGATGACAGGTTTCAGTGTGGTAGCAGGTTAGTCTGTAACAGCAAATGATGGGCATTCAGCATAATTAAATACACATAATTAAATATACAGGTAACAAATTTATTGAGTGTTTGACTTTTGATACTATTTTCTAATTCAATGAATAAAACTATTGAAAAGATAAATGTACTTTTTTGTTCAGATAGAGCCCTCAGTGCTGCATAGAGTTCCCCCAGTTGTATTTGAAATTGGCTATATAAATAGGTCAGTGTTAAATAACAGGATGGGGAAGGAAGATGGGGGAGATGTTGCAGGACTACATATAGCTTAAAGCTTTGTGCTTTGTGGGCTTGGTCTGTTGTACATACATTTAGATGGAATGTATGGCCCCAAAGAGTTAAAGGTGTTAATATGACACAGTCACTGTCCAACATTTGCGGTTTGGTAAACAGAGACCGCAGCCTTCTTTGTACTAAGGCAAACACACCATTAAAAATCCATTTTACCTTTTATTAAAGATAGAGGAAAAAAAGGAAAAAACATTAAAACATTTAAAATGTAAAGTATTAAATGAGGTTTTCATTTTAATAACATCCCTGGTTCCCTTTCCTTTTAGCTGTAGAGTCTTTAGAAGGAATATCTCCCTGTTTGACAGTCTTTTAGATGGCATTAAATATGGCAATAACTAGCCTTTTTGGGGAAGAGAGATGAAGTTAGTTGAGAGAAACTGGAACTGTTGTTAAAGTTTAATCCTGTATCCTAGAAGGCAAAACAAGGCAAATATGCGCAAGAGGGGAGAGAAAAGAACAGCAAAGACAGAAAATGCAGCTTCCATCTCTGGTATTAACTTTAGTTGCAACTTCGCTGCTGGAGATATACAGGTAGGGTACATGGTCTTATTAGCCACTCTGAGACCTGGCAAACTCGTACCAGCATCGAGTCATTTAGGGCACTGCTTGTATCTGCCCCTCTGGTCACAGGCTTACAGCAGTGTTGCAAAATATACAGTCTTGGTCAGCTAAGCCAGACCCTTATTAAATAAGACAAAAGGCGAGAGATAGGAAAGATAAGAAACAAGGCATGTAAGGAAAAGGACTGTGTATGTGTGTGTGTGTGTGTGTGTGTGTGTGTGTGAGAGAGAGAGAGAGAGAGAGAGTCAGACTCACATCCCAGTTGGGATTGAGCTGGTGGAAGCAGCGATATCATCTGGCTCCCGCTCTCTGGCCTGGTCTGGTTAGGACATCTCTCAGAATCAGGATGACAAAGGCCCAGTAGTATTATGGTAGATCACAGGGTCACAGGAGACAGCGGAGGTGGCAGCCATCATGGTAAAACTTGCTCCTTCGCTGTTCTCCTGTCTCTGTCAGTAGTTGTTTACAATCAGGTTCTTCTGCTAATTTCCCCAAAGTCTTTTCCTTTTTAAGAATCCTAAAAAGGAAGAATGGGAGGAATGGCCTATCCCCTCATTAATTTGTTCACTAGTTAAGCCTAATTTCTGACACACCAATTTTGGTCCATTGATTTTCGGTCCCATACTTTTTTTTTTTTTTTTTTTTTTTTTATTAAGCATGATTTTAACACAATCCATGAATTATTCCAATAGGCCTTTTTTGTTTGGATGAATTCAGTCTTTCTGCCTTCCTTTTGCACCTTTTCCCATCAACATTTGTTGTTATAGGTTATTGTGACCTTTTATAATCTTTCATTCACTTTTTAGTTTTACAGACATGGTCATTCTAAGGTCACTTCTACATCCTTTCCATCTCTTGCCCAGTGGAAATGTAATGATTCCTCTGCCAGGGGTGCCTTTACATTCTCAGAGGTGGGGACCAGAACTGATCCTATGTGCTTGGTGTTTGCCAGTTAAGACAATCTCAGTTTTCACTCAGACTCTCTGGCAAGCTCCTTCAGGGGGTGTTTGCCAAGTGAATTAGTAAAAACTGAGTAACAGCCAGTGGAAATTGGACCTCAGGCATCAGATATTTCCTCCGTTATTTTGCCACAAGAGAAACTACTCTTTCTGTGTTTCTAGGTCAGACTGAAGCATGAAATATATTTCATGCTTCGGGGAGCCTCTTCTTGTGAGAACTGCAGAGAGAGACTCTGCAGACTTGAGAGGTTCTGATACAACAGGTGCCTTTAAAATCTCAACATTCACCATTCTAAGTTGGCCCAGTATCCACACTATTTTCCTAGACTTAGGAGAAAGCACAGAACTGCAACCAATGCAGAGACAGATGCTGAATATGCAACAGTGCCAACTGTAGACTGTGTAGGCATCGTAATGGTAGGGTGCTTATCCAAACCAGGATTCCAAATCTTTTGACATTCAGCCTTTGCTGATCGTAGTTAGAGATCATGAGTGACCATAATTTAAAAAATCATTTTTGAATGTATATTCTTTGTTAAACTCCTGCCAGATCTGCCATGATCGTAACACATTGCAGGGTAAAATAGAACAGGGGTTCTCAAACTTCATTGCACTGCAACCCTGTTCTATACAAAAATTACTATACGACCCCGGCGTGGGAGCGGGGGGAATGAAGCCTGAGTCTGCCCAAGCCCCACTGCCCTGGGCAGGGGGCCCAAAGCTGAAGCCGAAGGGCTTCAGCCCCAGGTGGGGAGCTTGTAACCTGAGCCTCACCAACCACGGGGGAAGCCCTCAGGCTTCAGCTTTGTCCCTGGGCGGTGAGGCTCGGGCTTTGGCCCCAGACTGCAGCAAGTCTAATGCCAGCTCTGGTAACCCCATTAAAATGGGGTCGGGACCCACTTTGGGGTCCCAACCGGCAGTTTGAGAACCGCTGAAATAGAACATGCTCTGATGAAAGGAAATTAGAGTAATCCAGAAGCAGTGATGATTTTTTTTTCATATTCCTCAAAATTATGCTTTCCTGATTGTTAAAGATTTAAAGCGGCAGAAATTGCATTGTAATTATAAAAGAAATGGCTGTATTAACACCTTTTTTCCACACCTTGCAGAATGTAGACAAGTGGTCCTTTGATGTATTTGCACTGAATGATGCTAGCGGGGATCATGCGCTGAAATTCATTTTCTACGAACTTCTCACACGCTACGATCTGATCAGCCGTTTCAAGGTTAGTAAATCTGAGATGAGACTTTTCTTCCCAACTCCCCAGAAGATCATGGAAGGAAATAAACTCAAACTTTATTCAACCTATGTTCCACCCATACTTTTTTTGTAACTTTTACTATGTTGGAGCAGTAGTTCCCCCAATATGATTAAAATACTTTCCTGTGCACTACAAATGTCTGCTAAACCATGCATTTAATTGGACTGGGGTCCAAATATGTTCCCTTCAAAGTCAACAAGAAACTTTTTGGGACTTTTGCGGGACTGCATCACAGTCCTGGAATAATGACAGGTTTCAGAGTAGCAGCTGTGTTAGTCTGTATCTGCAAAAACAACTAGAGTACTTGTGGCTCCTTAGACTAACAAATTTATTTGAGCATAAGCTTTTGTGGGCTACAGCCCATTTCATTGGATGCATGTAGCCCACGAAAGCTTATGCTCAAATAAATTTGTTAGTCTCTAAGGTGCCACAAGTACTCCTGTTCTTTTAGTCCTGGAATATAATTTAGTCACATTTCCTCTTCAAGAATGAGCTGTGTTTTCACCATTTCAAGAGATTGACATGTTGTACTTGAGTCCCTCATCATGATAGAAATTACAGCTTAGATGAGTCCATCATCAAATAACTGTAATTTTTAAGGGAGATTCTGGCTAAACTGTACCTGGAACATTGGGAATACCCAACTGTACTCCTGTGTGCTGTAAAATCTTCAGATTTAGTCACTGTATGAACAAGCATTGTTGATGCACTACTGATAGTTGATTGAACAACTTGTACCTGCTACAGGTTCATGTTTAGAGTTATCGAATTACCGATGCAATGAATGCATTTTAAAAGATTTTTCAATGGGGGATACAGGGGGTTTAAAATCTCAGGATACATTTAATCTTGGCCACTCTTCGTAACTGGGACTGTGTCATCTTCAGTATGGATACTGCTACAATCTAAATAGTAAACTCTTTCTTGTCTCCCCTCAAAATTAAATATTGCTATTTCTCTTGCTTCCTATCAAGCATGCCATGTTCATGATTGTGACGGGTTGGATCCCCCTTCTGGGTGCCACCTGATGTAGTGGGGTCCCACTGAGCCCACCTGTCCCACCAGCCTGGGTTCCCCTTACTCTGTGCTGCTGTGACAGGCTCTTAGGCCCCCTTCTGGCACACACACAGGTAGGGACACACCCAGCTGTAGAATCACACAGAGTCTGCAATCAGCTCTCTGTGGAAGGACTCAGCTCAGGGAATTGCCCAGCACTCTGGTGCACAGACCCTCTGGAGTGTAAACCCAAAATTTTATTGTCTTGTACTGTATAGAGAGCTATACAGCGTAAGCTCATGAAATTCGCTCCCTCCCTCAATGTGGAGGAAGATATGCACAGCTTTTTGTTGTCCCCCTCCAGTTATGAATTGCACAAACTGGGTTTTGGAATAAACAAAAAAAAAGTTTATTAATTACAAAAGGTAAATTAAGTGATTATAAGGGATAGCAAACAGATCAAAGCAGATTACTGAGCAAATAAAACAAAACACATAAACTAAGCTTAATACACTAAGGAATACTTGCTACAAATAATTTCTCATCCTAAAAGTTGTTTCAAGCAGGTTGCAGAGTTTCTTGAAGGTAAACTGCACCACATGCAGCTTAAATCTCCAGGCATTCCTTTTACAGGCTGACCTTTCTTGCCTGGGCTCAGCCCCTGCCTCCCCCAGCTCAGTTCCCTTGTTTCTTCAGGTGTTTTCAGCAGTCTTCCTTCTTGGGCAGGGAGGCAATGGAGAAGAGCCTAGATTAACTCACTCCCCAGCCTTAAATAAGATTTGCATATGGCGGGAATATTTTGTTTCCTAGTTTGACTCCCAGCCCCTTCCCTTGGGAAAGTACCAGCATTTCAAGATGCTATCCTGTACCAGGTGACATGATCACATGACCCTGCAGTGTCAAAGCAGCATCTTAAGAAACTTCTCAGGAAGGAGGGAGATTAGTATCTTCACAGTCCTACTGTCCTTCCTAATGGCCCATCCAGGCTGATTGCATACTGTCTGGTGTGCGTTCCCCAAGTACACACACAGTTGTAACTGTTACATGGTCAATATTCCTAACTTCAGATACAGAAATTATACATGCGTACAAATTGGATAATCACATTCAGTAGATCATAACCTTTCCAATGATACCTCACCTGGCCCATCTTGCATATCTTAGTTATGCCATATTCATTTAATAACAATATTTCTATGAAGAATATGGGGCATAATGTTACAATGATACATCTATTCTGACTAGAATTTGTACTTTTCAAAAAGAAGCTCTATGAATGATTAGTCTTTTCCCAATACTTGTTGTTTTGTAAGCATGGTGATCAAGTCCTTGAACTAGAACACAGAAAGCCTTTTATCACTTTCCCCACATAAATTTCATTCACAGAGCCAACTACCGATGTCTGCTGCATTCAGCCTTTCAGATCTGTGCTGTTCAAGTTTCATTTCTGCACAGTTGACCAGAGCTATCAACAAGACAGTAATAGAGATATACTGTACGTCTGAGGGCCTACTTACCAAGCTCTCTTTCTCTTCATTTAGGCAAATACTGTACCCTTATCTTCCTTGACAGATCTTTGCTTGTCCTACCACCACTCAAGCTTTACATTACTTCTTCAGCTGTATCCAGAGCATGAATCATTTCAAGCCTTCAGTTCTGTTGAGGTCTTGAGGCTGTTGCAATAATGGAAGTAGTTGCACCACTGGTATTATTTCTAAATTCACCTGCCCTTATTTTCTCTTACACTTTTGAGAGGATACCTCATTCCAGTGTGCTGGGAATGCTGAATGTTGCCACTGACCTTGTTCTCTAGAGTCTTGAGTTTCATAGATTGGGAAAGGAATTAAACACTCAAGCATAAATATTGGTGACCTAGTGGTGTCCAGATCCAGATGCTGCCAAAGCTGGGTTTTATATTCCAACCTTGGATAGTATTCTCAATTAAATCTGGAACGTGAACAAAAATGGTGGAAACCTCACAAGGAAAAAATAACTGTTCTCATGAGATTTTCATCCTTTTGCCTTGGCCAAATTCTTTCTCTGACCCGTATTTCCCTGGCACCTGTCTTGCCCAGAGGGTCCCACTCACTATTGTTGTCTTCTGAGAAGAGCCCCACAAGTCTCCCCTCTTTGGGCTGCTTCTTCAGGGACTGCCCCATATCCAAAGAGGATCTTCCCAGGATGGTCAGATTCTGCCTCCCTTTTCCCCTCACACACACTCCCACCATGCACACACAAGGCAGAGTTGTTTACAGTTTGCTTCTGGCTGGTAGTGCCACTGAAAGTACAGATCCAGATAGCCACCACACAAGAACTTCAGAAATTGTAGTTCTGAGCATGTGGCACTAGCATTGGAGAGCAGATGTTGCCATTCCCTTAAATGTGTGCTTGGACTAGTGACATTCTCCTCCCCAGGAAATTGCTAAATTCTGCCCTCACCTATAGTGATCTTGGATATAGTGAAATTCTGTTTATAATGATCATGGAGTGGAAGGATGGTCTTGTGGGTGGGATGCTAAATGTGTGATTCATCTCTGATGTGATTAGGAATGGGTAAACTTCTTGATTTGCTGTCAGTTTCCGCAGTGCCTGCTAAGGTGTTTTAGGCGATTTATTTATGTATAGACCACATTTTGGGGCACTAAATGAAAGTTACTCATAAAAATGCTAATAATTGAAGACAATTCTGTCCTCCGTGCATTTAACTTCGTTTCCTTTTTTAGATTCCCATTTCTGCTCTTGTCTCCTTTGTGGAAGCACTGGAAGTTGGATACAGCAAACATAAAAATCCTTATCACAATCTAATGCACGCAGCAGATGTTACACAGACTGTACATTATCTCCTTTTTAAGACAGGTGTGGCGGTAAGTACATGAATACCAGAACAATGAGACTGCAGCATTTGTGCTCATTAAAGAGATTATATACAGTAGAAACTATTCCTACTGTAGATGAACTTGTCATTTCTAAGTGCCATGAAAATGAAAAGTGCTCTGTAGGTGCTCAGTATTATTGGAGAACTTGGATATGGTGAAATTCCTTTTATAGTGATCTTGGATATAGTGAAATTCTGTTTATAATGATCATGGAGTGGAAGGATGGTCTTGTGGGTGGGGTGCTAATCTTGGGAAACCTGCGATCAATTCCCTGCTCAGCCACAGACTCCCTGTGTGACCTTGGGCAAGTCATTTAGTCTCTTTGTGCCTCGGTTCCCCATCTTCAAAATGGGGATAATATTATTTACAAGGGTGTTGTGAAGATAAACACATTAAAGACTGTGAGAATCTCAGATGGTGTAGTGATGGGAGCTGTACAAGTATCTACACTATTTTGGTTATACTGAAACTCTAGGGAAGTAGAATGGCACAATCCCTCCTTGATAGAACTGGTGTAGGCCTTGCCTCCTTTTGTCTCCTTTGAGGTGATGCGTGCCCCTAGGGTACCTGGAGGGGGTGCAGACCCTGCATTTAACAATGATTAGCAGTCAGGAAAACCTACAGCAAGAGAGACTAAAGACGCTAAATCTGTTTAGATTAACAAAGAGAAGGTTAAAAGGTGACTTGATCGTGGCCTATAAGTACCTACACAGGGAAAAGATATCTGATTACAGAGGGTTCTTTAATGTACCAGACAAAGACAGAGAAAAATTAAGTGACTGGAAGCTGAAGCAAGACAAATTCAAACTGGAAGTGCAAGTGTATAACAATGAACAATGTACTTTGGAACAATGTACTTAGTAACATGGTGAATCCTCCATTGCTTGAAGTCATTAAATCAAGACTGGATAGCTTTCTAAAATATCTGCTCTAGCTCAACCAGAAGTTATGGGCTTGGTGAAATTCTATGGTCTAGGCTATGCAGAAGGTCAGACTAGATTATCATAGGGTCTCTTCTCACCCTAACGTCCATGAATGAATGCCCTTGAGTGCAGGGAATATAATTGTCCTTGGCTCTTGCACCAGCAAGGAGAGAGGCATGGATCTCAGTGAAAAGGACTTCAGTAACTCAGCCAGAGGTTAGGGGTCTATCACAAGAGTTGGGAGGGTAAGGTTCTGTGGCCTGCAATGCACAGGAAGTCAGACTAGATCAGGGTGGCCACAACCAGCCCTTCAGACATTTTAATCCAGCCCTCGAGGTCCCGCTGGGGAGCGGAGTCCGGGGCTTTCCCTGCTCCATGTGTGCTGTGGCTCTGCACGGCTCCCAGAAGCAGCGGCATGTCACTGCTCCTATGCATAGGGACAGCCAGAGGGCTCTGCACGTTGCCCCCGCCCCAAGTGCCGCCCCCACAGCTCCCATTGACCAGGAACTGCGGCCAATGGGACATGCAGGGGCAGCACCTGTGGATGGGGCAGCATGCAGAGCTGCCTGGCCACGCCGCCGCTTAGGAGCCAGAGAGGGGACATGCCGCTGCTTCTGAGAGCTGCTTGAGGTAAGCGCCGCCCGGAGCCTGCACCCTGACCCCCTCCCACGCCCCATCCCTGATCCCCCTCCCACCCTCTGAACCCCTTGGTCCCAGCACAGAGCAACCTCCTGCACCCCAAGCCCTCATCCCCAACCCCACCCCAGAGCCTGCACCCCCAGCTGGAGCCCCCACCCTCCCCACACACCCCAACCCACTGCCCCAGCCCGGAGCCCCCACCTGCACCCTGAACTCCTCATTTCTGGTCCCACCCCAGAGCCCACACCCCTAGCTGGAGCCCTGACCCCCTCTCACACCCCAACCCTGAATTTCATGAGCATTCATGGCCCACCATACAATTTCAAAAATTTTTCATTGAAACAGTTTTCTGTCAGAACACGTTATTTGGAGGAAACTGAATTTTTTTGTTGTGAAGTTGTACTTATTTTGGAAAAGTTTTGTTTCAGAAAAAAATTGGAAAAAAGAAATGTCAAAAATGACAAAAAATGGGATGTTTTGACATTTTCAGAAAGAAAATGTTTGATTTTTGTTTTGTTTTGGAATGAGTCTGTTTTAAATTTACTTTTATTTATATGAAAATGCTTGGAATTGAAAAGAAACATTTCAAATTTATCAAAACAAAGTGTTTCAGTTGACCCAAAACAAAAACAAAAATTTAAATTTCGTTCAGTAAAATAGACATTTTGGTTTTTCTTCCCAATTTTGGATGGAACTGTTTTTTCTGAAAGCTTGACATTTTTCATGGAAGGGAAAAATCCCTTTTCCAACCCATGCTAATTAGTATACAATTGAATGAATTGGTTGCTGTTCCTGTGACTGGTATGTTGTTCAATGAAATTGTACTGTGCTTTATTTTTATTTAAATACGGTTCATTTACTGCTTTTTAGAAACAGCCTACTTAAACTGATACAATTGTGTTCGGCATTGACTCCTCCCATTGCAAGTATCCATGTAAAACTTTCGAATAAAAACCAAAAAAGCCTTGGATTTCAACTGAAAAGTATCTTTTACATAACATCCTTTGATTCTTCAGAGTTTATTATTAAAATTGTAATATTAGGAAGAAGATAAAGAAACTCCCAGTTGCAAATGACTTAGCATTATTAGGCCTGTTCTACACTAAAAAGTTAAGTGGACCCAGTTATGTCATTCAGGGGTATGAAAAATCCACACCCCTGAGCGACATAGTTAAACTGACCTAACCCCCGATGTAGACAACAGTAGGTAGGTGGTAGAATTCTTCTGTCAACCCAGCTACCACCTGTCGGGGAGGTGAATTGCCTATGCCAATGGAAAAACCCCACCCGTTAGTGTAGGGAGTGTTTACACTGAAGCACTATGGTGGCACAGCTGTCTATGTTCTGTTGTAGCTTTTGAAGTGTAGAAAACCCCATAGTAATGCTTGCATCTTCCTCCTCTCTTGTTGGTAAGACTTTAGTCCTCCTTTTCCCTAGCTGATAAATCTTGGAGATGATGATAGTTTCTGAGATTGCAACAGGGAGACCTAAAGAAATACTAAATCTCCTGTGCTGACTGTTAATAAAAGTTTCAGTACAAACATAATGCCTGATTCTAGTTTCACTCCTACCAGTTACTTCTGATTTCACTAAAGTAACTGAGATAAGATTCAGACCCACAACTAACTCCTACAAACCAGTCTAATATTCCTAACTGTTTCACTGCAGATATTTAGCATGTAGGTTAAAGAAAACCCACTGAAGGACATAATTACTAAGGATATTAAAGCCATGTTTAATATGAATTGCGTTATGATGGTGAATCAATTGATTTCCTTTCCTCAAACAGCATAAGGATGGCACTCTTCCTACTTCCTACAGTGCAGTTCTGCTCAGAAAAGTGACTGTGTAAAAATGGCTCCTACTTATTCAACAGATCTACTGCCCATGTGTTTTCAGGGTCATATTTGTTACTTTACTATTTTTTGGCATGTTAGTACCGTAGCACCATCACAACCATAGGAGAGTGAGCTGTGTTCTTTTCTAGCTCATGCATCACCAACAGAACTCTGTAATTTCCATATTCTGCTCTCTATTACACTTGTCTGACCCCACTGAAGACAGCAGGGCTATGCAGGTGTGGTAAAAGGCAGAATTTGAAGGATATGATATAACCACAGAATCTGGCCTGTTGAATCCTCATACTGATGACCAGGACCATCACCTTGTGTGGTGAAGGGGCTTGCGTGTTCCAATGATCCTCAGAGCTAAGTTGTCAGGAGCTTCATGTTCCTGGTAGGGTCTCCCAAGGCAAACAGGTATGAGGGGGTGTTACAGACAAAGCACGGTCCAATCCCCCAAGTCCTCAACGGTGGATCAGTCCTCAGATCTCTACGGCTGTGAAAGTGGATGAAAGCTGCAGCAAGTGGCGATCTCCAGTTGTCTCGGACTTTCCCTATCACTTGGCCCTAGATCTCCAACTTGTCATGACCGTGTGGTTGCTATAGGCACACCACGTTAAAAGCTTCCCCACATTAAAATAAATCACGCGCAGGCTTCTACCACGGGGAATAACACCTTTCCAACCTTCCAAGCCCTGCAACAACGGACTAGTGGAGACGGGGACAGGATTAGTGAATCTGGCAGTCCCTAGCCATGAATCTGCACGTAGGTGGTGGTAGTTAAATGGTCATCTGGCACCTGGACTGAGACGAGGTGCAATTTGGCAGCTACTATTGTGACTGAGCAGTCCTCTTTAGGATCCCTTCTGCTCACCCCACATGGAGAGAAGTCTAGAAAAGGTGCCCTAAACCTGGGCTGTCTTATACACTTCTGGCTGGATTACCACGTCTACTGGGATCATTCTGCCTGCGATCAAAGCTATAAAAAGACAGTGACTTTTGCTACATGGAATGTTCTCACCCTGATGGATAAAAAAGATAATGTACAGCTGGAAAGAAGAACTGCTATCGTTGGCAGGGAACTTGCGAGATATAACATTGACGTCGCTGCCCTGAGTGAGACAAGGTGCCCAGATGAAGGTCAACTGAGAGAAGAAGGTGGTGGTTACACTTCTTTCTGGCAAGGAAAATCTCCAGAGGACAGGCGCATTCATGGTGTCAGTTTTGCAATTAGGTATAAGTTTGTCAGTCAGCTTACAGAATTTCCTGTAGGAATCAATGAACGTCTTATGAATCTTCGTCTTGAGCTCAGCAACAACCAGTCTGCTGCTGTCGTCAGTGCGTATGCCCCAACGCTTGATTCTGTTGAGGATATCAAGGAACAATTCTATACAGATCTTGACAGAGTCTTGATCAACATTCCCATGGAGGACAAGATCATTCTCCTCGGAGATTTTAACGCTAGAGTTGGGCAGGAGTCAGATCTCTGGAATGGCACTATCAGAAAAGAAGGAGTAGGAAAGGCTAATTCCAGTGCCTTCCTCATCCTGAGCAAATGTGTAGAACATGGCTTGATCATCACAAACACCCTCTTTAGACAAAGTGAGAAGTATAAGACCACCTGGAGACACTCTCACTCCAGGCATTGACACCTTCTTGACTATGTTATTGTTAGAGGAGAAACACGTTGCCCTTGAAGCTGAAAAGAGAGAGAAGGAAGGAAAAAGAAATAACTTTTTCCCAGCAGGCCACTGGCCTGCCACAAAATGTCTGTACTTCCTGCAGGCGGATTTGCAGTTCCAGGATCGGACTCCTGAGTCATCTCAGAACCCATATGTAAATCCGTGGTAGAGATCGTCCTCGAAATCGAGGGATCGTCCTCGAAATCGAGGGATCGCCAATCATTGATGACGGTACATAATACAGCACAACTTGGAGACATGGCAGTTAGAAAAAAGTATCTTTTTATTTTTGAACTGAACAAACTGGATGTGAAGTCCGCTGAGAGAAAATAACTCTGGAACCCCACAATGACATTTTTTCCAGGGGTAGATTAACTAACGTCTTGATCCCGCTTCAGTGGACATCAGTGGGAAAACTTCTGTTGACTTGGATAGAATTAAGATCTGACCTTTATAGTTCTTGTTCTTGCTCTCCTGAGAGTAGGTCATGAGTCAGCTAATAACAGATTTTTTTTTATGGGTTTTTATCAGCAAGTCTGTTAACTTCAGCATTGTTAGCTAGCTCTCCTAGGCATCTTTTGTTTTTAGAAGAAATATTTATGCTACTTATAGGGACAGAGAATGGATTTGGGTTTTCAGCTATTAAACAGAATGGTGCATAGAGATTAATACTGAGCTCCTGAATTTCATCTTCATATTTTTGGTGCATTTGTTTTTGGCTTACAGATTTGTGTGTGTGTTTTACAGTAAATTGTTCAATATCCAGATCAATTTATTTTAAATGTTTTGCTTGAGTAGCCTCAATGCCCTTGAGGTTGTTGACTTGCTTTTGACAATAACACTAATAGTAAGGCTGCAAGCCACTCCTTTGGGGGAAGGCAGAGGGGAAACAGACATACATAACAGATGTACAATGACCCTATAAAAATATATATAGGTTCTATTTCCTTCCTCATGTTATCATCCAGCTCAGAATCTAAAAATAATTTTCTGAATGAGCCTTAGTGATTACAAATTAGATTATAACAAATTGGTGCCAAATGTTGACCTTAGGAATGTGCACGTGAGCAGTGTTTATTTCAATGGGAGTCCTGTGTGTGCACCGTAGGGCAGAGCTTGGTGTTATTTATTTTGATGACTACTACTAATATACAGGGCTGCCAAATCCAGCAATCTTTGCTGATTTTTTTGTCTTTAGTCAAATTCCTTTGGATTTCAGTGATAATTATTGGCTTCAGTGGAACGCTTGCGGTGCAGAGGCGGGGCAGGGGCGGGGCCCGGGGTGGGGTGGGAGGTCGAGCACCCACCGGGCAGAGGGGAAGTCAGCGCCTATGCAGGACCTCCAAGTGAAGTCTGTAGGGCTTTCTGGTGAGCAAATAATACAAGGTCAGGCTTATGCCTAGTGAATAACGACCATGTCTTCACTAATATAATCCAAATAAAATGATACGGCCTTAGGAACTGCCATGCTGGATAGTCCAATAGTTCAGAATCCTGTCTTTGAGAGTGGCCAGCTCCAGCTGCCCGAGAGGACTCTGCACATTTCTGTAATAGGCAATTGTGGAAGCTTGTGCTTAACCCAGACACTTAGTGGTTGGTATGAGGGTTTACATCCCTTAATGTCATTATTCTGTTTAGTTCTACTGAGAATATTCTTGTTGTTCACATTAGTATCTAAACCTTTTTAAAATCTGGTCATGACCTTAGTAATATCCCATGGAAGTATTATTCATTGCGTAAAAAAGTATTATAATCAGTTTTAAATGTGAGCCTTTAGTTTCATCTGGTGACCTCTTGTCCTAATATTATGGGGGGAAAGTAAAAAGGAGCCTGATTCATCTTCTCTATCCCAGTCATTATTTCATAGACTTCCATCATGTCCCCCGTTATTTATTTTCTCTTTAAACTATGTAGTCCTAATACCTTCCATCTCCTCTCAGACCAAGATCTTTTCATACCTCTAATCCAGTGGTTCCCAACCTTTTTCATCTGGCGGGTGCCAGACAACAAGCCACGGAGGACTGTGGCGGCGGACGAACATCTGCCGAAATGCCGCCGACAAGTGGCAACGTCAATAGGCGTCGCCGCCGAAATGCTGCCGACAAGCAGTGTCATCCAGAGGCGTCGCTGCCGAAAATCGGCGGCGTTTCGGCGGCGACGCCTCTGGATGACGCTGCTCTGCGACATTTTGGTGGATGCTCATCCGCTGGCCAGTACGCGGGTGCACTTAGACGCCCCGGTGGGCGCCATGGCGCCCACGGGCACTGCATTGGGGACCCCTGCTCTAATCATTCTTCCTGCACTTCTATAAACCTTTTATATATCTTTATTAGGTGGCGCGATCAGAAACGAACACAGTATTCTAGGTGAAGAGCTGCCATCAGTATATATAAAGGCAGTATAATATTTTCAGTATTATCGTAATTTTGAGGTACAAAGTTAATAGTGGATTTTTTTAATGTTTATATTTCAGGGAATAAATACTCAAGCACACAACTTAGAAACATTTTTAAGAGTGGCACTGCATAGATATCTGTAAAACATTATTTTTCTCTCATTCTTCCTTTCTTTGATTAACTCTGTTGTTCAAGTGTGACTCAATTATTTTTTCTCCTTTATGAATATTATCTGATTAATCTTGATAATTATTGAGAATTACTGTGTGATCTCTTTGTGCAATCACAGTTATATGCAAACCGTAAATGATGAGAGCGCTTCCTGTACTTTTGTAATTCTTGATAATGGCACATTTCATAGAGCAGAGCTGTAAAACTGCTGAAGTGTAGGATTTCTCTGACATTTGTGTTTGAACCAAATGGGGGGAAAAACCTGCTGGCTTTTATGGTTAATAAGCAGATCATCATGATTATATGAGCTCTGAAACTGATAACTTCTTTGGAATGAATGAACACAAACCCTGAGAAAAGGAATAAGCTAATTATCTCCATCTCTCTCTTCTTTGTGTCATTTTCCTGTGTTTCCTGGCAATGCATTCCACTCACTTTTGCATTGGGAAGCTCATCTAGTCCTTTCTTGTTCTCACTCCCTATGCACACAGTGAGTCTTTTGTTTAGACTCTAGTGGCTCTTCTTAGTAGTTAATTCTTCATGTTTATTATGCCTTTGTGAGTGACAGCCATGCCTCATTTCCCTTTCTTTGTTCACAGTTTGGGATCCAATGCTCATTCTTTGATTCATTTCTTTCTTTCCATCATCTTTGAAGAGTTTGTTCTGGATCATTTTTGTCACCCCTTCAGAAATGAAAAACATTCACATTTCCTTGCTCTCTCCCTGCTCCTGCTTCCCCTCACATGGGAGAGCCCTGCTGCTTTCTCAATCATTCTTAATGGCTTTGTTCTTTAAAGCTAGCCCCATTCTGCAAGATGAAGTCCATCATAGCCTAGTAAAAGGTAATATCCCCACTTGGATGGAGATTTCATCTGTTAAATGCAGGCTGCCTGGCGTCTTCTTTATTTTCTTTCTTATGGTTCTAGTTGAAGTGGGGACTGAAAACTTTTGATCATTTACTAGAGGTTTCATTTTTTCCGCTTTATTCACAGAGCTATTATAACTATACGTTATTTACACTGAATTTTATTTGTCATCCACTGTTCTTCTGTAGTAACCCTAGTCTGTGTTTTCTGTGGGCGTTCTCAATAAACAGCATTTTACTCCTGTCCTCAGTAGCCTTCCTCCCCATTTCAAGACCCTGCATTGTGCTGACCTTGTTTGACCATCGAGGGCCTGATGGGACTTCAAGCCTGCTTAATGACTCTCCAGCTACATCAGAGTAGTAACAGAGCTGAGAGAAGGAACTCCAGGAGCTGAGCAAACTGCCTCCATTTGGGAAATGAAAGACCAGGTCTGGAGAATTGAAGTATGGGTCTATTGTATGCTACTTCCTAGAGAACCAGCAGTCTGGCCATCCCTGATGTAATTTAACGTTATCAGAATTATGTTAAGAACATAATACCGGCCATACTGGGTCAGACCGAGGGTCCATCTAGCCCAGTATCCTGTCTTCTGACAGTAGCCAATGCCAGGTGCTTAAGAAGGAGTGAACAGAACAGGTAATCATCAAGTGATCCATCCTCTGTTGTCCATTCCCAGCTTCTGGCAAACAGAGGCTAGGGACGCTATTCCTGCCCATCCTGGCTACTAGCCATTGATGGACCTATCCTCCATGTTGCTTGAAGACTGAAGTCATCTTCCTTGTCAATAGTAAATGCTGTTTATCCTCAGGACAGACAACATAGAGACAACGAAAGCTTCACCACCATCAACGTTCTCCAACTCTCTTCTAATTCTGGAGGGAACATGGGTAGGGATAAGAGAGTAGTTCAGTCTCCATGCCTGTTCACACATTGTCCATCTGAATAAAACTGCCAACAGGAACTACTGGGATGATCAGGGGAACAGACTGCCTATCTTCTGAGAGGAGACTGGAAGAGCTTGGTAGACTGGATAAGAAGGCTGAGAAGGGATATGATTGCTCTCTGTAAATACCAGAGAGACTGAAGAGCTATTCAAGCAAAAGGACAATATTGGCATAAGAACTAATGGATATAAACTGGCTATGAACAAATTCAAGCTGGAAATTAGAATGTTTCTAACCATCATAGGAGTGAGGTTCTGGAACAGCCCAGTAGTTGTGGGGGCAAACAACTTAATTAGCTTTAAGCGGAAGCTGGACACATTTATGAGTGTAACTGTATGATGATATTACTTGTTATGTTTGGGGGCAGGGCTCAGCAGCCCTGGGGCTCACTTCTGGTTTGTGTCTTATTTTCCTAAAGCTCATGCTTCAGGGTTTCAGCCAGCCACCTGCAGGGGTCAGGAAGGGATTTTTTTCTCCCCCAAATGTATGCTAGGACTTTTTTTTTTAATGTTCTTTCTGTGAAGCATCAGGGATGGCCACAGCTGGAGATGGGACATTGAGTGGGGAGGGCCAGGGCACTGAGGTGGAACCAAGCATTTTCTCTCTCAAGTGCTTGGCTGGCTGGTTCCATCTCACATGCTCGGGATCTAACTGATCACCATATGTGGGGTTGGGAAGGAATTTTTCCCCCAGTCAAATTTGCAGTGACCACTGGGTTTTTTTGCCTTTTTCGGCAGTGTGTGGGTACCGGTCACTTGCCAGGATTATCTGGGTGTATCTCATTTCATCATTTCCCTGTCATTACAGTGGTCTTGGGCACTGGTGCATCTCGGTCCCTTCTAGTCTGTGCCTGTGGCACATCATAGTCTAATCTCTCATTGGCTGTAATATTTTGCTCTAATTTGGGTTGTTGGGTTTAGTGTGCGGGTGCTGGATGGTGCTGGTGGCCTGTGATCTACAGGAGATCAGACTAGATGATCAGGTGTTCCCTTCTAGTCTTAATCTCTATGAAAAAGGGTGCCAGTTCTGATGATGGTTTTTAGAGCTGGGCAAAATATTTTACTGCTGACATATTGTTTTTAGGATGAAATCTGACTTTGTACACCAGCCTTAGGACAGTAGAGACTGCAGAACTTGCCAGTGGGGGAGGGTCAGGATTACCACAGAGGGGGAGTGGTACAGGCACACAGGAGATGGCCAGCGGTGGGGGTGCTGTGAGTATGCAGAGGTGGAGGGATCACCCAACTTGAAGGGCCCCCAGAAGCTAGGGTTATCCCTGCTTCCAAGCTGCAGATTCATCTAATTGTATTAGTAGTATTGACAATATCTAGTGTTTTGTTTTCAGTATATTATGCAAACACTAACTACTTTAATCCTAATGGCACTCCTGGAGGGTAGGTGCATGTTGTTAGGTGGGGAGACTGAGGCACAGAATGATTAATTGATTTAAGCACTTCAAAAAATGGGACTTGGGCTCCTACATCATTTAGGTGCTTTTGAAAATGTTATCCCATGACTTTCTGAATATTTTTCAATTAATTATAAGTAAACAACTAGAATTACATTTTTGTGATGCTATATTCTTGCTTTAATATTGCAGGTGTTTGCCTTTTTGTCAATACACACAATTCAGTAATTCACAAAGGGTCTCCTAGTCATTGGGAATTAGCAAGATCCTAGTGTATTTTAGGCTTGTAACATCACTATTCTAGGCAAACATAGCTGATTGCATTTGTATTTTATATTGTGTATATATTTGTGTATTTTATATTGTGTTTATCTTTGCACATGCTCCCTTTCTTGAGCTTGCATCTTTTTTTTTTTGCTCGTATTTCTTTTAAAGAAAGTAAATGTTCTCCTCCCCTTGCTTCAGCCTTTTTAGTGTCAAAAAAATTTAAAATATTTTGCCAGAGTTTCATTTATTTAGATCCACCTTGAGGAAAAACAGTGGTTCAGCTTTCATGTAGGAGCTGGAGAAGTTTGCTTTGGAACAGCTGACAGGCTGTAGGGAAAGGTCAATGATGTGCAGTGTGTATTGTCAGCAAGAGAGAGCTTGCCTTAACAGATGAAAGCCTTAATGCTTGAGAAAATGACAGCTTATCTGATTGCTTTATAATCTCTTTTTCAGCACTGGCTGACAGAGCTGGAGATCTTTGCTATGATCTTCGCAGCTGCTGTCCATGACTATGAACACACTGGAACCACCAACAACTTTCACATTCAGACACGGTGAGGCCTTTGTAAATTACTTAAGGAAAGGAGGGAAGAATGCTCATTTTGTCTATACCTGACTCTTCTGGGACTCTTTTTTGTTTTGTGTTTTCTTTTAATATATAGAATAGGTTAAAGAATTGTAAGTGCAAGAAACTGAGATATACTATATTTTGTGATCATGAATATTTTCCATTCATTGGGACTAATTCCTCTGTTACACCAACATAAAGTTAGAGTAACTCCACTGACTTCAAATAGAATAACCTCAGATTTACACTGATGCCACTTAGAAGAGAATTTGGATGAATAACTCATATTTCATAAACCTGCCAGTTGCTAAATAAATGGTCAGCCATGCTCAGGGCTGGCCCACAACATTTTGGCACCTGAGGCGGGGAGCTCAAATGACGCCCCCATGTCCCCTCACTTGGGCCAAAACTTTCAAAGGTCTCAATTCTGCCTTCTTCCCATTCTACTCTTCTCATGGTACTGCTCTGCTACCTACCCCAATAAAGGAGAACTAACAACTTAAAATGCCTTGTTCAAAAATTTTAAGTAACACTTAACTTTCACACAAAATAAGAGTTTTACCTTAGTAAGAATCGAGCAAAAGCCTCATCGTTTCACCCAATGACTGATATTTATGTAGTATTTAGCAGCCAAATGTCTCTCAGCACTCCTTTTAAATCTTTAATACAGTATTTGGGTGGGTCTTAAGTGCGAATGTGGTTTTGTGCAAGGCTTTTCCCCTGAGGTGAATTTCAACCATTCGTTTTAATGTTTTTCCCAGCTACATAGCAATGAATACAGCATTACACTTACTATAAAAATACCAATATATAGTCTGTAATTGTGAATCATAGTAATATTTCTGAATGCGAGACTGACACATTATGGAAAGAAACATAACTTTTTCTACGTTCTTTTCAATTCTAGGTCAGATTCAGCCATTCTGTACAATGACCGATCTGTGCTCGAAAATCACCATGTCAGTGCAGCCTATCGCCTTTTGCAAGATGACGAGGAGATGAACATTTTGTCTAACCTCTCAAAGGATGATTGGAGGTAAGAACAAGCAGTAAGGCCGTTTGGGGAAGTTACAACCGGGCCATTTGTAGTTCTTACATTTCTTTGAATAATAGTATCCATCAAAATATAATATACAGCTGTATTTTTATTACGAAGAGAAAAGATATTTAAAAATCTTTATCCTATTTTTACCCCTCTCATTTTCATCTGCTCTACTCTTAGGACTACATTCAGAAGTGATGTGTGAAATTATTTAATTTGTAATGGAATCTATTCATTAGTCTCTCATAGATCTCCCTTCATCCACTTATCATTGTGTAGGTGAATATACGGGTGGCCTGATTTTCATTTACACAAAAACATAAATTACAGTTAAGCCCAGTCCGAGGCCCGTTTATACTGCCAGAACATTATAAATGAGTTTTAGTGTAAATGAGAATCAGGCCCACAGTGAATAAGTGGATTTAATAGACATGCCAAAAAGCCAGAAGAAGGTGTAATTTAAAACAGGCACTCCTGATGGAAATAATTTATTTGCAAAAATTGGCATTTTTTAAATAACCGATTATTCAAACTGAAAGAGGGCTTTCTATCTCCTTTTTAAATGAAATATCTGACATTTTAAAAATAACAATTATGCATAAAACATATATAATTACCTGGGCCGGACAGGAAGAATCTTAAATGAATTGTATTAATCAGAGTTCTTTCTCACTGGAGTGATAGCATCCCATCATGTGTTATTGCAGACAAACATATACTGGTTCATGTATGCATTCAAACTGAACAAAGTGCTGAGCACACTCAACTCTTATTGACTTCAATGGAAACTGAGGGCACTCAGCAGTATTTCTTCGGGCTCTGGTAAACTAGGTCAGGGAGGGAAAGTTCACCCTCTTCCTCCTCCCTTGGGTCTGTGTTCCGTACTCATCCAGTCTTCCCAGCACAGAAACCCTCATGACAGGTGGAGCCAGGGAGGGCAACAATGTACCCCTATCTGAGCACCCGGCCTAAACCCCAGAACCACATGTGGTTGGTTTCATTCAAAAGTCAGCACTATCGATCACAGTTGTCAACTTTCACGCAACAAGCTACAAGCCAAAAACTAGCCAACAAGCAACTCATAATCCAATTAAGCCAAAAAACAAGCCCAATTTCTGTGTTTTTTTTCCGTGGCTGTCTGGCTATGTCTGCTATGGCTGACCGGCTAAGTATGACAAGCCACTCAACATCTTGTGGATTCATAAACAGACAAAATCTGAGGAAAAAACACGTTAACACTCAGAAAGTGTCACAAGAATCTTGAAAAAGGAATAAAACCCAGTCTGTGGGTCATGGTATTAAAATCTAATTTACTTTTCAAGATCTAGGTTGTCTGTTTACTTTTTGCATTTCATTCACCTTGCACGGTGAAAAGGAGCTGGACGATTTCAGTTAACAGCATGAGGCTGTTGCGTTTAAATTCAGTATTGTAAGGGATTTTTTAAAATTTAAATGCAACTTGCTTTCACTCAAATTAGATATATAAGATATCAAGGAAAACAGATTTTTTAAATTGTAAACTTTCCCCTACAGTATATAAAATATAAACATAATTTCCTACAAACACACTGGGCCTATTTTTTCCTTGGCATAACCCAAGTGGTCATGGCACCTCAGTAGTGTTGGATTCATGCAGGTTGTGAAGTGCTTTGGCATGGAAGTTTCTGTACCTATGATGATGATATTTCAAGGAAGAGGGAAATTAAGGTCCCAGTTCAGCAAGGTACTAAAGCATGTATCTACATTGAAGTTAGTGGGACTACTTGGTGTTCAGAATTAAGGCTGTGTTTAAGTACCTTGCTGAAACTTAATGGGAGCTGATGAGGGAGAAGAGACAGTGAAAAAAAATTAAAGGAAGTTGTCCAAGCAGATTGGGGCCAAAATTAAAATTTTGCCTTAACTCCCCGCACCCCCTTTTGGGATGTACAAATCACAATGGAACAAATTCATCCCTACTGTAACTACACTGTCCTCAAATTTAAATGTGGGCCTATGGTACATGACCACTTGCTTGATTCTCTTCATTTCTTCCATTCTCCTCTCTCTCTTACCATCTTAATCCCCTCCTTCTTCCTCATAATATCATTTTAGGGACCACATCTTTCATCCCAATGCAGTTCACAACATGCAGTCATTGAAATGCTACAACCTCTTGGATGGAGGCCATCAGCTAACCACACAAGCAGAGCAAACTGTACAATCTTGTATTTGTGGGGGAGATAGTTTTGGCCAATGAAGAGTGTCATGGAAAGTCTTATCTCAAAGACCAACACACAGTACAAAACAAGGAAACTGGATTTATCTGTCTTAGAAAGATGAAGCACTGAGTCAACACTGGGAAATAATTCAGTCTCTAAACTGTTTGTGATAATAAATAAAATTCTACCTAGAGAACGAAATTAAATAAATAGCACTGTGATGTCCCTACCACCACTCCCTACACTCTTAATTTTAATGGGGAACTGTGCATTGCTTTGTCCATTAAATGAAAAGCAATAATTCATTCTGGGCTACAGTAAAAGGCCACGTGTCATTGGCTACAAAGTAGATTCTTAGCAGCTGATTTTGACCATATTCTTGGTAGTTTGAGCACAATCTTCAGAACAATAGTCTGAGTCTTGAAACTTTAAAACATTGTTGTTTGAGTAGAAGCTACCCCCTCCTCTTCATAGTGACAGAACTAGAACTGAGCAAAAAAAAATTGGGTGAACAGTTTATTCACTGGAAAAAAGCTATTTTGGTTGACCTGAAACTATTCATACATTTGATAAAAATTTGTCTAATCACTGGGCTAAAAGTTATAAGAGGGGCACCACCAGCACCTCCTGCTCTGTGAACCTAGGCCTTTAAAAACACCTGGAAACAACATTTCAGGTCAAACATGTTTTGTTTGTCCCAATGTGAACGCTCCCCCAGGGTACCCAGGGTTATGAGGCACCTCACCGCCACCTGCCTTTAGCGTAAAGGAGTCTTGTCTGTGCTTGCTGTGGATCGGCTCCCTGAAACCAGCAGCCTCTGGCAGCACAAGCACTGCCTTCCAGGCAGGTCTACAGGCCACATGCTTTGTACAGGTAGCAAAAGGCATGTACCCACCCCCGAGTCCTTGGAGCATTTCCTGCAGTGTCCAGTTCCTTCTCCACTGAACACTCAGAGTTACCAGGCCTGCTGTTCCCAAAGGACCAATATACACCAACTTGTAAGATTCAGCTCAGGACCTTCACTTTGCTTAATACCACAGCACTGAGATGTATTTATGGTGAAAGCAAGAATAAGTTTATTATCAAAGAACAGAGATCCTAGTAACAGTGAGTAAGAATATTGGAAACAAATGGTTACATATAAAACAAAATCATAACAAGCTTTCTAGAGACTAAACTTGACTAACAGGTTAACCTCCTGTCGAAAGAAAATGATTACATCCAAAGTTGTCTCCAGCATGTTCAACCAAGCCTGGCTGAGACCCCTTTTTCATGAAGCAAAATCACTGTCCTTTTACTTCCTCAGTGAAAAGTGACCGGGCGTCATCTTTGTCTCCCAAATACAGCAACAATGGAGCAAACCTTTGATATACAGCTCCAGATAGGGTTTTCTCTCTCCCCTCTTCCCTTTCCCACACCACTCCTTTTCTCTTCCTGTTAATTTCTTTCTGAAGTCCCTGCAATCCTTCATTTGCATTTGGTGATAGGAGACCCATTGTGAATGAGACAATATAAACATCCATTGTTTGACAGAAAACCTGGTTTTCACGTTTGCTGGTGACCAGTCCCTAGACATAGCTTAATGGGATTAAACTGGGGTGGAGGGCGGATAATTTCCATCCAAGAATATTAAAGGAACTGGCACATGAAATTGCAAGCCCAATAGCAAGCCTAATGAATTTGTAAACTCAGGGGTCATACTCTACGACTAGAGAATTGCTAATATAGTTCTTATTTTTAAGAAAGGAAAAAAATACAGGCCTGTTAGTTTGACCTCAATTGTATGCAAGGTCTTGGAACAAATTTTGAAAGAGGAAGTAGTTAAGGACATAGAGGTAAACAGTAATTGGGATAAAATACAGCATGGTTTTACAAAAGGTAGATTGTGCCAGACCAACCTGATCTCCTCTTTGAGACGATAATTGATTTTTTAGACAAAGGAAATGCAGTAGATCTAATCTATCTGGATTTTAGTAAGGCATTTGATACAGTTCCACATGGGAAATTATTAGTTAAATTGGAGAAGATGAGGATTAATATGAGAATTGAAAGGTGGATAAGGAACTGGTTAAAGGGCAGACTACAACATGTCATATTGAAAGGTGAACTGTCAGGCTGGAGGGAAGTTACTAGTGGATCAGTTTGGGGACTAATCTTATTTAACATTTTTATTAGGGACCCTGTCACAAAAAGTGGAAGTGTGCTAATAAAATTTGCGGATGACACAAAGTTTGGAGGCATTGCCAATATAGAGGAGAACTGGAATATCTGGACAATCTTGAAAATTGGAGTAATAGAAATGGGATGAAATTTAATAGTGTGAAGTACAAGGTCAGGCATTTAGGGATTAACAACAAGGATTTTTGCTATGAACTGGGGATTTATCAGTTGGAAGTGACAGAGGAGGGGAAATACCTGGGTGTATTGGTTGATCACAGGATGACTAGACTGTCAATGTGATGCAGCCATAAAAAAGGCTAATGCAGTCCTAAGATGCATCAGGCAAGGTATTTCCAGTAGAGATAGGGAAGTGTTAGTACCATTGTACAAGGCACCACTCATTTGGAATACAGTGTCTCCCATGTTTAAGAAAGATGAATTCAAACTGGAACAGGTGCAGAGAAGGGCTATGAGGATGATCTAAGGGATGGAAAACCTGCCTTATGAGAAGAGACTCAAAGAGCTTGGCTTGTTTAGTCTAACCAAAAGAAGGCTGAGGGGAGATATGATTGCTCTCTATAAATATATCAGAGGGATAAATACCAAAGCAGGGAGAGGAATTATTTGAGTTAAGCCCCAATGTTGACACAAGAACAAATGGATATAAACTGGCCATCAACAAGTTTAGGCTTGAAATTAGATGAAGGTTTTTAACCATCAGAGGAGTGAAATTCTGGAACAGCTTCCAAGGGGAGCAGTGGGGGCAAAAAACCTAACTTGTTTCAAGAATGAGCTTGATAAGTTTACGGAAGGGATGGTATGATGAGACTGCCTGCAATGGCATGTAGTCCATCTGTGACTGCTAGCAGCAAATATCTCCAACGGGCTGGCGATGAGACAGTAGATGGGGAGGGCTCTTGAGTTACTACAGATAATTCTTTCCTAGTATCTGGCTGGTGGGGCTTGCCGCCATGCTCAGGGTCTAAGTGATCACCATAGTTGGGGTCAGGTAGGAATTTCCCCCCGGGTCAGATTGGCAGAGATGCTGGGGGGTGGGGTCATCTTCCTCTGCAGCATGGGGTCACTTGCAGGTTTAAACTAGTATAAATGGTGGATTCTCTGTAACTTGAAGTCTTTAAATCATTATTTGTGGTCTTCAGTAACTCAGACAGAGGCTTAGGTCTATTACAGGAGTTGGGTGTGTGAGATTTTGTGGCCTGCAATGTGCAGGAGGTCAGACTAGATGACCACGATGGTCCCGTCTGGCCTTTGAGTCTATGACTGTAAGAATACATTTTCAGTATATATACATAGCATCCATCCATCCATTTCACAATGATGTTCATGACCAAAGTGACACAGGCTTCAAGACATCGCCTGACACTCTTTGGTAAACTAGAATGTACATGCCACACCCAAGAGATTCCTTATAACCTCTCTGCACTCCCTTTCCAGTTGGTATTGAGAAGTTCTAAGGTGTTACCCAGACTTTGATTCACCAAAAATGTTTGGAATTTTTTTGAATTTGGTTTGACCTGAATTGAATTTTTATTTATTTTTCAGAACTGCCAGTGAACTGAAAAATCAGTATTTGCCCAGCTCTAGTCAGAATGCATGTTCCTTGGTATACTCATTTATGTTTGAAGATTCTAAGAGTAACACATCTCCTTTAAGAAATACATTATCTGGTTTAGTTAGGTTTGAAGCTTTTCCAGATTGCTTAATTTTCCTTCTTCATTAGGGCCTTATTTTGTAGCTGCTGCACATGAAGCTGCTGCAGAATAATGGCCATTGTTCGGATGTACCATAAGGCCAACATTTTGAAATGCAGCTTCTGATTTTGGGTGCCTCCATCTTAGAGTGTCTAACCTGAAACACCTGGGGCCTGTTCCAGAGGTGCTGAGAACTCACAGCCATAGATGGGGTCAACAGGAATTTAAGATACTAAAAAAAAAAAAAAAAAAAAAATCAGGCCCAAAGTATCTCAATCTGGGCAATAAAAATCCAAGGCCCTTTAGATCAGAAGGTATTCTTGAAAATTTTAGCCTAACCAGTTTTAAAGATTTATCACATCCAAATTTGGGTTTATTTATTCATTTTGAGTTATCTGATAATTTGAATATCCCCTACAGCAATAGGTCCGGGTGCTGATTCTGGACAAGACTCAGGCATGCGCTAAAGTGCCTTTTCTGAACAGAGGTCACATTAAGATTTAAGACTGCAATAGAAAAAGTGAAGACAGACTTGGGAAATGTGTCTGTCTGTGCATATGGGTTTTATCAATTTTATGGTGTTTAATCTTTCTAGTCTGGGAATGTGTTTTCAGAGAAGGTTCTTCTATCCAACCAGCACAGCAGACCTCTTTGTGGCTTTTGCATGTGCGGGGAGAGCAGATGAGCCCAGAAGAGGTCTGCTGGGGGATCAGGGAGAAAAGAGCTTAGTCCTTAATTTAATTTTCAGCACTTTTTCTCTTTCACATTAAAGAACTCTACTGCTTCTTAAATATTTGAAAAGTTGATAGGTTGCTTCATCTGACAAATCCCATTTACTAAAGTAGTCAACAGGTAAATTATAAAACTGAAACTAAAACAGATCGCACTGAATTAAGAAAATAAATTGCAAAGAGAACAGATGCTTTCCAAGATACTGTTATGGATCTCTTTTCTGGCACTGTATTTCTCTGCTAATAATTTCCATGCAGTTTACTGAAATAGAGCATATTTAGTACAAGCCCTTACTGGCAAGTACAGGATTAAAAAGGCATCTGGAAAATGTTGAGCTCTTCAGCTCCTATCAGTGTACAGCTCAGGAAATAGTGTCTAATGAAGGTTTTCATAAACCATTGTTAGCAGACATGGAGTTGTGATCCAACAGTTGGGATGTGATCTCTCATACCATATAATGCCGTGTGTGTTACTGATGTTTTGTTATTGCAGGTCAGTTATGCCTTTTTGTAGGCTGGTTGAAACTTTTAGGGATGCATTTGCGAAGGTTCAAGATGAAAAATTTGCCTACACATAATCTTCATTTGTGCATGTAACAGACAGGCATTTGCACAAGCAATTATATATTTTTCTTGTCCAAATCCGGTATTTGTATGCGTGCAGTGCGCAAGCATGCACATTTTTGTGAGTAATGCCAGCCTTTGAAAATGTTGCCTTTAAGGCAATGTTGTTCCTTCCTTTATTATTCTCCATGAGAATAAAAAAGTGAGACCCACAATCCATGGCTTATACATAATTTTCTGCTATGCACAAAAATGCATGCATTTGACTGAAGTGGAATGGACAAAGCACTATGCTGTTGGCAACAATCCTGCTATTGGGCCCCCGGGTATGGACTAGATGGCCTCAATAGGCCTTTTCCACTCCAATTTCTGTGACTTTATGGGGATTTAATTCTTTCAGTAGGGCACAGCATAATTTGGGGTGGGGCTAAGGAGAAAAACTGCTTGGAACAAAACATCAAAAAATATTATGCAACATTTCATGAAGTGAACATCCTCAGGGCAGTTGTCCTAAAGAGCAGGTTAAAGTGATCTCCAGCTGGAACAATACAAGAGATTTTAAAGAATTTATGTCTGTAAATTAAAGCAGACCGGAGATCAATGATCCCAGCCTACTGATAGAACTACAGTACACCTGTGACTCATGAATGCATAATTAATTAGTCCAGGTACAGTAATCAGTGGTAAAGATAGCATAGAAGTATTACCATATTACTTACAAAAATGTATAGGATTTTTATCCCATGGTGGAAACATTGCAGCGTTGATTCTGCCCTCGATGATTATACCAAAATATTCATGTGTAGTCTTCCCCTGCTGGTGGAAAGTCCATCTGGAGATGCTGGGAAGCATATTCAAATGCCTGCCACAGCAGCCAGAAAAATGGTCAGGGTGTGTGGCCAGGGCACCCATGAGGTGTGCTGATTCAGTGTGTCCACGGGGCTGTCTCCATTGGTGGGACTCCCGTGGAAAGCCAGCTCCAAGGTAGAGCTGCTCTTCTCCAACAAGAACCCCTCTGGGACAGCAGTAATGCAAATACCATGTGCCCTCCCCCTGGAGTACAGCAGCCCTTGACAGCTCTGTGGAGGAGAAAGGGGCTTTGCAAATTGCAGTTGCCTGTCCCAGCAGGATGAATCAATCCCCTGATGTATTGGAAGATTAGATTAGAATTCAGGGTGGAGCCATGTCCCTATGAAAAGATCATAGGGAAATACATTTTTTTTTAAATGGTCTGTTTCTGGTGAATATGAGCCCAATTTCCAAATGAAGTGGGCCTTTCCAATCAAAAACCTGCAAGAAGTTGTATTTTCACACATTTTCAATTCAAAAATATTTCTAATTCCATCTAAAGCACTTTTATGGCCCTCACTATTGTATTCAAGCATCTCAATCTTTAAGCAGGGAATTACATCAAAATTGCTAAACAAATCTGAGGACATACTCACAGACCACGACACTGAAAATAAAAAGAAGTTTGTATATATGATAGACCAGAAAGTTTTGATGGTTTAAAGTTCTGAAAAAACCACATTGACTTCTAAGGGATTTCAATCTGATCCTTCCCAAGTAGGATTTTTTTTAAACTATTCATTCATGTATTCATTGTGGAATAGTTTGGAGTAGTAATATCAGGAGCACAATGTGCTACACTTGAACAGAAAAGTTGTTTTGAAAAAAAAAGTGCTATGGGGTGGCTAGGGTTAGAGTTAAACACTCACAACTTAATGATATTTCTCCGTCTGTCTAACGTGATAACACTGCGTCCAGTCCCAAAATTTCAGAGAATGTTCATTGCATTGAAGGGCCAGAACCCTATTGATTTGGTGGGAAAATCTGAAAACCAAAAGGCAGAAATAGGGGAACACATGAACCTCCCGCCAGCTCTTTAGTATAGCTACAGCCTCAAGCACCTCTGCTATTGCCTATTGATCCAACCAGTGCTTAATTTGTAATGAAAGAGGTGCCGGGGCTCAAGCTGGACGGCCAGAGAGTGGCAGCTGCTGGCACTGAAGGCAGTGCTGCCGCCAGTAGCAGTGCAGAAGTAAGGGTGGCATGGTATGGTGATGTCTCTGCTCATCCTGCCTATGGAATTTAACATGTTGACTCTCAGAATGACTTATCTCCTAGATAGAAAGAAGAGGGTGTAAGGGCATAGGGGTGGGGAGAATGGGCACATGGAATCCCTGGCAGCGGGACAAGTGGGGGACCTGGTATGGGGAGTGGGAAGAAGGGGGGCACACAGAACCCTAGCATGGAGGGTAAAGTGGGAATTGAGGGAAAGGAATAATGAGGATTCCCACTAATCCCCTGGCATGGGGAGCAGGGGGATGGGGCATGCAGAACTCCTGTGCGTGGGAAGAATGAGAGACCCTACTGTGAGGGAGGTGGCAATGAGGGGTGCACAGAGCTCCTGCCTTGGGCAGGAATGGGGGACCCTGCAATGGAGGGCTGGGTGAATGGGGGGAGCACACAGAGCCCCTGCCATGGAGGAAAATGAAAGGTATGGGAGAAGTGGGAATGGGGATGCTCAGAGCTGTTGTATGGAGGGGAGAATGGAGGAGCCTGAAATGAGGATGGAAAATGGGGGGTACACAGAGACCCTGGCAAGGAAGATAATTAGGGGGAGAGGGTTCAGGAAGTCCAGAAAAAGAGGGGGATGGAGTTGGGGGGGAGGGGGGCAGAGGGATGCAAGGATCCCCAGTGTGTGCAATAAGTTCAGTTTGCACAAACTGAAGTTAACATACATGAACTTTCCATACCAGTATTAAGACATCTACACAAGCCATTTAGTTTTTCTAACTAATCTATTTTAAAACTGATTTAGAAGGTAAGTCGATACACGGTTGTGTTTCAAAATTCACTTGCTCCTGCCAGGGCATGCACACTATTTGAACAGCCTGCGTGCTTCCTTTTAAGAGCCTCCTATAGAAGAAATCGATTTGGGAGCTTTGTGTTTAATTGAAAAGAGCGGACCGTAATGGACTTGTCAGAAATCTCTGGGATTTCTCTTAGCAAGAGTTAATCATCTGACTAAATTGCTCGCTCTGTGGCTGGTATTTACAACATGAGATCCTCCTTCCTCTCTTCTTTTGCCCTGATAAAGTGAAGAGTTCAGTGACGCAAGTGGAGGAGAGTGGAAATGTCAGAAGTGATTTGCAGCTACCCAACAAAAGAAGCAGCGGTGTTATTTAACTTGTTTCTCTTTCTCTTTCCTCCTTTCTCTTGGCTCGATATCTGCCCAAAAGGGAATTCAGGGCCTTGGTGATAGAGATGGTGTTGGCCACTGATATGTCCTGTCACTTCCAGCAAATCAAAGCCATGAAGAATGCTTTGCAGCAGCCAGAAGGGTGAGTCACCACCTCCTGACACTGTGTGCAGTGAAGGGCTGCATTTCAGCTGGTACTTTGCAATTGTATTAAACTTCAAAAGTCTCTCTCCGGAGGACCCTTTGATGTCCACGTCTGTTTCTGTTGTTGGATTTTGAATGAATTCACATGTGAACACTCAGGCACGTGCCCGTATGATATTCTGGCGGGCCACAGCATCTAAATAGCAAAGCTATGGGATAAACCAGCCCATTCATTTTCCTTTTCTTAACAATACAGGATAAAGGGCACGTGTGATCCAGCTAAGAGTATGACTGAAAGAGCTTGATTATGGCCTCAGGTCACAGGTGCTGGGAGCAACACCTGCTGCACAGAGTACAGCTTGTGCCTCCACTGCAGGGAGCCAGCTCTGTAATCGGAGACAATAGGGAAGCAATCTCAGAGCCACAGAGGGCAAATGTGTGCTATAGAGCAGGCAGAACAGTATGAGGAAAGCCTTCTCCTCTCCGAAGATCATCTGTGAGCCACTTAGAGCCCTGAGTATCTCCTCTACTCTCCCCCCGCCCCCATACACACCATTTTATCCGAACCCTCAAAACTCTGAATTGTGGGTAGTATTCTTCCAGCCAAGAAGGGCTTAGCACATGTCTTCCCAGAGCCTGCCAAAACTGTACCTAAATCAGACATGGATGATTCCAACTGCTATCTCCTCTCAGGAGCTGGCTTTAGGCCGATTTCCCCCGATTCCCGGGAATCGGGCCCCGCGCCTTAGGTGCCTTTTTAATTTTTTTTACTCACCCGGCGACAGTCCGCTCCGGGTCTTTGGCGGCACTTTGGCGGTGGGGGGTCCTTCAATGCCGCGGAAGACCCGGAGCCGAGTGAAGGACCCCCCGCCGCCGAAGTGCCGCCAAAGACCCGGATCGCTGCCGGGTATTCAAATCGGGCCCCGAGGTCCTAAAGCCGGCCCTGGCTATGTGTATTACTTCTGCAGCACTCCTGCCAGTTTGGGGCAGCGAGAGATTGGGATTACTGCATGGCAGCATCCATCATAATTCACTAGGCTCCTGGGCTAGCCTCTCAGTGGCATGGCTTTAAAAAGATTTTAGCCTTATGTAGTGCCTCCAAAGAGTCTGCACCAGCTTTTTACCGGTGGAATTCACATGGTTTAAATGGAATTACTGTTCATGCTTATCACTGTGAGATCAGAATCAAGCCCTAATTGTTTAAGCAAGTCAACAGACTAAAATAATCTAGAACTATTTACTGATTGGAGTTTCATGGACTCTAACCCAGCTCAAACTGAGAATATCAGGAACATTCAAAACTCACTCATTCACACACAAAAACTCTACAAAGAAAATAAGCGAGACTAATGCTCCCAGTTTCCCGTTATGCTTTTGAATGACTCCATTACTAAAGGAAAGGTTTATGTTAGGGAAGTTAGATTAATCTTTAATAGTTGTCAAGTTTTATAAACACACAAATCAATCTATTAGTAGCCTAGCCAAAGGTTATGGTGGCCTCATTTACTTGCTTAGCTGGGTTTTTGTTCTTTCTCTTTCAATACTGGTGCAGACAATTAACTTGTTCAGTCATTTGGGTTTGCAGAATCGACAAGCCGAAAGCCTTATCACTGTTGTTGCATACAGCAGACATCAGTCATCCAGCCAAGGCCTGGGACCTTCATCATCGCTGGACCATGTCCTTGCTAGAGGAGTTCTTCAGACAGGTAGCCTTGGGACTTTACAAAATTATTTTGTAGTTTTGCAGACAGAATGAGAGATGGAGTGGGCGGGCTTGGGATGGGAGAGGGAGAATGAATCCTATAGGTTAACATCTTCTTTCACTTACATTTTTCATAGAGAAGATGCCCACTGTAGCAGCAAAGTAGATACAATTTTTCTTTCGTCTGACTTCAGTGAGATTCCACTGCTATGTCTGATTGTAAGCTAGTGTCTGATATGTTGTCCTTATCAATATATTGGAAATTCTCAATCTTTCAGACATCCAGCAAAACTATACCTAGAACCCCTGAATGAGAATGTGTATTTCTAATGACCAAAAGGCAGAATATCTAACATAGTACCCAGCTTGCCAACCATTGAAGATCTTCAGGAATTGGGTGCACCTAAGTAAAAGTACTCAGCATTAGGTCCAGACTATCATTTCTTTCAGTAATGAGTCTTCCTATTCTCTTTGACCTGACTTTGCTGCCACTTCAAAACTCCATTTTGATTTCTGCTTTGCTATGAAGTCATGGAAACCAATAAAGCTCAGTACATTGTAGATTACAGAGCTGGACATACAGCATCATAAGTGGTGAAAATTATGTTGCGCTTTCTGTAGACATGTGGGCTGGTCTAACCTATAGCTCTCGCAGGGCCTCCTGTTGCCAGAACCACAAATCCAGACACATGATTGATTCCTGTGTGATACTCGTAAGATTCTCCAACTGGTCCTAAGAGGGGTTGGTTTTTTTGTTTTAAGTACAATAAAAGTATTTTTTAAAATTTATTTTTAATAGCAAAAAAAACTTTTTAAAAGGTAGTGCTGGTCAAAAAAAAGAAGTAAAATCATAAACATTTTATTGACCTTTCTCCCCTCTTCAACTTCAAATTTTTTTAATATTTCCAAATGTTGACTAGCTCCATAGATGGTTGAAACATAGGGAGAAAAAATCAGTGAAAATGCCATTGACATTTTTTATTATTATTTTATCTTAATTTCAAAATATGGACAACATTTTGAAATTTAAAAATTTTCTACCATAAGAACATAAGAATGTCCATACTGGGTCAAACAAATGGTCCATATAACCCAGTATCCTGTCTCTGACAGTGTCCAGTTGGGAACTGGTCCTGCTTTGAGCAGGGGGTTAGACTAGATGACCTCCTGAGGTCCCTTCCATATTCTATGATTCTATGCTTCTGGCAGTTGGAGGTTTAGGGACCCCCTGAACATGGGGTTGTGTCCCTGCCCATCCTGGCTAATAGCCATTGATGGACCTATCCTCCATGAACTTATCTAATTCTTTTTTGAACCCAGTTATAGTTGTGGCCATCACAACATCCCCTGGCAATGAGCTCCACAGGTTGACTGTGTGTTGTGTGAAGAAGTACTTCCTTTAGTTTATTTTTAAACCTGCTGCCTATTAATTTCATTGGGTGATCCCTGGGTTGTGTGTTATGTGAAGGGGTAAATAACACTTCCCTAATCACTTTCTCCATACCATTCATGATTTTATAGACCACTGTCATATTCCCTGTTAGTCATCTCTTTGCTAAGCTGAAGAGTTCCAGTCTTTTAAATCTCTCCTTGTATGGAAGCTATTCTATATCCCTAATCATTTCTGTTGCCCTTCTCTACACCTTTTCCAATTCTAATATATCTTTTTTGAGATGGGGCAACCAGAACTGCACACAGTATTCAAGATGTGGGCATACCATGGATTTATATAGCAGCATTATGATATTTTCTGTTTTATTTTCTATCCCTTTTCTAATGATTCTTAATATTCTGTTAGCTTTTTTGACTGCTGTTGCACACTGAGTGGATGTTTTCAGAGAACTTCCACAATGACTCCAAGATCTCTTACTGAGTGGTAACAGCTAATTTAGACCCCATCATTTTGTATGTATAATTGGGATTATTTTTTTCAAGGTGTATTACTTTGCATTTATCAACACTGAATTTCATCTGCCATTTTGTTGCTCAGTCATCCACTTTAGAGAGATCCCATGTAGTTCTTTTCAGTCAGTTTTATGAAAAGCCTCAAATGTAAACATAGTGTGGTAATCCCAGTTTAACAAGGATACTACCACCTTGGTCTGGAACCATTAAAGTGATTTACTTTTCAAGAAATGGTGATATACGTGCTAAGAAAAATGTCACCTCACAACATCTTTATGCTTTTCCAAGACAGAAGGTGGGGGGAGGGATAGTTCAGTGGTTTGAGCATTGGCCCACTAAACCCAGGGTTGTGAGTTCAATCCTTGAGGGGGCCATTTAGGAATCTAGGGCGCACACACACACACAAAAAGTTGGGGCTTGGTCCTGCTTTGAGCAGGAGGTTGGACTAGATGATCTCCTGGGGTTCCTTCCAACCATGATATTCTATGATACGCTTTGCAGAATAGTCACCTATTGAGTACATATAAGATCACCAAAGAACTGGTGACTACACAGACTCAAGAATACACAGGGCCCAAAGGGATACAATAAAGGAAGAGTGTTGTTACTTATTTATTATTGCACCCAAAGACCCCAGTTGTGATTGAGGCACCATTTAACCTGGCTATGTACAAACACAGAAAAGAAACATCCAGGACTTCTCATCCCCACAGTTGATTTCTATGGTAGTTTAAATTGCTGTCGTATATTTTGGCTCCCAGTCACAACCATGTGGAACATCGTCACCGTGCTCAACAAAGTAAGAGCGGGATGTTGATTTAAAGCATTGACACTAGCATATTTCACAAGCTATTTTAAATCTGAGTGGTCAGTGGGGAGTACTGGCAGATGTATGTTATCTCATGTAAATGATTGTCCTGTCTGCTCACAGTTGTCTGTTTCAGAGTGAAACAAATTAAAGGGTGTTTTGAGCAAATACATTTTGAATGCACACAGTGAAAAGGGTTGGCACAGAAGGGATTTTAACACTTGATCTCCTGCATATTTGTGTGATGACAGGGGAGGGCATGCAGTTCTGGTAGCTGGAAAATGTGTCCAGGTTTCTGAGTTTCAGCATTTCTTTTGGGCAACAGCCCTACCAGCTGTAGCACACTGAGGGTCTCAGTATTTTACTAGGGTGGGGGGAGATCTGAAGTGGTGAGATCCACCCTGTGCAGATACAAATGCATATAAAGAAATACAAATAGAACTCAAACCCTGGAGGAGGAGTCCTGACACTGATACTTTCTCTTGGTGGACTTAACGCTAATAATAGAGTTCCGTTACCTGTTGGTTTCACATGAGAAGTGCTGTATAGAATCCTCTTGGGTTTTCAAGGTGTTCCACAGAAACACCCAAAAGGCAAAGAGTGCTGTCTAATCAAGATTTACCCGAGTAGATGTTTTAGAAATAGGATTATGTGGTTTATATTTAGTGGTAGATGTAAATTGTATTAGAGAAACGGGAGCTGCCTCCTTCAAAGTAGGATGGGGGAGCATGCAGAATAGAGTGGGTGCTGTTGCTGCAAGAGGAGGTTGGCCTGTAGTTGAACAGTGAGGTGATAACTGTCCACAAGAAGCTCTTAAAGAAAAGGATTTGGATGCCCAGAGTAAACAAAGTTATCCTTTAAAAAGCTGAGTCTTGCAATTAAGGGTGTAACATGAGCTTCAATTAAAAAAAGAGAGAGGCCATTCCAGTGTCCAGTGCTGTTACAGATGTTAAGCGACTCTTGTTGTATTCTAATATGCTCTCAATTTTGTTTCTCCAGGGTGACAAAGAAGCAGAACTAGGGCTTCCTTTCTCCCCACTGTGTGACCGCAAGTCTACTATGGTAGCTCAGTCTCAGATAGGTATGTCATTTCAATGTACTTCACTTAGGACGCAAAGCAGCAATTTAAAGGGGAAAAAAATATTCTCCCCCCAACAGGAGTAAGATCATTCTGGGCTCTCATCACTTTGAATTGGTTTAGAAGTGGGGAGGGTGGGGAATTGCACTGGCGTTATTGTCCCTAAATGGATGATTCTAAGATGAACGGCTATCACATTTAGTTGATTTATGAGAGTTGTACTAAAGGGGAACTGAGTTAACACAAATGCTACTGCTGGACCAACCACTATGCATGGCTGTATGGCGGCTGCTCCTTGGTTCCTGAACACTGCAGAAGACACTTGAAGCGGGAATCCTGGCTTCAATACATGTTACTTTAGTTTTTGACTAAAGTCATTGTTTTGCTCATTTAACTGATTCCCTAACCTTCTAACCCACCAGCACTGTTCCAACTTCTCCAGTCAGCAAGCATCACCCCCAACCTTATACTGGGTCCAGCCACTGCTTCTTGCCCCCATCTTCCCATCCCCATCCAGCAAGGGAGGTGGGAGGCTGCAGTGAACCAAAACAGTGCTTCCTTTTCCACCTCCTACTCCTGCAGGAGAAACTGTGAATGGGGTTTGGGGAGAATGATCCCGAAGTTGTTGAGCGGCATGGAAATGGGGAGGGGGCAATAAATCTGTAACACTGGAGGGGCAAGGAAGAGGGGAGAAGCAGCCTAGAGACGTGCAGGAGTTTGGGGACAAGAGAAGATATCGGGAGTTGTGGAGACGGGTTTCCGAGGTTGAATGGGGGAAATGAAGGAACGAGAGGAACAAGGGGCAGGGGAAATGGAAAGAGAAAGGGACTGGTGGGTGGAAGGGACAGCAGGACTAACTGAGAAAACACTGGGTATGTTTACATTGCTATGTAAGCCCAGGGTTTGAACTCAGGCTCAAGCCTAACCCCGCTTCCATCTACACACAAATCCCACTAACCCAGGGCTTGGATCTAGGGTCCCAGGAACTCACGGAGGGGGAGGGTCTAAGCCTGAGTCAAGCCGGGACCCAGCGTTCTAGCTCTATGGATTTGCAGTGTACATGCGGCCCCACTGGACTCGTGTTCTGGGAGTCCATCAGAAGTATCCCACAGTTCCACAGCCTGACTTTCTTTGACCTCTGGACAGTCAAGTTTTATGCACAATCAAGTTTTCCGTCACTGCACCAGGAACAAAGGACTAAAGCGACCACATTTTGGGCAGGTGTTAGGAAGTCTGGGATATGGGTGGTTTGACTCTGGCCCGCATAATGCAGTGTACAATGTACATGCTAGAAGCCTCAGGTTGGGACCCAAGGTTCAACAATTCCTATCCTGGGGTTGCAGATGAACATAGATGCTCAAGCCATAGGTTGACAAACCGAGGGTATGCTAACTTGCGTTGTACTAACCCTGGGCTTACATTGCAGTGTAGATACACCCACTGACACCAAAAAATGTGGCAGAGGGAGAAAGTTTTAAAGAAAGGTGTGGGGGAGGAGGGGAGTGACTTTGTTTTTTCCTCCAAACATTTTATAACCAAGCTTGAAAAAAGTGTAAAAGCATGAAATTTCACAGCTGTCCCCAGCACTGTCATGGGATGAATGGAAACCCAGATCCAAACATCCCTGAACTTTGGAGAAGTTCAGATCCATATCTGTGGTTTAGGGCTATCCCTAGTTCAGCTGTTTTCTCACATTCCCTTTCAGACTGTCATGTAAAGCTTCAGAGCCAGAAACCTCCTCAGAGTCCAAGTTCTTGGGATACTTCCATCCCTATTTTTCCAGTCTGCAGAGGTTCAGACAGTTCAGTTAATCATCTGTACTAATAGGCTCTTATTCAAATCATGTCTGGTCACCTAACCTTTTAATGTTAATCCCTCCCTACCTGCAACACAGAGTTTTACCTGGGAAAGTGGATACACACACAAGAGATACTACACTACTACTAAGGGCAAAATGGCTCCATAGGCACCCCAGACATGCTGGAAGGGGATCAGGCAGGGACTGGAAAATACAGGGAGGGGAGCTGCAGCTCAACTAGAATCCCTGTTGGGGACCCCCAGGCAGTGCATGGCTGCTGCACTTCTCTGGAAGGGGGTACAACAATGTTCCCCACTCCCAGCTCTCCTGGCTGGTGTGGAGCTAAGGCCTCACCTTCCACACACCCCATTTCAGGCCCTTTGCTTCTGCAGAGGCTCTAGGAGGGAGCAGGGGCCATGCTCCAAGGAATTCTTCCCAGCTTCTGTGCAGGGCACAAGCCTGTGTGAAGAAGCTGCTTGTACCTTCCTCCTCTTTTGTATTCCGTGCACAGGTCGGCCAGAATTTGTCTCTAAATAAAAAGACCCTTATGACCGCCTCCAGTGTGCAAATCATTGCAGAATTAATGGTGAATTAAACCATTATCCAAACAATTACAGCTTAAGAAACAGGCACTCAATCAATAAGCAGAAAGAGATTTATTTAGTTCTGTGTTATTTATCATTACATTTAATTTGTGCAGTTAACTGTATCCAATTGGCATTAACAGGCACATTCTCTCTCTAGAAGTCTTGTCCTCTAACATTATAAAGTTTTCATTACAGTCTGCTCAACATATGGGCAATAGCTTGACGTCTTCAGTGTCTCCTTCATTAAATCAAAAACTCTTACCTTTCCCCAATATGTGTTGAGGTAAGATTCCTCTCAAAGTCCGAGGCCAGATTCTTGGGGAAATATTCAGCTCCTATTCATTTGCTTATCTGATTGATAGCTTTTAACAAATAGTGCCACTGAATGGTAATTACTAAGTTTCTTTGCAGAAGTAAGTACCTCATGAATTCCAAATTGTACTATTATCTACAGCATGCAGCCCTCATTTTCAACAAATGAAAGGAATGTCATTTGTGAGATAGGTTTGTGTTCTCAAGTATCAGAGGGGTAGCCGTGTTAGTCTGGATCTGTAAAAAGCAACAAAGAGTCCGGTGGCACCTTATAGACTAACAGATGTATTGGAGCATAAGCTTTCGTGGGTGAATACCCACTTCGTCAGACGTTTTGGGTTCTCAGTCCACTTTGTAGTGGGGACATAGAGTTTCTGGGCTATCTCAACAGCTTGTTTACAGTATCAGGTGAGACAGAACTAAATCACCTCTCGAGGTTCCCTCCTGGTCAGAGTTAAGGCCGTGTTCTATTTTGCTGCTGTACGAAAGGTCATCGTTAGAGCTGGGCAAAGAAAGGTAATTCCTTTTCGCAAAGGATATCAATATTTCAAAACCTGGTTTTGTTCCAATTTGGAATAAAATCCAAAAATTTTGAAATTCTCTGCAAAAGGGAATGAAGCCCCAACTTACAGACAATCTGCTTGTTGGATTGTCCCAGAATCATAGACCCCAGAAGCCCTGAGGTCCCTGACTCTGAGGCAGTCTGTACAGTGAGCTGCTGAGGAGCCAAATGAGTGGAAACCAGGTAAGGTTCCATCAGAACTTTGTTAAAATCAGACCATCACTGTGAAATGTTTTGATTTTGACAAATTGGCAGATTCCGATGAGAAAATGTTTTGTCAGAAGTTTTTCAGCCAGCTCTAGTTGTTGTGGATGCACAGACCACAGCAGGTGAGCATGCTTGATGACCAGAAATGCAAAGAGAGGGTTTCTTAGCATGTATTGTTTCTACAGAAATTGAACAATTTAAGAAGAAAAATTTCTTTAAAAGGAAGAGAACAAAAGAGACACATTCTTTCACCTGCCACTTCATTTTGTAAAGAAAATGTTGGGAACAGGTCCAATCGGAGACGATTCACATCTTAAAATCAGGCCTTTGGTCAAGTGGAGGGGAGTGGGAGAACCCAGCAAATTGCAAAGAATTACCAGGCCAACGTTTTTATTTCTCAACAGGAGAATTAAACTATTTGAAGCCCCTTTTTTTCTATCCAAGGCAGCAGGAAGCTTTGTTTGACTGGAAACGGGCCTTTGTTGTCATCACCGTCTCTTGCAGCTGATTAATGTAGCAAGAGCCTTTTATTTTTGTCCTTTGGCTTCCTGGAAAGAAAATGATGGCTTCAGAAGATATAGGACAAAAGCTGATGATTAAATGAGGTTGTTCCTGAATGGCAGTCTCTCAAGAAATTATTCCCTAACTAGCATGATCTAGGTGTCCTTTTTAACATGGAATGAAAATAAGCTCTAGGCCAGTGGTTTTCAACCTTTTTTTTCATTTGCAGACCCCTAAAAACTTCAAATGGAGGTGCAGACCCCTTTGGAAATCTTAGACAAAGTCTGCAGGTCTGCAGACCACAGGTCAAAAACCACGGTTCTATGGTGATGTCAATCTTTTGTGGACCCCTTTGACATAGTTTGATCACAAGTAGAAAACCACTGCTCTTGGCAGTTGGCCTTGGGACCCTCATCTCAGAGTGTAAAGATGAGGGGTAAGATAATCCTCAGGCAAAAACTATGTTAAGGTGGAGAGTATGTATCAGTAATTTAGAGTAAAATACATTAGAGGGTGTTGTAAAGTATCCCCAGACCAGGCATTGTAAACCCAAGAAATCCAGAGTTCAGGTTAAATTTAATAATAAATCCAAATGTGTTACAGTATGGAAATGTACAGTTAGGGCTCCCAAACAACCTTAACTCTGCTGAACAGTCACAATATGAGGGGAAAATAAAGTTGAAAAATCTGTCTTTAAAAATCAGTGGGTCTAATCTGTGACCACAAACACTGAAGTACCTTAGTGACCATATGGTTATTGTATGGTGTCACTACAGGGCAGGGCTACAGTTGGCTGAAATCTGGTGTATAAGTGCGCACATTAGCAGACCCAAAACGTAGTGCTTTCTTAAATGCTCTGGGTGGATCCATCCCTGTTGCTTGCACAAAGAGCTGACTTGCAGGAAGACGTACTGTGCTGTTTCCTCCCAGCCCTACCCCTTGTACACAAGCCAGTAGAGGGAAAGATTTAGTTCTGTATTTTTCCCTTCTCCTCCTGATTTAAAAATAATATATGAATTTGTTAAAAATTAAATGAATAGAATCTGAATACGTTTGACCCTCAATGAGTACAAGCGGGACAAACCTTCAAATGAGAATATTCACAAAAACCCACTGATACTTCATAGCTCCATGACACTTGGAATAGATACCCAGAGAAGTCTATCATTATTACTATTCTTTTATTTTTCTGTTTCCAGAAATTTCATCCTTCAAGCTTGGTCTCATCCAACTGTCCCCAGAATTTGGCTTAGATACTCAAAAAACTCATGCAGAACAAGTTCTATTGCATCTGTTTATATTCTGAATTTCTACCCTTTCTTTCCAACATTTAAGGAGCTACCATTGAATGCAAAATATCAGCTTATGGGTCAGGATTAATGCACAGTATCATTCTTTCTTGTCCTTTTTTCAGTTCCTCTTTCAACATGTAATTCTTTTCATCCACTGTGCTATTACACTAGATAATTCACAGGCAATGGCAAAACATAAATACTTACCTCTTCTGTTTACGTCCACTGTGTTTTGATTCAGGTTTTATTGATTTCATTGTGGAGCCCACTTTTACTGTGCTGACAGACATGACAGAGAAGATTGTAACACCACTCATTGATGAAGCCTCCCGCTCTGGTATAACTGGATTTAGACGTTCCAGGTGAGTATCTATATTTGCTTTGGGGCATGAGTGTTGTCTCTGCTTTTAGGGCTCACTTCTCTGTTTTGGACTCATTGGGTATTATCAAAGACCTCCCATTGGTTCTGTCTGTCCTGGTTTCTACCTGAAGAGAAATATGGTTGGGAAGTGTAGTAGAAATGGATTGACCATGAAGTACAATGAGACCTGGTTAATTATTGCTTGATTTATGCATATATTCACGTCAGAATTCATTGGAATTTGGATGTAGAGAGTCTCACTTTCATTTAACCTGATCTTCTGCCATAAGAGCTATCAAGGAACCATCTTGAGTTTTTAGGGTTTCTCTTGTGCAGGTCCCGGGATAATTCCAGCACAATTGTAAGTTGAATATTAAAAAGGCTTGAATGGGGACTAATCTGGTAGCCTGTATGCTATTCACCATTATCTGAATAATCAGAATAATAGATATTAGAGAGAGAAAAGACTTATTTGGTCACTTAGCCCCTCTCTTTGTCAGTGCAGGGTTGTTCCAGACATTGTAGATTCTCCATTGATTTGTACATGTCTCCAGCAATGGAGTTTCAACCTCTTCTCTTGGGAGATGATTCAGAAGTCTAAGTCACCATTAAGAAATATATCCTGATTATCAAACTGAATTTTTCTTTTCTTCCTTTCCTCCTACTTATTATCCCTTATGCCACACTCACTAATTTGTTTCCATCCTTGGTGTTTTACACTAAACAGATACTTAAAGACATTGGATCAAACCAACATTCCATATTTGAATGTCTCTTAAATCCAGGGCAGTTCAGAATCTGAAGCTGGATTCCATGACCTGTGTTTCTATAATCTAAACCACCAGAAACTGAATCCTAAATGTCCTTGAAGTTTGGGGAAGGGGGTTGGAACTGAAATTAAAATTTTGCAGCTCAACCAATGACTTTTGGACAAGCTACACCTCTACCCCTATATAACGCTGTCCTCGGGAGCCAAAAAAATCTTACCGTGTTATAGGTGAAATCGTGTTATATCGAACTTGCTTTGATCCGCCGGAGTGCGCAGCCCCGTCCCCCTGGAGCACTGCTTTACCGCGTTATATCCAAATTTGTGTTATATCGGGTCGTGTTATATCGGGGTAGAGGTGTATAAAGCCCTTTATCAGTCAGTCATCTCCCTTCCACCCCGAGACCTTAGTCATTGCTGTCAACAATTGTTTAGGAACGTAAGTTTTCCACATGCATTAGTCCTTCTGGATCCTTAATTATATTTGTAGCTCTTTGAGATCCTTCCAAATTTGTTTGCATCTGAACTTGATTTTAAACATACGTAAAATTCACCGAAGCTGCAGACAGTGCCAGAAGCTACAAGAGGTTCTAGTTCAGTGTTCTAGAACTAAGAGCCAATACAGACTACTGTCCAGAGATGATGAGGTGGGACAGTCCTCTAGCCCACCATTGAGTCAGGGGCCTTTAGAAAGGTGAGATAGGGCATAAGTAGTGCCTCAGGCACCTCAGAGAAGGTTCAAGAGACATTTAGTAATTTTTCAGGTGCTGCCATAAAAAGGTGTTAGAGCCAGCATCTTATATAGTATTTCCATCTATCCAGGAAGGGAACAGAGTTGCAGGGCACTAGTTCCTATTTATGTAAGGGCAAAATGTGTCATATTTTTAATGATTGGAATTTAGTTATGCAAGACTTTTTTGATGTGCAGTTTCACACAAATTTCCATTTTAATAATGAAAACTTTGCAAAATGAGAATGGGAACTTTCACACAACTCTAATAGCATTAGGCAACATATATGGGTATTACCGGTGTTGAGCTCATTGAAGTTCACAATGTTGGCTATTAATAGACTCAGAGCCAATTTCTCATCTCACACTGGTGTCAATTGGGAACAACTTCACTGTATTGACAGAGTTGCACTAGTGTAAATCACAATGGAATTAGACTCACTGTTTCTTACAATGCTCCAGATTGTCTCATCAATTCTAAAGTAGATCTCCCCAATGTTCTCATGATATGGTTCTTCCAACACAAGCATAGGAACAGAGGGAAGAAATTAAGTTTTGGATATTCTGTTTGACTGTATAGTACTTTATGGCTAGGGTCTGTTTCATTCCATAGCTGTATTTAAGTGTATGAAGTGCTGATTCCTATCACATTGTGTGATCTTGTCTCCCAGTTTGAATAGCATTAGCCCCTCAGAAGTTAAAAGATCAAGTGTCAAGAGCACTGGGTCAGAAGGAAGTGCCTCACTCAACTGTTCCATACTCACTGTGGACTTCAAATGTTTTAAAGCCACCTGGACCGAGGTGGTGCAGCAGAACCGGGAGAAATGGAAAGCAAAAGCAACCAAAGGTAACAGACGAGCCTCATAATAAAAGGCTGCAAGCTCTTTTACCTCCTCCCCTTCAGGCTTTTTTTCTACCTAGTTAGCCCTGAAGTACGCTCTGACTTCTCAAACCATCTGCCTCTAGATGCCAGCAACTCTCACCGCGCTTGGAGCCAGGAATACTCAACTGAAAGCCTTATACCTTTTTTGTATACTGTGCACGCGGGTGTTGGAAGTGTGCATGTGTTGGGGGGAAGAGAGCAGTAGAGAAGATGATAGAAAGGGAATGGAAAGGGAAGTCAGTGGGCTTTGGATCAGGCCCCAAATGAAAAGAAGGATCTGACTTTTTAACAGCTTGTGAAATCTCTTCAGAGCTGTATGCCTGTTGCTCAGATCCTTGATTAACTGAGACAGTATATTTTATATTGTTTGATTTAGACAGTTTGATTTTATTACCTTATTTTTTTCTTGTATGGCAGTAGTATTGTACAGTACTGTATACGGGCCCTATCCTACAAACACTTACTTGCCAGCCATGGGGCTTAATACCATAAAGACTCCCATTCACTAGAGCTCAGAACTACTCATACACCCAGCAGTAAATGTTTGCAAGATCAAACTCTATGTCACTGTAGGGCAAGATACATTTCTCTGTGGCAGGGACTCCTTTCTTCTTCTGTGTTTGTATAGTGCCCAGCACAATGAAGCCTCAATCTTGACTGTGACCTTTAGGAGCTACTTTGATATCCATTATTATTAATACTAATCTCTTAGACGTGAGGAATGGAGATGGGTGCAAGTTCTTTAACCAAACTGATTTGGACTTGGCTTGAGGCATAGTGGAAGACTTGGCTCAGTTTTTATATTAACTGAAGCAGATTGTTCAGCCTCAATTATAAACTCTCTTTAGGAGGCAGAAGGGGACAAGTTTATTAACCAAATACAATTTTCCTTGAGGTTAAAACATACCATACAAAGTATCAACCCCTTTTATGCTTCTCTTGCCAACAAAAAACCGTCCATTTCTTTGCCAATTGATTTCAGATAGCTCTTACTTTTTAAATTGGTGTTTACTTGTTTCATCTGTTCTTTTTTGGATCAAAAAGATCTGATGAAAACAAATGAAAGTTTACCAAATGACTATAGTCATTAACATGGCCAGATGGTTTTTGGTATATGACTGTTGAATGTATGTGGCCAATCTATTTTGCTTTAACACGTGACTGCTGTTCATGAGATTGTCATCATTATAGTGTATACTGTTTGTTTATCTAAAGTGCACACCCACACTATCTAAATCCTGTATGCAGGGGAGACCATCAGGGAACTTAATAATACATACTTTACAGATTGCCTACAAACAAATGCATAAGATAGACCCCAATGGGTCCTGGGGATTCAACTTTATTTTCTACCCATTTGCAGTGAGTGCTTTGAGCAAGGATTTTTCCTGAAACATACATAAGAAGTCACATGATTCAAATGGACACGTGCACCATTAGTTAGGTTCTGGTTTGTCTCTGCTCATCAGTTTTTAAATCTTCATACATTTCTGGATGAGTTTAGTAATAACCACATTTATATAAAACTTTTCATTCTAAAGACCTTTACAAACACAGGACTTGTCACTGGATTGGCTGCGCAATGGGATCTAGAAAGTGAGGCACTGGACTGGGAATTAGGAGACCTGGGTTCTATTCCTGGTTCTGTCACTGGCCTGTTTTTTTACCTTGGGCACATCATTTTACTACTATATGCCTCTGTTTCCTGACACTTACCTATTTATCTGATAAGCTCTTTGGATGGAGACCATTGCTCAGTATGTTTGTAGAGGGCTTACCACAATGGAACTTCAGTCTCTGTTGAGGCCTCTAGACATAATTACACTGCAAATACATTAAAAAAAACCAACAATAAAAATGTATAAAGTAATTAATAGGAATGCAGTCACAGTCAGGGTGTAGCACATAACAGCTATTTATTAGTGCACAGCAACATTACACAGCAATTTAGGATCAGAAGCAAAGAGGAAATTGAAATTCTGTAGAATACTGTAGTGTCTTTTGTAAGGATATTATCAATAGAAACTAGGTGTGGTGTTTTTATACTGAGTATAGTATTTTTGGGAAATGTTTTGGACTGTGTAGGCAAAATAAGTGAGTTTGTTGCTCAGCTCCTCCTACTTAAAAGCTCATTATTAAAGAATTATAAGTTAAGAACCAGAATAAACATCTGCCCCAAGGTATAAAAGCACTGTACAGAGCAAGCATGTGGTGAGACTAATTTTAATATCAGGCAAATTTCTAGCAGTATCATAATAAATCTCTATATGAATTAATGTTCCCTGCCGTTTTTAACTGAGTTTTGTCCATCTCCTGTGATTAGGTTGCAAAGTGTTAGCAAAATTTTCAGAGAGTCCAAAACGAGGGGAGGTATCTGGGAAGCCTTCACTGTATCATACCTCCTAAGGCATAATATCAGTGTGCACACTGAGCCATCTATGGAAACTAGATTATTGCAGAAATGATTAATAAAGTGTGGGAGGCTCATATCTAATTTAATTATATTTTCATGTGATCCATAATTTATTAATTTAAAAATTAATTAACTTTTGTCAGCTGCTGGCAAGGAAATACAGATTGATGCTTCTTATAAAAATGACATTTTTTCCCCTTCTGTTTTGTTCCTCTTTTTGGTAGATTTTCTGGAGAAAATTGCTCTGATTCAGTTGTCAAAAGAATTTTTGTTACATGTGCGAAGATGTTTAATAAACACTTTGTAATTCGTACTCCCTTGCTTAGGGTCTGATCCTGCAAGATACAGAGCACCTTCTGCATAGATGTAGAGACTCTTCAACTCCCATTGACTGCAATTGGATTTAAATTGAAGGTGCTTAGCACTTTGTAGGCGTTGTTCAGCAGTCCAAAGGAGCCAGAGTTCTGTATTTTTGTGGTACTAGTCAGAATTAGCGTAGTTTGAGAACTGCCTAAGAGACAGGAAAATGATATCACTGGTTCTAAGTATTTGCTGTCACAGCAGAACCCAAGGTTCAGTTTGCTGGACATGAACACAGACTACTTTTAAAAGAGAAAGTTACTGCTCTTTATTAACTTTCTTTTACATGCGTAATCTGAAATGCTATTATTGCTCAGGGCTGATTGTTTCCATGCTTAACTGCCCTTCCTGTACTTCCATTGTTTTAAAACTCATAAACAAGTCCCTATGGCCAAAACAGGTGGCCCAATGATAGAGGTACTCAGGCCTAAAGGTACACAATTCTGCTGACAGGCATCCTGTCCCTGGGAAAGAAAAAGACCAATAGTGGAGATGGCTGACTTAGTGGGAAGCTGAGGTAGGAAGAGGCCAGCTGAATTACATGGCCACGTTTCTTGTGTGACATGCCCCCAATGGCAGATTTATGGGAGAGAAATTCAGCCCCTTTATCCTATCTGCCTTTCACTTCCGCTTAGATTCACTGTTCTCTTTCTGACCTAAACTAGTTTGTGGTGTTCCTAGGCAAATTCCACCCCAGAGGTGGCTGCACATCTGTGGTGCATGTGTAGTCTGTATATCATTGCATTTTTGTGAAGCAATTTAGGATCATTCAGGATGGAAGGGCACAGTATACATGTAAAATATTAGTAGCCAGAGCATTAGACCAAAAGGAAAGGAAGGAAAACTTGGGGAAGAGTGAGAGGAAAAGAAGAGTGTAAGAAGCCAGCAGAGAGAGACTGAAATCCTCTTCCCTTTACATGGATGGCTGAACTGTTCTTCCCTTAATTTGCTTTTTAAAATACATAGTTATAAAATATTTGGGGTCCATATGTACAATTGCATTAGTGGTGGGGTTTTCAAAAGTGACAACAAATATTGACTTTAATGGGAATACAGCTAGGCCAATGCTGAGCGCCTTGCAGGTCTCACCCTAAATGTTTTGTTTTTGTGTCTGTCTTTTTTTTTGTCATGTTAATTTCCACATTTATCTAAGTTAAGATCATTTGAGAGGACATGGCTGAAATTGGATTAAAAGTGTGTACGGTATCACTCTGGCAAATCTGCTAATGGTCTTGATTTTTTCCCCCTTCATTTTGGTTCTCCCTTTGCTGAGGATGCAGAAGAAAAAGCTAAGAAAGAAGCTGAGGAAAATGCTCATCAGGGAACAGAGGAAAAGAAAACAGAAGAAAATGAAGACAAAAGTCCAGCCGAGGATACCACGACATCCAAGTCAGAAAACAGCAAAGAACCAAATCCTGGGGAAAGTAAGAGCACAGAATCTAGCAAAGGTCATGTAAATGGGACTCAGCAAAGTGGTGTGAACAAACTCGAAGCCTCTCAAGGGAAAAAACAGTCTAGAGCAGACAAGGGCAGTGAGTCTCACCAAGCAACAGGAGAGGAGAAACAGCATGTCCAAAATGGTAAGTCCTTTCATTGTTTCATTAAAGGGTGAATCCAGTCCCAAGCCCAAATATCTCAGCAAGATATTGGGGAGATGTGTGAAGGAAGGAAAAGGGTCCTGGAGCAGTTCCATGCAGACTACTCTCGTTTAACAGTTGGCGTAGCCTCCATTGCCCTAGATTGCTTCCTTCACAGGGGGAAGTTTTCTTGGAACTCCTTGGAGCTGGACTCTACAAGTCCTGCATCAAAAATTACCCAATCCCTTGTATGCTCTAGCTCAGTGGTTCTCAACCAGGGGTCCGAGGCCCTCTAGGATGCCACGGGCAGGTTTCAGGGGGTCCACCAAGCAGGGCCAGTGTTAGACTCTCTGGGGCCCAGGGCAGAAAGCCGAAGCCCCACCCCCTGGAGCTGAAGCCCGGGGTCCAGAGCCCCACCACCCAGGGCTGAAGCCAAAGCCTGAGTAACTTAGCTTTGTGGGGGCCCCTGTGGCATGGGGCCCCAGACAATTGTCTTGCTTGCTACCCCCTAATGCACTGGCCCTGGCTTTTATATGCAGAAAACTAGTTGTTGTGGCACAAGTGGGCTGTGGAGTTTATATAACATGTTGGGGGGCCTCAGAAATAAAAAGGTTGAGAACCCCTACTCTAGCTGCACCTTTGGCTGTAAAGGTGAGGTTTGCCTCCGCATCAAAATGCAACTATCAGGTACACAGTGCACTCTGGAAGCTGAAACAGATGGTCTGGAGAAATCCTCAGCTTCACCGAGTGCATGCTTATTGTACTGAGGAAGAGGGAATCAAAGATAGCTCATGAACTGCTGCAGGGGTGGTTTAAGGTCCCTTTCCACTGCTCCAGTGATGCAGATGGACTTCAGGAGAAGCAAAGGATCTGGCCCTTTAGTTTTTGACCTTTAAATTTACATATGACTTGTTTCCTTTGTTATGCTGTTCTTTATGAGAAATACAGGCCCTGTTTGCTGTATCCCCTCATTGAATCAGTGCTAGGTGCTGTACAAGCAGGAAGGCATGGTCCAGAACTTACAGCCTTGAAAGACAGATATAGAAAGAGTAGGGAAAAGAAAAGGAACATATCATGATAATAGCCGCAGCTAGTCAAAATTCTCAGAAATTCAATCTTTTGGCAACATTTTTTGGTAGAAATATTGAATTGTGTTTTTAAAAATAGTACTTTTTGGGGACATGTTTCATCCCATTTTTTTAAACCAGCTATAGACCTTGTTAAAAAAATTTTTTTTGACCATCTCTCCCACATCTCCCCCAAGATGAGAAAGTTTTTCTGAAAATTACATCCCATTGTTTTGTATTTTTTTTTTAATTATTAGCTACATTATTAGCTACATCATAAGGCTATCCTCAGTTGCCTCTGCTATAGCCATGCTATTTCTCTTAAAGGGAGATTTTCCAGAGCAAGAATTGCAGAGGGACAGGGCTTGAGCATGAATATGAGAGAATATATTCAGCAAGTTAGTTTGAACTAAGGGACAAACAAATCCCTGAATTGATATAACCTAAAATATTGTGTGTGAAACTAGTGGAGATCTTAAAAGTGTTCTAAGCATATTACCTTCTCATTTTATAAACATATGCCTGTTAACAAGGCAGAAATAGAGAAAACGACAATAAAGCCATGTACCACCACTCACCAACTGAGTCAATGTCGCCTAGCTAACTACTCCCGAACCACTCTCAATAACCCTCTCAGGAAAAGCCCAAGGATATGTTTACACTGCAGCTGGGAGCGGGCCTGGGTCTGAACACAGGTGGCCAATACTACTGCCTGTGCTGCAATGTCCACACTGCTATTTTTAGCATGCTTGCTCAAGCAGAGCTAGCGTGTGTCTGTCTGCCCAAGCCAGGATGCGCGTTCCCAGCTGCAGTGTCGACATGCTCTGAGTGAATAGATAGGCTTGCAGTGTGCCTTGAAAAGGAATCAAAACTCAGGCCAGAGTGAGTAAACAAACTCTAGCTAAGGGCCTTCCACTGAGAAAGCCCAGCCTGAGAATTACAAACCTTCAGGTAGCTCAGCAGATCTCAACTTCCAGGACAGAGCACAAATACGACTTCAATGGATAGCTAGTGATGTTCTCCCCTTTTATCCCTCCCCCCTGCCCTCCCCTTATTGAGATCAGGAGCTGTTGATTAGCATAGAGCATACCACATGCACAGGGTGTGTGCATCTCACTTGGCAACCCACTCCACCTACAACTAAACTAGATATTCCTTTTACATATGTAGCTGTTATCCTTGGGAGAAATATTGGGAGTAGAGTTGGAGCTTTCTACAATGCATAGGATTTTTCCTATGTTGTGGTTGAAAGCCCCCAACATTATTTGAATGCATGGGAATGAGCACAGAAAGGACATGTGAAATCCCATTAAACTGCACCAGATAAAGACACTTTACTGAAGCCTTCTGTTTTACATACTTCTCAAATGATATGGGGGTGACATGCACTTTATTGCTTTGGTAACTGCCTTTTGCTGCTCTCTCCCCCATTGGGTCATTCTGTAAGTGTCAAAAAATGCTTTAAAAGGATGATTTCTGAAAATTAGTATCTTGCTCAAGAAAAGAAATTGTGCTCTAATTTATTGGAAAAGACTTTTGAGTTATAATTACTGTAGGGCCTTTCGGACTCATGAAACATAACATCCATCTCCTTGGGTTCAATACTGCTTCCTTTATGCTATGCCTATATGGTAATATTTTCTTGTAAAGTATTCTCCTGATTATCTTGATTGTTTGGTAATTCCTTTCAAGAAGATAATTATCGTTACCATTCTGCAGTGATATGGTAGGCCAGCTATTATAATATTCATAACTTCCCCTTTTCATAATAAATTATATTCAGCGAAAGTTCAAAAATTGTCTCCTCACATTAGTTTGAAATCTGTGTCAGTCAGACCCTTGGTGGCTTCTCACGAAGGGAGCGCACGATGAAAGAATATTAATTTGGGCATTCATCATCCTTGTGTACACACAGTTGGGGCAAGTCATTTTTATTTTTAGTGGGCAAGTAAAGTATCATTAGTTTCTCATTATCAATCATCATGATAAAGGGCATGTGAGTAGACATTTGTGTTTTGACTGGTAAATTTTAATGTCAATTTTGCAAGGGTGGTGCACATATCCATTGGAACCTGGGCATTCTTCTTTGATGACAGGTCCCAGTCTTGCAATGAGAGGGTCCCAGCCCTTCATTGAGCTCCACATAGACAGACCCTGTCTTTCTCTCTCTCTCCTTCTCCCCCTCCCCCTCCCCCCAAGTCCCCATGGCCATTATTTATAAAACTTGGAAAGTTTAATCTCTGATGCCTTGATTCAGCCGCCCATCCCTCTTAATCAAAGTGCTCAACTTTAGGCATGAGCTTAGATCCTATTGACTTTAATGTGACGTAAGCATACGTTTTAGTGCTTTGCTGAATAGGGATGGACTTAAGCACATGCTTAAATGCTTTGTTGAGCTGAGGCCTTAAGGAGGCAAGAGATAAAGATTAAAGGGTTTAATATTCAAGGATGCAATGAACTAGAAATCAAAAGTGATACTGGGGTTGGGGCGGGCGGGGGGAGAAACCTCAAATAAAGAATTATGGGTGTGATCCTTCAGTCACTGAGCAGTTGTGAGGGCATGCAACATCTTACAAGAAGAGCCCTCATATTATTGGGAGTTTCTGAAAGCAATGGTGATGGGGAACATGATTTTCAGAAGTACTGGAGACAGATGATTTTTCAGATTCTCTCTCTACATTTCCCAAACAAGTAATGCCCCCCTATTCATTAGTACAGTATACAGTAGATACTGTTAAAATCTTCTTGATATTTAACATAGTAGTTAATTGTGTCATGATATAGGGGGGAGGGATAGCTCAGTGGTTTGAGCATTGGACTGCTAAACCCAGGGTTGTGAGTTCAATCCTTGAGGGGGCCATTTAGGGATCTGGGGCAAAAATCTATCTGGGGATTGGTCCTGCTTTGAGCAGGGGGGTGGACAAGATGACCTCCTGAGGTCCCTTCCAACCCTGATATTCTATGATAGAAGGCTGGCCTCACTGTTGGGGTGCCTCCTAATGTCCATGTGTGTCATAGCCTCTCTGGCACCCACTGCCAATGGCTGTTTTGGTCATCCAGTGGTCTACTTCTTCCTGTGAGTTGACCTTCCGGCCATGTCATCATTTAAGTCTAGCCCTTTTAGGCTTACAAGAAGTCCAACAAACCAATGTCCAAGACCTTGTATCAGATCTTCAGTCCCAACTCTGGGCCATGTGGTTCTCAGGGCTCTTTGACATCCTTGTCCCCTTTTCCGATCTCACACCACTCTATCAGTGGCTGGTAGGGGAACCTGGGGCTTCTCAGTACACCAGGTGCCAGGCCAGGGACCATATAACTAGCAGCCAAGGTCTGCTCAGTCCAACTGCTTGCTGCTGCTTCCCTGGGCTTCTTCCTACCATGGCCTTTCTCAGATGTTCTCCCCACAACCTCCCTAGGCTCACCCTTATTTCAGGGGCAGGTGTCCCAGAGCTCTCCCCGAGAATCCCCCAACAAAATCCCAAACTGAAAATACTAACGTCTCAGGCTTGACCTGTCCTTTCTTTATACACCTCCAGTTCCCCTGCTTTGTTCCTTAACTGAACACACCCCCGGGTTCTCCCCCTGGACGTCCAAATCCTGCCCTGCTTTCAGTGTGCACCTCCAGAGCCTGTGCCACACCTCCTCTGGCTTGCCAGCTTTCTCTACTCAGGCTAGAATCCCCAGGTTTACTCTCCCTCTGGGCTTTCTCCTCACAACCTCTCTAGTCCCAAAGAGAGGGATTTCAGAGTTCCTTCCTCTCCTCCTTGCAGCCACCTCCTGCTCTCAACTTCCTCTGATTATAGTCCTCTCCCCAGCTGGGCTTCATCCACAGTTAAGCCCGGCCCTTCCCCCAAGGCAGCCAAGCCTGGAATGTTAATTGTCCTCTCCAGCCATATTAACCCATCCAGAGCCTGTGTGGGGTACTCACCCTGTCACACATGGTATTTGTGGGATCTGCCATTCTAAATACAATTAATATTGCGCTACAGTAAATCTACACAGTGTATCAAGATTTTAACTGCACCCACTGTGGACCAGATTGTGATTGGCCTTTAAATGGTTTGGCAAAGAGGAGCTAGACACTAAAGTGGCCTGCCCTGCTCCCGCATTATGCTACTGTCCACAATTGCAACCCTAGCACTCACTTTGGCTCTTCCACACTGGCTCCAGTAAGACACAGTTGAGCCCTGTGAGCCTGATCTAAAGCCCATTGAAATCAGTGGGGGTATATGTGTCTTTTTGTTGATTTCAGTGGGCTTTTGGCAGGGCCGTCCTTACCCATACGCAAAGTACGCAGCTGAGTGCAGCTCCAGCCCCTGCTCCACCTCTTCCTCATGGCTCCCAGCCCCACCTCTTCCCACCCCTGCTCCGCCCCAACCCCGCCCCCACTCCCCTGTGGACTGCAGCAGGGGTCGGGCACCCTGCACTCACCGGTGGCGGTATGTGGAGCGACCCAGCCCCAGCGTGCTCCGTTCCGCCAGCTCCCAGCCACGCCTCCAGTGAGTGCTGGGGGGTGGTTTCCCTCTGCCCCCCCCAAGGCTGGGAGCCAGGGGAGCAGGGTGGAGTGGGCTGGGGCTAGGTCACTCCACTTCCCGCCGCCCCTTGGGTGCAGGGTTGGCCTGGCTGCCCTGCAATCACTGGGCGGCAGGAAGTGGAGAGACTGGCTCCAACCTGCTTTGCCGGCTTGTGCTGGGGGGCAGTTTCCCCCCTGGCACTCCCACCCCCATGGAGGCCTGGGGCCCCACACAGCCTCCCCGTGGGGGGGCTGCGTAGGGCACCAAAATGGCTAGGGATGGCCCTGGCTTTTGGATCAGGCTGTGTGTGTATGTATACACATATAATGCTTGGAATGAGGATCACAGCTTGATATAGCCATAGAATATGAGTCTCCATTTCACACTTCAAGAATATATATATTTTTTAACCTACTCTTCATCAGCACAGAGAAAGGTGCTTGTGATTTAAATGAAAAAAAAAATGAGCGTCTTTTGGACTGGAATTAGTGCCAGACTGAGTGTTGATTGTGGAAGCTGGGAATATTTGTATTTTCTTTCTTCCACTGATGCATCTGAATAATTTGCTAAATTTGATCATCTGCAATGGGTTCCCCAGTCATTAATGTGATTTAGTGAAGTTCTGCTTTGCTGTCATTGTATTACTCTTGTAATAAGGATCTGTGGTTAATCCTGCTTTGACTGGGCTCCTGTGGGAGGTTTTGTTTGCTTGTTTTTGTTTTTAAACCCACTTTTAACCGAGGCTGGGCTCAGTTCACTTCTTGCACCAGCAGAGTATTCTGCAGTGCCCAGGATTCACCTCCTGCGGGAGGATAGCTAGTGTTTGCTCGTCTTCTCTCCCATAGAGGTTCCCTCATGGGAGGACAGCTCTAAATCATAGCTCGTTCCATTGGAGTCCTGATGATGGAGGGTACTTGGGATGCAGGGCTGGCACAGCAAGCCCATGCCTGGAGCCCCAAGAGATTGTATGATGTGATGCTTTCATCATTGTAAAGAGCCTGCAGCCTGAGGCCATCTAATCTAGGACTAACAGATGGCCAGAGAAAGTCCCACTTTTCCATAAGTGGTGTTGTCAGCAGGGTGAAACCTTGTTATTGGTTCAGGTAAAACCCTACTCTGATTGATAGGTGTGAACTCACCCTTCAGTTAACATAACTGTAAGGATAGGTTCCCACCTAAGACCAAAGGAGTATGTGAATCCACCCAGGATCTTTTGCTGAATAATGGTTTTGGTAGGGGCCCGTGTTGGAGGGAGGCGGCAGAACAGACAAAATACTTGAGACACAGCTGGTGGGAGCAGCTGAAAGCACTTTGACTCTGGCTCTGGAAGAAATTTGAGAAGTATTTGGGTTAGTGGTGCAGGCTGAAAGGAGTGTTCTTAGCGCTGTGAGCAAAAGAAGCTGTTTCCTGCTATTTGATTCCTTCTGTGTTCAGAGATGCAGGACTTTGCAGATTCTTTAAATTATAAACAGATCTGCATCAAAGAAATATTTGACTATCACCAGTTTCTACTCCCATGTGGGACATCCCCAGGGCCTCAAGCTTTGACTAGTTACTCAGATTGGAAAGGGGCAACACTGGTGGGATCCAGTTTCCAAGAAGAGAGATTGTGAGCCTGGTGTACCTGGTGAACCAAGATGAAACAAATAATGGAGATACTTGCCAAAAGCAAAAACAGACAGCAGGAATTAAAACAAGACCTAAAGAACAAGAGCTGGAGACTTTGCAACAGGAGTTAAGAGAAGACTTAAAACAAGTTATAAATCAGGACTTGGAGGTTTCCCAGAAAATGCCCAGTGAGAAGTTGCATTCTGAGATAAGATCCTTGTTGGAACAGCAACTACAAAGTGCCTGGACAGATTGGGAAGCCCAACTGCAACACACCCAGACTGGCATGGTAAAATAGATTGGTGAGGTGGGCAACAGTCGGACTGCCATAGACCAGAAGTTTTTCCATGAATTAGAGGAGACTAACAGGTTTTGGTGGGTTTGAAACTGCTAACTGAGATGAATTGCAGCAAGGATTCGAGAAGCTGAAAATTCAGTTCCAGAAGGAAATCAAAGGGTCACTGACCACAGTGGAAGGCAGCTGCCTGGATGAGGAATTGAGACAGTCAGAGCTTGGGTGAGATATCTATCATCATTTCCTACCCTATTTGTAACCCACAGAGGCCCAGAGGGGAAAGGTTGGGCTGTCCCAGCTCAAATAATGCAAAAGCCCACTATTTCTGAGTGGAAAACTCCTTGGGAGGCTTATTTTGGCTCAATTCAACATTATAGCTCAAATGAATGGCTGGACAGAAAGGTAGATTCTTGTAGCCAGCTTGAGTGGCCCAGCTCTTAGGGTACTGCACAACCTATCTCAGAAAACAGATCGAATTATCCAGACCTGCACAAGCCTTTGACATGCAGTTTAGAGCTAGCCATCAATCTGAGCTGGCACGGGGACAGCTAAGAGTTAGAAGGAAAGAGAAAGAAGAAACCTCACCTGAACTGGCAGAGGACCTGTGGACGCTCGTGTTCCTGGCATACCCAGGATAAATTGGCAATTGACCAGTTTGTAGATGCTCAGCTGGGCTTGGACTTGCAGATCAAAAGCAGCAAAAAGAGGCCAAAGACACTCAATAGTCTGTGGAATTTGCCACAGAACTTGAATCTTTCCTTGCAGCAGTGCACCAGAAGAGGAAGCAACCACTAATTGAGGAGGATGGAAGCTGATCTCTGTGAGGCCTGTAAGTAGAGATCTGTGTCTAATATGTCTGATGGAAGAGGGGATCCTAATCTGGTTCATGACCTTATTGAATGATTAGAACAAATGATAAATTCTCTTTGTAAAAAAAGGGAAACTGGCAATAATGCAAAAATTAAAGAAAACAGTCAAGTGCTGGTACTGTGAAGAAACTAGCCACAAAAAGGAGGATTGTAATAAATTTAAGGCAGGCCAAGACAGATTGTTGCAAGCATCTAGTGAAAGCCTCTCTCCCAGTTCAGAAAATGGAGGAATGTCCAACCTGAATGGGCAAAATTTGGCAATACATGGATCGGCCCCACCGTTTTTGTTTAGATCTGGGCAGTTAAACAACAATAGTGGGGGTCTGGCTATTGAAGGAGTAATAGGAGCTGTGATGTGTACAGGAATAATTCACTTGGTCTCAAACACACCAGTTATTAAACCAGACACAAGTCTAGGCAATAGGGGATCCAAAACTGAACTGCCTAACTGGTCTCAAATGGAGACAGTGGCTGGGGCAAGGGCACCCAGCTGAAAATTGAGTTTGAAGATTAGAACTCTGGCATTTGAGCAAGAAGTCTGGGTGGCTGAAATAGTGGATGAGTTATTAATTGGCTTGGATTTCATTTATGGCTAGTAACTGTGTAATACATACCTGGAAAGGTGTCTTGCAAATTCAGTCCATGTAAATTCCCTTTAAAGATATGGCCTAGGTGAGACAAATGGTTTGTAGGTAATTAGTGTTCATGGTACGCCCACACCTTGAATACTGTGTGCAGTTTTTTGGTGGCACCATCTCAAAAAAGATATATTAGAAATGGAAAAGGTACGGAGAAGGGCAATAAATATGATTGGAATACGGAACAGCTTCCTTATGAGGAGAGATTGAAAAGGCCGGGACTATTCAGCTTGCAAAAGAGATGACTAAGGGGGGATGGGATAGAGATCCATTAAATCATGAATGGTGGGGTAAAAGTGAATAGGAAAGTGTTATCTACACCTTCACATAACACAAGAACCAGGGGTTATCTAATGAAATTATGAGGCAGCAAGTTTAAAATCAACAAAAGGAAGTATTTCTTCACACAATGCACAGTCAACCTGTGGAACTCATTGCCAGGGGATATTGTGAAGGTCAAAACTATAAGTGGGTTCAAAAAAGAATTAGATAAGTACATCAATGGCTATTAGCCAAGATGACCAGGGACACAACCCTATGCTTGGAGTGTCCCTAAGTGTCTTACTGCCAGATACTGGGACTGAACAACTGGGGATGGATCACTTGATAATTTCCCTGTTCTGTTCATTCCCTTTGAAGCATCTGATATTGGCCACTGTCAGAAGACAGGTTACTGGGCTAGATGGACCATTGATCTGACCCAGTATGGCCATTCTTATGTTCTCTTGTTCTTACGATTGCAATGAATGAATTGCCCTACCCCCAGGGTAGAAAGTATTATAACCACTACATGCTGAGGTGGCTTTCCAGCAAGGGAAAGATGGAAAGTGATTGAAACCTGTTTGCAGATGCAGGGTCTTGGGGGGAATCTTAGCTGCCAAATCTCTTGCAGGTCTGAAGCAAGAACTGATCCTTGTTTGTGTGCTGAATGTTTCTGACAAGCAGTAAATAGTAAGAAAGAGAAACTTGGTCAGCAGGGTGTGATTTAGCATTTCAGAGTAGGAAACAGCTCTGGGGGCTGCTTCTGTCTTGGTCTATCCATGTTTCAAAACCCTTTTCATATTGGACACAGATGCTAGTGCTTGTGGTTTGAAGGGCAGAATTTCAGGTAGGCTGCCTCCCGAATCTGAGAATATAGCTTTGGAAATTGAAACTGAAAAAGTTGTCACAGGGATGAATTCCCCATTTTAAAGCAGAATGGGCAGGGGTTGTTAGACACTAATAGGAAATACAGAGAAAAGCCCCAAAGAGATTTGGGTGGGAATAAAATTCTTTTATGTACGTGATTTAAAACTGTCCTGACAGAAGGACACTGTGTATATGTAAATAGTTAAGTATAGTTGTATGACTTGTAACTTGTTAAAGTATTTCTTTTCTTTGTGTTTGGCATGAGTTTTTGGGTGTCACCATGTTAGGCCTCATTGGGACGATGTGCGAACCTGTGTTGGAGGGTGTTATGATGAACTGGGTGAAACCTTGTTGTGGGTTGAGTTAAAACCTTATTCAGATTGATAAGAGTGAACACAACCTTCAGTTAACATAAGGGCAAGGATAGGCCTCCACCAAAGACCAAAGGAGTATGTGAGCCCATCCAGGAGCTTTTGCTGAGTTGTGTGTGTGTGCGCGTGTGTGCGCAGAACAGACAAAAAACAGAGATTCAGACAGCCGGCAGCTGGAAGCACTGTGTCTGACCCCAGAAGGGGTCGGGGTGCAGGCTGAAAAGAGTGTTCCTAGTTCTGTGAGGAAAAGAAACTGTTTCATGCTATTTGATTCCTTCTGCATTCAGCGAGACAGGGCTTTGCACATTTTTTGTAAATAAACAAAACTGCACCAAAGAAATACCTGACTATCACCAATTTATACTCCCAGCTGGAACATCCCCATGGTCCTAAATTTGAATGCTACTTTGGGTTGGAAAAGGGAAACAATATTTTGCCACTCCAGGTATGACTATCTGAGGTTTGGCCTTTTGGAGCTCTTTGGGTGGGCTGAGGGATTGATGGGATGCTGATCCACTGTTGTTCCTTCGTGTAGAGGGTCCTGCTTCCCCCATTTGTCCATGCATGCACTGCCTCACTGAGCAACTAGGGAGACCTATCTCTGGTCACTGCTGTTTGGACACTGGAGCTGAACGAGCCCTGACAAAGTCTGACTCTTTTAAAATATTGACTTCCAATATAGTTTGACAACAAACATAGTCTGGTTCAAAGAGAAGGAGGAAGAGTTTGGTCTGGGTAGTTCTGCCATGCTCTCCAGTTTGTGATTGAAGTACCTGATAATTGGCAATGAAGACTGAGGATGGTCCCAGTGCACATTCCCAGGCTTCATAAAGTAGGAATGTACCTCAGAGGTCCAGTTGCTATTTTCACTGTACGTCACCTAAGGCCTTGCTTTCTTGGACTAGAGCTACATAGGGGACCCAGCCACTTACCGCTATGAAACTTAAGCATCATCCAGTAAAAACAGGTCTAGAAGTAGATGTGGTTAGTAACTAAAAGTCAAATAAAATTTTATTGTATAGTTTGGGATATTTTAAGATGGCGCCTTTAGACAGGGATTTGCCTGTGGGAGGATGTCATGTATAAACAGTGTCCCATGGCCATTCTCAAAACTACTGCCCTTTAAAAGTGCAAATTTTAGAGGTCTTGATTTTGGAACAAGGACAATGCTACATTTTATTGTGAGACACAGCTGTTATTGCCAAAAGGGGTTATGCATGTAGATTCACATTTGTACTTCCTTTTTCTGCTTAAAGAGATACCAACATTTATTTGAAATCCACAAGCTATTTGTGAGGTTTGAATTTTCTGTTAGAGTTGTGTAAATCTTATCTGGTGACTTATCACAATAGTGTGCTAATCCGAAATATCAACTAATTCCTATATGTGCTATTTCCCATGAAGACAAATCTTTCTCAAATACTTTGATTGGATTAAAGGCAGTACTGAGCTACAGCCTATATTAAAGATGCTTATAATATGTTTCACTTCTTATTTCCAGGTGAATTAAAGGATGATAATAACCAGTCAGACGAGAAAGATCAGTCTAGTATGGGAAATGAATCAAAGAAAACAGATGGTAAGGACCTAATTTCTATCACCTTTTCCCTTCAACACTGGATGCAGTGCAGAGCATTCTAGACAGCCAATAGTTTGTCCTAAAGTTATAGTATAAGAAATTCAGGGAAAAAATGCTCTGCAACATTTGGCAAAACTTCTTGGGGCATCTTCAGGTAAAATTGTCTCTTTCCCAAATAGTGTCTAGCAGTACTTAATTGTTATGTTAGTATATCATGTTCCTTATACCTGAACTCACAAAATTTCTACAAGAAAAATCCTGGATAATTTAAGCTTCTCACAAGAGAACATGGTTACATTTAGCTTCATCTTTTTGACTTTCATTTGGCCGAACTCTGCTCTGAGTTACATCACTGTAAATGCAGAATAACTCCATTGACTTCAAAATTTAGCCCATAGTTTATAATCATATATCACACTATGCCAATATAGAAATAAGATTTTCCTGGTTTAACTGGTTATCTGAGAATTCCTCTGGAGTAGTGGAATCCTAAGTAAGATACAGCAAGCATAGATGACCTTGTGCTAGCCCCTTCCCCATCTGGTGTAGTGTGTACGTTAAGGACATCCTAGAGAAGAGGTATGGCTGGAATACTGCTACATTCCAACCGGTCACAGCTGTGGACAGGGCCAGCTCCAGGCACCAGCGTAGCAAGCAGGTGCCTGGGGGGGCCAATGAAGAGGGGGGCGGCACGTCTGGCCGTTCGGCAGCAATTCGGCGGCGGGGTCGTCGCTCCCTCTCGGAGCGAAGGACCTGCCACCAAATTGCCGCTGATCGCGATCGCGGCTTTTTTATTTTTTTGCTGCTTGGGGCGGCAAAAATGCTAGAGCCGGCCCTGGCTGTGGAACAGCCTATTGGGTGTCATTGCAACTGGAAACAATTTAGAGCAGCCCGAAGGCTGCTCTAAATTATGCCAGAAGTCAGACAGGTTCCCAGCAGCCCCAGGAATCAGGGAAGTATAAAAGTGAATGTAAGCCACCTTTACTCCTCTCCCCCTCCTCAGGTGTGCCAAATGGAGTTGTGATATAGCTGAGGATCTGGGCCTATTGCTATGGGAATGATTTTAATAACTGTTAATTAACATTTATAAATGGATACATAACTTGCTGTTACCTTTTACTCGTCTGTATATGTCTCAGTTAAATCCACTGAGAAAATGCAGTTTTCACCTTTATACACAATAGGATAGCTGGTTTTGACACTCAAAAGAATAACAATCCTATTGTAACTACTACAGCAAAAGTTAAGAATGACAATAATTATGTCTTCTATTTCCCTGAAATAAAATATGTCCCCTTAATTGGATATATGTGAATGAATTATTGAATAAGCACATTGTCCTGATAATTTTATAATTTCAAACGAAAAGGTGACTAACAACATAAATAATATAACACAGTTGATGCAGGAACATATATTAATTCTACACACATAAATATGTATTTTATAAAATTATCTTTTTTAAAAGGAATGTCTGTCAGGACTTGCTTATTTTATTAGAAAGCCATATTGTTTACACACTTGAGATAAATACCTACCAGCAAAAAAAAACCTCTTGGTCAAATAATGAAAAAAAACCAGAAAGGCAGCTATATTACTAAATAAATGATTCAGGTTCAATTCATTACTGTTTGCAGCCCCATGCTATTAATTAATCATGAATATTCAGATGACCTCTGTATGGTCATGAAAGTATTTGCAAATGCCAAAATCTTCATGAATCTGTATTCACTTTTTATTATCTACTATTTCTTGTGCACTGTGGAGAATAACGATTTGTTACTGTCCCGTTAAAAAGTGCCAGACATCCATTTAGAAAGTAGAACCCGTATCAGGTGATCAATCACATTGTAAATAGTCAAATGAAACAATGCAAGAGCAACCCAGAGGCTGAGTATTGTTCATTCAGACAGCTCTGACCTCACTGGCAGAAAGCACGAAAAGTTTGTGAATGATTTTCAAACCAAAGAAAAGATGTACATGTGTCACTCTCTTGTTTTGACAAATACTGTTCAATCAGCTCTATCTGTTACTTGCCGTGGAACAAAGCACTTTACTAGCAGAGTGGGGGATCTAGAAAAAGAAATGCTAGTTTGAGACACATGGTTACGTACAGAAAAGTGAGATATTTATACAGGCAACGCCAGGTATGCTGGAGAGAAATTGAGAGAGAGAGAGAGACTGTAGGGAAATAGTCACACCTGCATGCAATGGAACAGGGGTTCTCAAACTTTATTACACCACGACCCCCTTCTGACAACAAAAATTACTACACGACTCCAGGAGGGGGAACCAAAGCCTGAGCCCTCCCGAGCCTCACCGCCCCGGGATCGGGGGGCCAAAGCCTGAGGCTTCGGCCCCAGGCAGTGGGGTTCAGGCTTCAGCCCTGGGCCACAGCAAGTCTAACGCCAGCCCTGGTGACCCCATTACAATGGGGACACGATCCACTTTGGGGGCCCGACCCACAGTTTGAGAACTGCCGTAATAGAGTATAAGACCCTGATCTTGCAAAAACTTACCTGTGCTTGACTTTATGCACTATCAGTAATCCCACTGAATGAGCTCACAATGTGTAAAGCATGTGCATAAGTCTTTGAAAGTGCAGGGTCTAAGTCAGGGGCGGGCAAACTTTTCAGCCTGAGGGACACATCAGGTTTCTGAAATTGTATGGACGGCCGGTTAGGGGAGGCTGTGCCTCCCCAAACAGCCAGGCATGGCCCGGCCCTGCCCCCTATCCTACCCCTCCTGCTTCTCGCCCCCTGATGGCCCCCCCGGGACTCCTGCCCCATCCAACCCTTCCGTTCCCTGTCCCCTGACAGACCCCAGAACCCCTGTCCCTGACTGCCCCCCTGCCGCCCCATCCAACCTCTCCTCTCATTCCTGACTGCCCCCCTGGAACCCCTGCCCCATCCAACCACCCCTTCTCCCTGTTCCCTGACCGCCCCCGGAACCCCTGCCCCTGACTGCCCCCCACTGCCCCATCCAACCCCTGCTCTCAATCCGGACTGCCCCCTGGGAACCCCTGCCCCCATTCAACCCCCCTGTTCCCTGCCCTCTGATCGCCCCGCCTCCTATCCACAGCCCCGCCCCCTGACCACCACCCCGAACTCCCCTGCCCTCTATCCAACCCCCCCTACTCCCTGCCCCCTTAACACGCTTCCTGGAGTGCCGGTGGCTGGCGGCACTATAGCCGTGCCGCCCAGAGCACTAGGACACGCAGTGACGCCGCTCGGCTGGAGCCAACCACGCCACCGCGCAGCACAGAGCACCAGGTCAGGTCGTGGCTCTGCAGCTGCGCTGCCCCAGGAGCTCGCAGCCTTGCCGCCCAGAGCATTGCGCCGGCGGTGGGACAAGCTGAGGCTGCGGGGGAGGGGGAACAGTAGGGGAGGGGCCGGGGGTGAGCCTCCCAGGCCTTGAGCTCAGGGGCCAGGCAGGAGGTTTGCCCACCTCTGCTCTAAGTCACTTAGGGCTTGTCTACACTGGCAATTTACAGCGCTGCAACTTTCTTGCTCAGGGTGTAAAAAAACACCCCCCTGAGTGCAGCAAGTTTCAGCACTGTGAAGCGCCAGTGTAGACCGTGCACCCGCGGTGGGAGCTACGCCCCTCGTGGAGGTGGTTATTTTAGAGCTCTGGGAGAACTCTCTCCTAGCGCTCTGCCGCGACCACGCAAGCCACGTTAAAGCGCTGCCCCGGCTTTAGCGTTGCCAGTGTAGACTAGCCCTTACAGAATAAGGTATTTGCACGGAGAGCGTCTGGGGAACTTAGCATAATCTTCCCCTTCTTCATAAAATAGAAACTTTGCAGTAGCTGAGTAGGAACCAACTCTTTGGAAGCTCCACATTGCATATTATATAAACTGCTATACCTGTACATCAGAAGCCAGATCCGGAGGTCTTTAATCAGGGATAATTCCAACTGATTTCAAAGGGAGTTACTCCTAAGTAAGAAGCTGAGAATGTGATTGAAGAGTGTGAATTGTAAGCAGAATTTAGTTATTTCTATTATTCCCATTTCTGCAATATCTGAGTGCCTTGCAATCTTTAATGTAGCACATGACAACACCCTGTGAGGTAGGGAAGTATTTTCCCTATTTTAGAGATGGGGAACTGACACATACAGGGGCTAAATAACTTGCCCAAGCTCACAGAAGAAGTCTGTGGTGGAGAAAAGACATGAACCCAGGTCTCCCAAGTCCTAAGCTAGCACCCTCTACAGTGGATCATCCTTCCACTCCCTTCACTCTGTCAAACTTATTCTGGTTGATTTCAGCCAGACACTCATTGCTTTACTAGAGTTCTTTACTTGTGAATATCCTTGCTTATGGGGCAGCCCCCCTGTTCAGCAATGTATACTTTATCTTCAGTACTGAGAAAGGAAGTATAGTATATAATATCAGCAACACAGACTTATCAGAAACATCATCAGCATGAATAGCGTGTCAAATGTTCCCATTTGGATAGAATATTATTCGAGAAGGTTGGAAAACCTATTTTTTACCTATTGAATAATTGCCTTTCTGAGGATGCAAAGGAAAGAACACAACTGCAGACAGTAAGCAGAACAAGTAGGGAGAGGATCCCTGTTAGAGGTTTCCACTGATCTACGTGGAGGCCACATTGTTATCGTTGTTACTGGAATTTGTTGCTCTTGGGATCGAAGCACAGTTTGTTCTATTTTTTCTATTAAACTAGGAATAATAGAAAATTAGAAGGATTTTATTATGCTTCTAATCATGTGAGCTTATCATTCTAGTAATAAACATTCCAGTTTCACAGGCATCAGCACTGAGATATATCTGTACTCTTGGTTGGAGGAACTGCCACTCTGAAAGACGAAAACATGCCAAGCATAAGTGTGTAATAAGCAATGCTCCCATCTAGTGGCTAAATTGTAACCGCACGTTTTACCAAATAGAAATTTGAAAAATATCATGTCCCTCCTATTCAAAATATTTGTCCTAGAATATGGAGAGAATATAGAGATGGTTTATTATTTTTATAAACCGAATCTACATTTCTGTGCATACCACACTTAACAAGAATTCAGGATTTTTGGTGGCTTTTTTTATATAAGCAGGCGAATATTATTAACATAGCCTGTTCGGTTATGTTGCACATGCTGCACTTGCAAACACCTACTTGCAGTCATTTGCTGCTGATTCGATTTGGCAATCACTCCCTAGTCACCAAATATACTGTAGCTATGGGCCAAGGATTCCTTTTATTACTGTGTCCAAGTATCCTTCAAGAGGATTTTAAAATACCTGTAGTGGCAGATTAGTTAGTGTGATTACCTGAACTTTTGATATAATGCATCGTTGGTGAATAGAATGCTCTTTTCTATAGCATTAATTCATTTTAATGGCAATAGTTCAGTGTTTCTATAGGGCATTTTACTACTTGTGTTAACAGATGTCCTTTCCTGGTGTCACTCTGAACAGTGGTGCTGTTATTAAAACATATCAGCTACATCATAGAGTCCACCTGTCTTTGCAGTCTCCTTCTGGAGTGAGCACTGGTATTAGGGTTGCCAACTTTCTAATCGCACAAAATTGAACACCCCGGCCCCACCCCTTCCTCGAGGCCCCCGCCCCTGCCCCGCCCCTTCTCCGAGGCTCAGCATCCACTCACTCCATCCCCCTCCCTCTGTCGCTCAGTCTCTCCCACCCTCTCTCACTATCATTGGGCTGGGGCAGTGGGTTGGGATGCAGGAAGGGGGTGAGGGCTCTGGGCTGGGGGTGTGGGCTCTGGGCTGGGGAGAGAATGAGGGGTTCAGGGTGCAGGAGAGGGCTCCGGTCTGGCTCAGGGATTTTGGGGGGGGGGAGATGAGGGCTCTGGCTGGAGGTATGGGCTCTGGGTGGGGCCGGGGATGAGAGGTTTGGGGTGTAAGAGGGTGCTCCAGCTGGAGCCGAGGGGTTTGGAGTGCGGGAGGGGGTGTGGGCTCTGGTTGGAGGTGTGGGCTCTGGGTAGGGCTGGGATGAGGGGTTTGTGGTGCAGGAGGAGGCTGAGGGCTTGGGCAGGGGGGTTGGGTGTTGGGGACGGGATGTGGGCTCTGGAAGAGAGTTTGGGTGTGGGAGGGGGCTCAGGACCAGGGCAGGGAGTTGGGGTGTGGGGGAGTGCAGGGTTCTGGTGGTGCTTACCACGGCCTTCAGGAAGTGGCCACCAGGTCCCTGCAGCCCTTAGGCTAATGAACAGCCAGGGAGGCTCTGCGCGCTGCCTTCACGCCTGCAAGCTCCACCCCTGCAGCTCCCATTCATCACGATTCCTGGCCAATGGGAGCTGCGGAGCCGGCACTCGGGGCGGGTGCAGCACGCAGAGCCTTCCTGGCCGCCCATGCATTTAGGGGCTGCCAGGACCTGGCAGCCACTTCCAGAAGTTGCGTGTTAGCCCTGGGCCCCTGCTGCGCTGCTGACTGGACTTTTAATGGCCTGGTCAGCGGTGCCAACCAGGGTCCCTTTTCAACTGGGCATTCCAGTCAAAAACCGCATGCCTGGCAACCCTGACTGGCATGATTTTCAGTGTTGCGGTGCAGAGTTATATGTCTATCCAGCCAAAACCAATATCCAACAGTGGAGGTGGGCTGCTGCACTAAGGAATCTCTATCCTGTGGCGAAGTCCTGCTCATCTTACAGAAGTAGGCTTGTTGTCAATGGGACCGCTCAAATGGGTAAATGAGCAAGACTTGTCCTTCTTCCTAGAAGTGTGACGATGATAGTGAGGGTAAATTTGAGACCATATAAGTAGAGGTGCCCAAAGCGCCAAATATTAGGCCGATTTCTTCTGTATTGACAGAAGCATGATTCTGTTCAGCTTTCAGCAGAGTTCATGAGGCAGATACGATAGTTATCCCCTTTCCTCTGGTCCTCACAGTTTCTACGCTACATGGGACATATCACAATCCAACTTCAAAGGAAAATTGTGATCTCAGTGGGTCAAGATTTGCTGAATATAATTTCCTTCCTTCCTTCCTTCCTTCCTTTTTTTCTTTATTATTTCTGTTTCAGTAGTACTTAGAAGTCCCAATCTAGGAACTGGGACTTATTATGGTAGGCTCTATGCACATGTTATAAAAAGACAGTCCCTGACCCAAAAACCTCCCTTGAAGGCATGATAGCATTTTGCTGTCCAAACACACCTTTGCTTGTTACTACACAGATGGTTAATTGCTGTCCAAACATCCAATTATAGTTCACTAGCTGGATAACACTGCAAATAAATAAATAGTTATTATTCTCTAGTCTGGGCTGGGGCATGGCCATGGCTTATTTAACAAAAGGTGATACTGAAGGCAAGTTGTAATTTGAATAGACTAAGGGATATACTCTATCTGTTTATTATTTTTACTCCCCTTTAACGTTGAATAGGTAATACACAGAATGTAAATGTGATCACAGAAGTTAGTTACAGGAATCCAGCCTTAGTGTTCAACCCTGATCTCAGGTATATTGTTTAATCATGCCACGCATTAGATGATGAGAACAAGAAAATGTTTGAATAATACCTAAAACCTGTCATACTTCTTCATACTTCTTTTTGGTGGAAATCTCATGAAAACAAAGGATTGGGGTGTATGTGCCCAATTTCCAGGAATCCATTGTGGAAGAACAGGAAGCACAGCCTTTCTTACGCTACTTGGTTATTTTTACTTCCAATCTCAATTGAAGCCAGGGTGCAAAACTTGGCATTAGGAAATGCAGTGTGTTTTGATTTCAACTTTGGGGTGAAGATTTAGTGCAGTTCTCATTGTACTTTAACTGGTTCACTCATCCCAGTTTCATATCTTGAAAAATCAGCTGTCAATGCTTGTGTGTACGGTTTGTCTAGGTAACTTTACAAGATGCATACTCAGGTTAGATGTTGGCATTTGGCCATAGTTCTACGTTGGAGGCGATGTAGAGCTGCAAAACACAAAAGTGCTCAGGAGACACAATGCTTTCCCCCATCTCCTTGAAACATAAGGGGAGTGTGAACCTGCAAAATCTCTTGTGACGATTCCTCCCACCCCCAGCACAGCCATCCAACTTTGTTGGAGAGGTGGTGCTAAGGTCCCACTTCTAGTCTACCCATTTTAGGGAAGTTTGTACCCCTAGAGGTGCATCGACAGAGAATTTCCTGCTTTCTACCAAGGAGGGAAAGTGCTTCTTGTATCTTCCCTCCACTAAGTCCAGGGACAATCAGACCTACTCTGACATGTCCACACAGTCATATCCCTGAGCAAGATTGTGCCCTTAGAGTGAAACCAGATCACAGCTGAGGTAAATAACTGAAATAGAAAGCAGACAGAAAAGCTTCTCAAGAGGGAAGGAAGAATATGGGATAGTGCTGAAGAGATATTAGTAATGAGAAGCAACACATCTTGTCTTCTCCGCCCCACCAGTAGTTAGTCTCAGGTTTGCACATCCCCTCAGATCATGGCTATTTTAAAAGATATGGAAGATCACAGGATGACTATGAGCTGCCAATATGATGCAGCTATGAAAAAAGCTAATACAATCCTAGGATGCATCAGGCGAGATATATCCAGTAGTGATAGGGGAGTGTTATTGCCATTCTACAAGGCATTGGTGCGACGTCATCTGGAATTCTGTTTGCATTCTGGTCTCCCATATTTAAGAAAGATGAATTCAAAGTGGAACAGGTGCAGAGTAGGGCTACTAGGATGATCAGAGGAATGGAAAACCTACCTTATAAGACCAGACTTAAGCAGCTTGGCTTATTTAGCCAAAAGAAGGCTGAGGGGAGATACAATTGTTCTGTATCAATACATCAGAGGGATAAATACCAGGGAGGGAGAGGAGTTATTTAAGTTAAGCACCAATGCTGACACAAGAACAAATGGATATAAACTGACGATCAACAAGTTAAGGCTTGACATTAGATGACTGTTTCTAACCATCAGAGGAGGGAAGTTCTGCAATGGCCTTCCAAGGGGAGCAGAGGGGGTAAAAAACCTGACTTGTCACAAGACTGAGCTTGGTACGTTTATGGAAGGGATGATATGATGAGACTATCTACAATGCATGTAGCTGAGCTGCAACTGCTAGCGGGAAATATTTTCAATGGCTGATGAGGGGACACTAGATGGAGGGGGCCCTGACTTACTACAGAGAATTCTTTGCCAGGTGTCTGGCTGGTAGGTCTTGCCCACATTTTCAGGGTCTAACTGATCGCCCTATTTGGAGTTGGGAAGGAATTTCCCCCTGGGTCAGATTGGCAGAGACCCCAGGGGGCGGGGGAAAGGGAAAGGGGGTCACCATCCTCTGCAGCATGGGGCACAGATCACTTGCTGGTTTAAACTATAGTAAATAGTGGATTCTCTTTAACTTGGAGTCTTTAAATCATGATTTGAGGACTTCAGTAACTCAACCAAAGGTTATCGGTCTATTAATCTATCGGTCTATTAGTGGCTGGGTGAAGTTCTGTGGCCTGTGATGTGCAGGAGGTCAGACTAGATGATCAAGATGGTCCCTTTTGGCCTTAAAGACTGAGACTCTGGTCCCCAGTCCTCAAAGGTGTTTTTTCACCTAATTTCGTTGGGAGTTAGGAGTCTAAATACCTTTGAGGATCTGGGCCTCTGACACTGCAACATTGATATGTCTAAGTGAAAATGTGAAACCTAGAAAGAAGAAACACAGTAACTGGAAGCATACTGTAATCCAATTTTAAAGGGATACTGTCCAGATTGTCAGTTGTGTTTTGCTTTGTCGGTACATACATGCTCATTGCATCATCCGCTGTGCTGCCGGATGGCTCTGTTCTTGTGGGCAAACATGAAGATGTTTCAGCTTATTTGGCTTGTTCAGACCAGGACTAGCTTCCACAGAGTCAATGGATGGTAGACAGGCAGCTAAGTCTTTTGAATAAGTGTCTTTCTACAAGTTAGCTTTCTGTGCCTGGTGCTTTACTACTGCATTTAGACGGGAGGCTCTTGTTCCATCCAAACCAAATGGGGAAAGTAAGGAAGGAATTGACTGTATCACAGTTCATTCTCCGCTCTACTCCTAGAGCGCTGCAGCTGTGTGCCATACCTTAGTCAGCACAGACTGTAAAGTCACAGTCTAGGCTCAGGAGACTATTATGTGCCATTTCCTATTCAAGGGATCCAGCTCCAGAATCTTTTCCTGACCCTTGGTTAGCTTTGGCTGTACTGGTGCATCAATCTGATGCTATTTCAAATCAGATACCAAACAATTGTTCACCCTTCTTGTGCACAGACAGCACCAGCATTCTAGCTGCCACCTGTAAAGAGCAACTCTTGAGATGCACTTTATCACATCTATATCACAACAGCATATTCATAAGTTATTTGATCATGAAATGTATAGTGAGTTTCTACAATGGTTTTGGTAGATGGTGCATTCACTGTGCATTGCAATGTCAGACATTTCTGACATACTTGTTGTTTTTCTCCTGTGCTCTGAATTTCCAAAATGTGCTTGTAATCATCGGGAAAATAAATAAACTAATCTCTTCCCCACACACACTAAAATGATTTTAGGTCAAATATAATAGAAGCTGTCAGACAAATACAAGTCTCAAGATCAGTGTGAACAGGACATGAAATTATTTGAAGTCATGAATGATTTAGGGCTAATTATGTGCCAAAACCAGAAATTCAGAATCTCTTCTATGCTAATACCATTTTCCCCTCTAGCAAAATCAACGTTAAAGACTCCGGTCATCAGCTAAATCAAACGGATGTTATTTAAAATCAGATACCAAATAAGTATTCAAGAATTTTTCCCTCAGTGTTTATTCTCCGTTTTTCTGGCTAAACAGGACTCTGTCACCTTGAAGTTATGTTCTGTTTTCTTTAGCAAGAATTATCACTCTAAAATTTCAGATCCTTTAAAAAATAGATAATGGAGATGAATTAAAACATAATGTGTTGTATTTCCTCTTTGGTTGATTTACTGTGCTGTATCTCTCGGGCCTCTTCCTTACTGTCTTTCCTGTCACAACAGAAACAAGAGAGAGACACAAATGTGCAAGTTATTCATTCATGGTCTAAATGTTCTTTAAAAAGGCTTTCCCAATCTAACTAAAGCTGCTAAAAGAAATCTGTGAGTGTTAAAACTCCAAAGAGCCATCTAGTGGTTGGAGTAGGACACTGGGTCTCAGGACCCGTGGGTTCTATTCCTAGCTGTGAGACTTTAACCAAGTAAATGTAGCTAAAATTTTCAAACTAGGGTGCCTAAAGCTGGGACCCATGTGTAAATGCATATTTAGGCACCCAATGGGGACAGGTACTTCAGCACCTTTTAAAATCAGTCCATTATTTAGGGGCTCAGTCCTGCAAGGTGTTGAGCAGTCTGGCCCTGCTCTAGTAGAGAAGTTAAATATGTGCTTAACTTTAAGCATGTGACTAATCCCGCTGACATCTGTGCATTAGATGAGTGTTACAACAGTATATACGAAACAGGAATATTTCATTCAAATAATGGAATAAAATTCAAATTGCTAACACAGTGGAAAATTTGGTGATGTTCCTAAATAATTGAAATGAAAGATGAGGAAAAGTTCAAGTAAGTCATGTAGTCCATCAACTTGCTGTAGTTGTATTGTCCCCTCTAATGCATTTTATTGTCCAGTGTAATTTTAAATGTCAACGCAATAGGAATTCCCCCAGGGAGACAATTCCACAGCCTAATAGATCAGGAAGTTTCATAAACAGCCTAAATGATCTATTTTTTAATGTCATCCCATTAATACTAGTTACATCTGTTAGGATATAGATATTCAGGCCTGTCTAAACAGCAGGGGCAGCCATAAGCTGGGAAGCGAACGGTCACATCCTCACCAGTCACACTGAAATAAGGCAGTTTTGGGCTGTTAAAAAGAGCTGGGAAGCAGGGGTGGCAGGTTTGTAGAAATTCTGGTGATGTCCAGAACCCACCCATCCCCAAACTCCGCCCCCACCTGCCTAAGGCTCTGGGAAGGAGTTTGGGTGGGGGGAGGAGGTCTGGGATGCAGGCCCTGGGATGGAGTTTGGGTGCTGGGTGCA
>NW_020698066.1:3283151-3542081 GCF_002925995.2 Terrapene triunguis | reverse complement strand
GGGAGGTTGTGGAATCTCCATCTCTGGAGATATTTAAGAGTAGGTTAGATAAATGTCTATCAGGGATGGTCTAGACAGTATTTGGTCCTGGACTTTGGCAGGGGACTGGACTCGATGACCTCTCGAGGTCCCTTCCAGTCCTAGAATCTATGAATTGTTTGTCCGTATAATCTTTGTCTGGTTCTGTGATTGTTTCTGTCTGCTGTATAATTAATTTTGTTGGGTGTAAACCAATTAAGCTGGTGGGATATAATTGGTTAGATAATCATGTTACAATATGTTAGGATTGGTTAGTTAAATTTCAGTAAAATGATTGGTTAAGATATAGCTAAGCAGAACGCAAGTTTTACTATATAGTCTGCAGGCAATCAGGAAGTAAGGGAGGGAATTGGAATCATGTTTTGCTAAGGAGGGTAGAATGGGAACTGGAACACAGGCAAGGCTCTGTGGTGTCAGAGCTGGGAAGGGGGACACTGAGGAAGGAAACTGGAATCATTGCTTACTGGAAGTTCACCCCAATAAACATCGAATTTGTTTGCTCCTTCGGACTTCGGGTATTGCTGCTCTCTGTTCATGCGAGAAGGACCAGGGAAGTGAGAGGGTGAAGGAATAAGCCCTCTAACAACATCCTCCAAACCACCCTAAATAATTCCTCTCTTTCCTTGATGTTTATGCCCTTCAAATATATTGCAAATGCTACAACCCCAGATCAGACCTGCCTGACATGCAGGTGTCCAAGGGAAGACAGGGCATGAGAACTCCAGACAGCACAGTTCCTGCTTTAATGACGGGGTTGTACAAGACCTCAGTTTCTAAGCTGCTTTTCAGGCACTTAATTTCATCCCCGCCTAATGTATCAAAAGGCCAACTTTCTCTCCAGCTGCTTCCTCTTCCTTTGATGCATCTCTTTGAATCCCCCCAGTTCTCTTTGATCCCTTTGGATAGCACTAGCACATTACTAGAGCTGTTCAAATAGCACCTGTCAGATAAACAATTCAACAAACTTGAGGACTTTTGTGGGGCAGGACGTTGTGATTCATTCCCAGGGGTCGGCAACCTTCAGCACGCGGCCCATCAGGGTAATCCACGAGACATTTTGTTTACATTGACCGTCCACAGGCACGGCCCCCTGCAGCTCCCAGTGGCTGTGGGAAGGTTGCCAACCCCTGCACTAACCAGTCCTGTTAATTGCAAATGTATATCCCTGTGTGTAAATAGTCACAAAATGTTTTGGATGAATAATTTTCAGATTATGGCTTATTCAAAACCTGTTTCTTTAGGTTATTTGCCATTGTGTGTGTTGCCAGAGGAGTCGTGGATGCTTAGCATTATTCCCTAGCACCCTTAGCTGATACAAGAAAAGGCAGTGAAGTGCTCTGGAGAGAGTCATGGCTATTCTGCCGTAGGAAGGGTTTCTGTAATGTGAGTACTTAGGGAGACAGGAGAGAGAAAAGGGATATGTCAGGGGATGAGGCGCTTTGGTGCTCCAGGTACACTTGGATAGTTTTCTTCCAACATATTCTGCATTCACTAATAGCAGAGATGCAGCATAGAAATGACTTCCATGTCTTTAACTTTTGTAGTTGTTTTCATATAATTGACACAAAATGTTATATTGATAGCATAGCAAATGCTTCTCTCTCTCATGGTGACATAATGCTCTTCAGAAGCATTACATGGCATGATAGCGAGGGGATGATATTTGTACATTGTACGTAATTTTTTCCAGAACTGAACTGAACTAGAAGACGGCCACAGTCTAGTTAAAAGGAAAATCTTGGTGCAACCTTAACCACAGAATCCCTTTGTTTCTCATAATTATTAAGAAATCTTTATAGTTGTAATGAAATATAGGAGTGATGAAATAATCGAATATATGGAATGGGATTTTAGATATACAATCATACAGAAAGGGAAGAGCGCATGATGGTGTGATGTAGTATATGGATTTTATCAAAAGGGATGGCCACATTACTCACCCAAGACAGCCAAGTAGGTCATCCCAAAAACTGCCTGTGATGGGGTATATCGGACCCTCTGAGGCCCCCTACTGGAGGCCTCGAGGACCTGCCACACCCTGCCCCAGAAAAGGGCAGTGGAGAGGGTCCTCCATTCTGCCTAGAGTGGGCTGTGTGGGACTCAATCAGGGCCCAGAAGGTCAGTATAAGAGGAGCTGCAGGACCAGAGTAAGTTCCAGTTCCTTGCTGGAGCTATAGGAGTGTGGCTGGTGTGTGGCTGGCTGAGGGAGCTGCAGGTTCTTGGATGAGGTAGTGCTGCCAGAAGCTGGGGAGAGTGAGAAGGAGCCCTGAGCTGGTTGCAGGACTCCATGAGGACAAGGCCCTGAGGTAAGGGTGGTGATGGCGCAGGGCCGCGGGGAAGTGGCCCAGGGAATTAGAGCAGCAGCATGACTTAGATAAAGGGACACAGCAGACAGCTGCTATCTCTGGGAGGGAGCAGACTTTGTCACCAAGGAGGGAACCCTATCCTGGAGCAGGAACAACTTGAGGAAGACATTACACAGGACACTGGGAGAGACCCCTTTTGTACCCCGGAAGGGATTTTGCTTTGTTTTTGACTCAGCTGGAGGGTTGAGTCACCAAAGACACACCACAGAGATAGAGCGCAGACATGAGCACTTGGCCAAGGGCAGGGGGAGGAGAGCGCTCGTGAGAGGTGAATGTGCCCCGTTACACTGCCAATAAAATATTTGTACCACACTACGTTATCATGTGTTCTGTATTTGTAGGGGGGAAATGTTAGAAATGTTTTGGATTTTAAAATGTCAGGCCCAACTGTGTCATGTAGACACAGCACTTCTTTGGAGGAGGTGTGGAGTTGCATCAACCAAATAGTTGCTCTGGGAGGTACTGTTCCTGGAATAAGCATAATACCTTCCAAACTTCTGGGGAGCAGGCACCCAGCTGGTACAGAGAGAGGCAGAGCTGTCAGATCTTCACAGGCATTAATTACTATGGGTTAGATCCTCAGATGGTGTAAATTGGCTTAGCTCCATTGACTTCTGTTGGGCTACTCCGATTTATCCCAGCTGAGGATCTGGCTTAATGAGTCACACATAGCAGGCTTAGGTTTTGAATCAGTCTAAACTCTCACCCCAACTCTGAATGACTGCGAGATTCTGTTCCTGTGCCCTACTGGGTAGCAGATTGCTAAAGTTTCAATTAGACAGGCATAATTACTACCAACTGCTTCAAGTTCTAATTTTTGTAAGCTCAAGGACTTGTAGACATTTGTTTAGTCAAAAAGAGGGAGGCGAATAGGGAAGATTAATCGCTGGTTTTCTATGATCAGCAACGAGCCTCATAGTTGTAAAGATACATTTATATATTGCACAGTAGTGTGTATGGTAGAGAGATTGATGTATCGTAGTATATGTGGATTTCAGTAAGTTATTCAAAATAGTCACATAATAAACTTGTAAATAACCAGTTAAACGCATACTAGTTGAAAATACTATAGTATAAATTATTAGTAATTGCATGTTCTGTTCCACTTTACAATCTAAGACCTCCAAGGGGTACTGTTATAAAGTGGAGTACAACAGGAATCACGGTTAGGAGCCATGTATTTGAATATTTGTGGTAGTGATCACTGGACAGGTCTAAAGTCAGCAATGACAAAATATAAATTTGACAGCAACACTGGAGGGGTGTGCATATACACATACTTATTTGAAATAGATGCCTAGACATTACTTAAAGTCTTCCCAGATATAGAATGGTATATATTTCTTTTTCTTTTTTAATTATCTGCATCAATATGTGCTAATTTTGCAATGAACCCAGTTTGGGAATACGGTAGTGAAATGAAAATGAGCCGTAATCATACTCAGGGCTAAAGTCGCGTTAAAATTCCACATTCTGGTAAGGAACCCTTTTTGTACCCAAAGAGAAATCCAGCTAGAAAGCAAATGCATTTTCTGCACCAAAGAGCATCCTTCTGAAAGCAAAACAATTGAACAATTAGAGTTTTTTACTTCATTTTAAGCAAGTATAGAACTAGAATTTTCTTGTTGGTACAGCTGGTAATGTGGTGGATGGGAGTGAAAGGCAATCTGTGCTCCATTTGCCCATAGAGAACTTTCAAAGTCTGAGGAAAATGTATTTCTTTCCTTTCCATTAGCAGGAAAGGAAGGGATGCTCTTGTGATTAAGGTATGGCATAGGAATGGGAGATGGGACACTTCTGTAGCTCTGCTACAGAACTCACTGTGTGACCATAGCTAAATCATTTAGGGCCCGTTCTTGAGATATGTTGAGCACCTACAGCTGTCATTTACTTGGAGTTATGAGTGCTCAGGATTTCTGCAAAAGGATACCGTTAACCACTGGTGCTTCAATATCTCGTCTTTAATATTGGGCTAATGATATTTCTCACAGGGCTGTTGTGAGGTCATGTTAATGTTTGCAAATCAGGCTGAGTTCCTTAGATGGGAGGCATCAGAGAAATATAAGTTATTATTTGACATTGTTAGATTTTGTACTTACTAGAGCTGAGAATGTTTAATGAAATTAAAATAAAACCAGTGAAATCCAGAGAGTCTAACTCTCAATGTTATAATCATCTTGGCAGATAGGATACCATGTGCAAATTTTTCGGAATCATTGCACCAGTTTACAGATGAACATTATATAATGAAAAATCCCTCTGCTGAGTGCACAGTAAGAGAATGAGGCAAATCTGTGGGCAGTCAGCAGTGATTGTACAGCATTGTGTTCTATGTATTCGGCAGATACAATATTATTCACCTTAGATGTAGTTAAGAAATCAGACCTATGCTGCAAACCCCACCCTCCTTGCCCAAATGAAAAACTATCTTCTTTATGGAGACAAACTGGACTGGCTTCAGAACATGGCAGAAAGAGATTTGTGACATAGTGTCGCTTCTGAGGCATGCAGAGAATTATAAATCAAATCAGCGCTACTTGAGATGGGTTTGGTTGGGTAGCATGAACTATCCAACCCCGCAGCAGCAACTAGTTGATATGAGTGGGTGCTAGAACATGGGTGGCTAAGCAGAGGTGCCAAAGATATTCATGGGAACCTAACTGTTTCAGAACCGGTTTGACCCCTTTCTAATCAAAGTACAATTTTCAAGTTTGATAACTTTTCAGGAGGACTGATGGGGGAGAGGGAGGGTTGTTTGCTCTGGATACAGTGTTTTCTTTTTCCTGGAAATAATGAAAAATGCCTCTTGATTTAGCAGAGCATCTTCCTTGTGGAGTTCTATTCAGGGTGAAGATTTGTCTGTGGATAGTAGTGAAGTCAATGGAGTTACTGTGTCAGGGATGAATGTAGTCCAATATACTTTACTTTTGAATCTTGGAGATATTATTTGCCAAGCTAGCTATTCTGTCGCTTTTAACTGATCATCTGGGATCTCTGAGATAGCGAGAACAGACAAAGCCACAAATTTTACTATCGAAGACAAATATTAAATTCAAATTTTAAACGGATCTTTGCTTATAGCAAAATACCCTGGAGTACCAATGTATATTTTATCTTTGCCTTGAAAGAACAAGTCTTAAAGGACTTGTTCGTGTGTGTTTTACTTGCCATAAGTTCACAGCACAATAGGTACCACTGCTATTGTGTCATGAATAAAGTCAATGTTAACTAGATCCTGATACTGGAAGGTTTTATTTCTCTTCCATTTGCAAACTAATGATTTCAGTAACATCTTCTTTGGATCTATCTTCATTTGGGCATAAATGTCATGCTGATAAACCCTGATTGACCCAGTTATAATGTGAGTAAGGACAAAACAAGCTTAACCACCCAGCTCTGCCAACACCCCATAATCGTTATGTTCATTGCCTTTGCTTTTCGTGGTCTGTGTATCTTGACCAGAGACTGCAAATATACTGTACTATGTGGTGCTGTGAGCAAATATCTCCTAGAGATTTGAACGTGACCACCAAACTCACTTTCACTTGTGATCTGAGCTAATACTTTAAATCCACTATGTCAGACTGGCTTTCCATTTACTGTGAATTCACAAAGTACATGAACTTTATGTGGTTATGCACTGAGCTGCCTTACTACTTGTGACAGAGCCATTTAGAAGAGAGGATCTGTTTTTCGTTTGGAGAGTGTTCTTTTCTTTACCCAAAATACAAGTACAGTGTTGCCCATTTTAGTGTCAAAGAGATGCTGAAATGGCTGGGAAGCAAGGGTGGGTGAAGTGCCCTGTACCAAAAAGACTAATATGACCTACCTGTCAAAACACACTAAGCTCTTGAGCTGATCCCACTGAAACCAATGTTTAAACTTCCATTGGTTAAGGCAGGAAGACAATTGGGTCTGCTTGTGTAGGAAAGGGTGTTACTTTCAAACCAAGTGCGCAAGAGGGTTTAGCTATTGTGCAGTTTATGGTCTTTGTGAGATTACACAAAGCCATGATATCTGGAAGGAATGAGCATGTCTAAACTGATACCTTTTTTCCCTCCTTTCCCAGCTTTACAATCCCTTGACATGGGGGGGAAAAGGCAGCATTGACACGTTTCTTTTTCTTTTTTTTTCCAAATACAGAAAAGGAAAAAAAAAAAAAAATTAAAAAAAGAGACTGCAAATTTCTTTCATCATTTTAGCTGAGCTTCTTCATTCCTCTCCTCCTCCTCCTTCCGCAAAGACCAGTTTCTGGGGAAGGCGTTACACAGCTTTCAAAACAATCCTCCTCCCACTGGCTACTTCACAGTTAATGACTCTGGGGTTTGGGTGTTTTTTTCCTTCACTTTTTTCCCCGTGTGTGTGTGTGTGTGTGGTTTCTTTTTTAAAATTCTCTGGGGGTTTTTGTTAACAAAATAATTCCACTTTCTGGACAGGCAAAGCAAATAAACGAGGATCCTCCTCAGAAGCTATTGCTTCCCTATGTTAGAGCCCTAGCTTGTGAAAGAGACGCTAAGGTGGTGAATAAGAAAAATGGGAATGTGTGGAAAGGGGCTTGAAATTCCTGCATTTGCACTATTGTTTCCATCTGCTAGGCAGAGAATTTGATACCAGTTTTAGCATCAGTTCAGAGGATTTTGTTCATGAAGGTGGTGAATTGTTAAATTCATAAACTTCTCACTAGGACTTAGTACTGTTACACAGCTTTTCCAGCACTCTGATATTGATTTTTGTTTTTTTTCATTTATCCTGTGGGCAAATTCAATTAATCTTTGTGCACTTTTCTTATTTTGTTTTAGTAATGACTCACAACTAGGCTGTTTGCTCAGGGCTGTTGCCCACTAAAGCTCCGAGGAATGTACTTTTTGTGTTGTCTTCCATAACTAGTAATTACAATTAATGATATATTTCTCACATCTGTTTCTTAGATACCTGTAACCACTCTTTACCTGACCTAGAAGTACTGAGAGAAGGCGGGCATTAGGAAGTCAGATGGATCAATTTCTCCTTTCATCTTAGTGTGACATTTCGTTTATCACTGATTGAATGGATGGGTCAAAGGAAAAGAAAAATATAAGTTTTTAATATAAATAAGTTGGAAAAATATAAGCAGACAAAGAAAGATTGGGAAAAAAACTATGATCTAGGTACACCACTGGAGTGAAGTAGGCCCATAAACTTTAAAGGTGAAATGTTCAAAACTAACTAACTCAGGCCCTGATTCAGGAAAGTGTTGCTGTTCATTAAACACGTGCTTAAATGCTGTCCTGGATTAGGGCCCCAAGATGGATCCAGTTCAATGTAACTTGATTTCACCTGTTCATGTGAAATTCAACACACACACACTCACACAGTTGGTTTTTCATAGTTCGTTTTATCCAGTGTATAGTTTTGCCCTGTTGTTCACATATATAGTTTACTATGAGTTAGACTGCTTTCATGCTATTCTAGAGAATGTGGAAAACATTGGCCTCAGAAGGAAAATAAACTCCATCTGTATTCCATTTCTATGTTCAAAGCACAAAACTTTGTTCTACCACCAGCCTATATTAGATAGAAGACTCACAGCTTCTGTTCAAAATGCATATGAACAGGGATGAGCATGTTTAAGATGGCAGTAGGAAATAGTGCCATACTTGTATTAGCCTCACCTAACACTAGCAGCAGTAGGGCTCGTCCGAGTTCAGATTTTGAACATGAACATCCCATAGCTCAGGAATGTTTGTATCCAGGATTTTGGTTCAACCCACTCAGATTCACATCTGAGTTTTTACTTCAGACACCAAAGTTTGAGTTTGTTCAGATACAGGGATTTAGTTGGGGTCCGTCTCATGCTTAGTAAAATATTTTCCCTTGGAAGAAATATAAAAATAACTGCTGTTAGCATACATATAGCATTCTCCAGCTGTCTTCTCTATATTGGTTCCTTTAAAGAAAGTAAAGGAACATACAATATTCTAATTCCTTAGAACTGCTTCTGTGACTGCTCCACACTCAGAACCCCCATCAGCTTCAATGGAAGTTCCACACACCTAGCAGCTATAGAATTTGGCCCATAGGCCCAGATCCACAAAGGTACTAAAGCTCCTACCTTTCATTAAAATCAATGGAAGCTAGCAGCCTAAATAGCTTTGTGGATCGGTGTCTTTGTCTTTATCAAATTCATTAAAGGGACATTGACAAGATATAAATAATACTGCATTGCTGACTCAGTCCTTACTCCTACTGGGGTTTAACTTGAATACAGTCTGAGCCAGCACATTTTTTTTTTTTTAGATGATCCCTACCTAGTTTACAGTGACTAAAAATTCCTTAGACTATTAAAACTGAAATAATTTTAAAAATCAAATTGATCTTCAGCTCTTTGTGATGTATTTTTGACAACACACTGCTTTGACAGTGAAACGAGACTAGGGTGAGCCATTTCTTGGTTCTCATGCACTAGCACTTTGGCGCAACTTCAGGCTGGAGGTTTAACAGTGAGGGTGACAAACTACCCAGGGAAATGATAGATTCTCCATTTCTTGAGGTTTTGAGATGAAAACTGGATGCCTTTCTGAAAGATATGCTTTAGCCACACAAGTTATTGGACTCAAGGTACAGATAACTGGGTGAAACTGAATGGCCTGTGATAAACAGGAGGTCAGACTAGATGTTCTAATGGTCCCTTATGGCCTTATAATCTATGAATATACCGCAGTGGTATATTAACATTTAAAAATATTTTTGACATTTAAAAAAAGTCGTGAAATCATTTCTAGAAGACTCTGTGGCCTTTCTAAAAACAAAAAAACTGAAATGTAGATGTTGAGAGACTGCAAAGAGAGTGGTGTAGATGGAAGAGTCTACCTCTGTGGTTCTCTTTGCAGGTTCAGGTCCTAAACTACTACACTTGATGGTATCTCTCAAATTAACCATCTCACTGAACTGCTCAATAGTATTGTGCTAGTGCTTTGAGAACCAAGACATTATATCTCCCAGGTGAACTAGAGAGCAGTCACGGTGTGCTTATATAACAAATTTGCAGTACTGTCTCTTATTTTATTTCACAAAACTTGTCTGTGAGTGCATGAAACTGAATGAATGGCTCTTTACACAATTCAGTTCAATTAAATACATTTCCTCAGTGTGTAAAACACAATGAAAAATATCTGTTCTTAATTCTTTACCTTCCATTCAGCTTCTCCCTTTGTGTGAGGGAAACAAAGCTGTAGATGCCTTACTATCTGCTTGTCTATTAGAAGAGACAAAGAGTAAGCTACACATACTACAAATATGAGGCCCATGCTGCAGGCCTGATTCACTTCTGTGGGAGTCACATGCATGTAAGCACAACCATGGGTGATGGGGATTTTACAGATTGAGACCTGGATTTGGAAGTCAACCTGTGTACTAAAATGACACACTTCAGCCTTTAGGATGAGAGTGCTGGTCAAATCTCTCACAAAGTACCACCTTGCTGGATGACCAGATCAAAAACTGTCTCCTAATCTGTGAAAACGAATCCAGGCACCTTACATCCTATAAGTAGGGAGAGATTTCCTTGGTGCCCCGCTAACTTGTCCGTATTTAGACTTTTCAAAGTAACTGGTCTTCAGAGAACAGGCGTAGCTCCGTTAACATAAATACATGGTGCCTGTGCTTCTATCTAACAAAGGCCCAAGCTGCCCTTAAGGAATGTCAGCAGATTTTATTGTCAATTTACAATTTACTTACATTTTTTAAAGTTTAAATGTTCCCAATTCTGTACTCCGATAATGATTTAGTTGATGAGAAAACTGGACGTGTCTCTGACAACGTGCAAAGATCATTAGGAGTAGGCAGGGTCAGTTGTCAAAACAAAACGATTTTGATGCATCATTTAAAAGCACATGGTCGAAGGCTTATATCCACTACTTGACCAGCTTTAAACATGAACTGCACAGCTTCTCAACAAGGGCGTGAGCTCAGGTTTTCTGTTTTTCCTTATAAATAATGCCTTTTGGTATTAATGACATTATCCACAGTCACAAGAGAAACATAGATACCTGACTCTAGGGCTTCTAAAAACTCTTGCAATTTCAGATTTAAAAATATTTTAGTCTCGTCACAATTTCAACACTCTCTCTTTAAATAAAGATGCATTGTTTTACATTGGCATTTTACATTTAGGCACTAGGGTTGTTCTGTACTATAGCAGGGGAAACCCAGAACCTTGAACTTAGGTCCTGGTAGGTAAATAAAGAAGACCTTTTTAATTGTTCTGTTTTCAATACCCATTGATTTGTAGCTGGGAGTGAATTTTCAAAGGGGCCTCATTACAGCCCCTTTTGTGCTTGTGAAAAAAACGGACATGCAATTTTTGAAAAAGGCCACCTGAACATACAAACACTAGAATTTAAACATGCAAAGCTTGTTTGTTCTCAGCTTGTGTGCAAATGAGGTTTGGAATGGGTAGATTTTATTATTTGTGTGTATAATTGATCATGCTCAAATTCTGTATGCAGAAACTTGCAAAGACTTTACATTTTAGCTCATGGAGTGTACACACAAAATCTATAACTGATTTTGGATCTGCTTTTTAATTAAAAAAAATCGGTATAACTTAAACATTGATAGAAACTGAATGAGAAAGTTCCTGCCCATCTAAGGGCCACAGCCTCAACTGGGGAATATCTGTGCATCTTCATGGACTGAGGAAATTTCCCTAAATAGCTAATTATTTGGCCCTGTTCTCATCACACTTGTACCAGTTTCATACTGGTATAACTCCTCTGACTTCAGTGGTGTTTCTCCTGATTATCACCAATGTATGAATGACAGGAGTGTGAAGTCCATTTATTTATTTATTTTATCCACCGCTTCATCATCAAATAAGCAAACACAAAACAATGGCCCTCTATTTTCCATCTGCGTACCCAATACCAGTCCCTTAGCTGTGCATGTGAGATTTCTGAATATTGAAGCTTAAATATGGTAAGAGACTTTACAAGCTGAAGATAGAAAACTGTGTTAATACCTGCAGCAGCGTGGAAGAGGGGGCCCAAATGAGAAAACTTGATAGGAAAAGCATACTTTACTTCCAGACTTCTCAGGCTCCAATCCTCCTCCCAGTGAAGTCAATGATACTTCGTCCATTTATTTCAATTAATATTCCTCACCATGGGCTCAGATCAAGTGCAGTGTCAATTTAATATCTGAAACATATTCTCTCAGGGGATGAGTATCCTGTTCTCGCAGGGAGATGGGTTTGGTGATCAGATAGGTCTTTTCCATCTCTGATCTCTGTGGTCAAAGCTAAAAGCAAATCGTTTGACCACCATTGATCACATTATTTGTCATTAAAACAGAAAAGCAGGCACTTTGTTTCAGGTTTCTCAGATTTTTTACTCTTCCTTCCCAGCATGTTGTTTTTTTCTTTTTCTGAGCAAATATAGTGTAAGATTTCTCACTGGCAACAAAGCAGAACTGTGACTCTCTCTTCATCCTCTGTCTCACACACAAGTACACAAAACCATGACCGTACACACGTACAGGCTCCACAATACACTGTTGGCACTTTGTATTCCTTTTATTTCATTAGCGTGTGTGTATAAGGCCTGTTGTGTATTCATCTTTGCCCGGTTCTAGAAGCCATCCTGTGATAGCAGGATGTGTATATGTAATCTCATCATCTTTGCTGGATGATTGTAGGAGTGAGTATATAAAACAATCAATTATGGCCATAGGTGTTGTGTAGTGATAAATCCTAGTGGCAGAGTGAGCATTTTCCTTTTCTTCTGGCTTGGATGATATTTTTATACAATTTTATATACAATTTTTTTAAATATTTGCTATTTTTATTTGTAGGGTTCTGATTGGGTTTTACCAGAACTTCTGGTCGTCTGCAGGCCCAGATTCTCCCATTAAGATTTCTCTTCCCTTTCCCCCCCGTAGACAAAAGCCATTGCATTTGCAACATCAGCTTAGAGCAAAAAATAAAATAAAACAACACCTTGGGCCCAAACATGTCATCAGTTGCACTGAAACTGATGGAAGTTGCACACAAGCTCCGTTCAGTTCCACTAGCATCCCCATTGGGAACTGGAATCAAAGTGTAAATGAGAACATGTATACAGCATGCTAAATGCTGGGTGATTCAATCTGAAGCCCCCCTATATAATGGTAGTGGTGTCCTCCTTCAGTGTGGAGGGCTTTGCTCCCTCCACAATGGATTTAAATAATACTGTAATCAGTCTTTGTTCCTATGATGCTACTTGTGAAGCAGCTTAGATCAGTAGGAAGTTACAGCAGAGGCACAAAGTAGTACACTGACTACCTTCGGCAGGAAGGAAGTCTGTAAATTACCAGTTTACCTGTAAGACTAGATTTCACTGCTCTCAAATTACATTTGTAGCAATGGGTCCTGATGAATCTAGAGAACGTTCAACTTGTTTTGAAGGGGGGGGAAAGGGGGAAATTAACCAAAATGCAAGGATTCAAGATTGTAAAATAATCTTTTCTCAGCTGACGTTGTGCAGGGAGTCCTATATATATAAAGCTGAACATACACTTTAGACTATCTTTATATTAGCAGAAATTATAATGGAGATGTCTTGTTGAACTGAAGTAATATAAGTAGTATACACCTGTAATCCAGAGCCTTTTTCAAGCAGGCAGGAGGCAGGTTGCTATATGTGTTTTGCATCAGGCAATTAGAAAACAAATCAAAATCCATTTTAAAGCAACAGTTAAACACAAGTTTGTTGGAGAAAAACCTCTTTGCTTTGTTCAGACTTTACAATAAATAAATATTGTTTTAAATTCTTCTCAGCAGAGTTGAGAACACTTGCCATTACATGGGCACAATTCCTTTCAGTTTTGCATTTTTTGTTAAGTTCCTTATTTGAAAGAAGAGGCTTGTAGTCTCTAAATGTATAAAACACTTTTCCAGCATTCCAGTTTTTCTGTAAATGAGTACATGTATGTCCATCCTATTACCAAATAAAGTCAATGAGGTCTCCACTCCATTTGAATTTGAATGGGGGAAGGGGTGGTTTGTTCAGTCACTTTTTATATCTGCCACAAACATGGAGCTCTGCACTGTCTCTTTGCAGAATAACAAAAATCAACATTGGTGTACTACTTTTCATGTTGAAAGCACTGTATGGACATTAACTACTTACTCATCAGAATCCCTATGAGAAAGATGGGTAGGTAGTACAGGCCCCATTTTACAGCTAGGGAAACAGACAGAATGTAAAGGTAACTTGCCCAAGGCCACATACATGAGTTGGTGTCAGATTTGGGATTAGAATTTAGGAGTTCTTGACAGCTAACCTGTCCCATTCCGCCAGGCAACACTGTCTTTCAGAAGTGTGTGTGGGTCTTTCTCTTTAAACAATATTTTGTGTCAAGGTCAGAACTATATATTTGTATGTGCATCTATATAGTGTGAGTTTATCTATTTTATATACACTATGTTAGAGATGGGCCTGAACTCTGGATTATTACAGATGACCCCCCCCCCAAATTTTTGAGACATTTGGATCCTATTCCAGAGTCAAATTTTATGATGGGGCTTAAACCAAAAAGCAGGCTCAGGGGCAATCCAGATTTAGATCCCAGGTTTCCCACACATCTACCTGCCAGTTTGTCTCTACTCATGTCTGCATTCCAATAACAAAACATTTTGTTTCAAATAACAATTCTGTTTACTGAGTAACATCCGAGTGCCGTCTTCATCCTTGATTATACGTAGGGTTGCCGGGTGTGTGGTTTTTGACCGGAACGCCCGGTCGAAAAGGGACACTTGCAGCTCTGGTAGCACTGCTGACTGGGTTGCTAAAAGTCCAGGCAGCAGCACAGCGGGGCTAAGGCAGGCTCCCTGCCTGCTCTGGCTCCGTGCGGCACCTGGAGGCAGCCGGCATGTCTGGCTCCTAGGCACAGGGGCAGCCACGGGGAGTCTGTGCGCTGTCCCAACCCCAAGTGCTGGCTCCGCAGCTCCCATTGGCTGGGAACCATGGGAGCTGCAGGGGTGGCATCTCCGGGCATGGGCAGCGCGCAGAGCTCCCTGGTCACCCGAGCTAGACATGCTGGCTGCTTCCAGGAGCCACCTGAGGTAAGTGCGGCCTATCTGGAGCCCACACCCTAGATGCCCTCCCATGCCCCTATCCCTGGCCCCAGGTCGGAACCCCCTCTTGCACCCTAAATCCCTTCTGGAGCCCGTATCTTGCACCCCAACCCCCTGCCCCAGCCCTGAGTCCCCTTCTGCACCCCAAACCCCTCATCCCCAGCTCCCACCCCAGAGCCCACACCTCCAGGCAGAGCCCTCACCGCCTCCTGAACCCCACATATCTGGCCCCACCCCAGAGCATGCACTCGCAGCTGGAGCCCTCACCACATCCCGCATCCCCACCCCTTGCCCCAGCCCAGTGAGGGTGGGGGAGAGTGAGTGACGGAGGGAGGGGGGATGAAGTGAGTGGGGGGTGGGGCCTTGGAGAAGGGGCGAGCAGGGCAGCGGGTGGGGCAAGTGTGTTTGGTTTTGTGCAATTAGAATGTTGGCAACCCTAGTTACACGCGTTTTATGTTTAAATGGGAAAGTAAATGAATAGATTTCACAGTAATTCACTCTCCTCTTTGCAAGCAGATAAATCCCTTGTTCATGAGATTTATTGAAGATTAAGGGGAAACTTTTGAGAGATCCCCTTGTTACAATATTAGAGCGCATCATAGCATTACATATGCACTGTTTGTTTATTTAAGTTTGAACACATAAAACACCTATTGCAAGGGTTTAATCTGCTTTGACAGATTATTTAAATTACAGTCCATAAAGAAGCCTCAACCAGAAACAGCACAGCAGACTCCTCCAGAACCCACGAAAATGTCACACCCCACATAATGATCAACTACTCTCAAATGCCTGCTTAAAGAGAAAATTTTGAAATATAGCCTGAAAGTCATCAAAATTGGGCTATTTCAGACCAATGGAGTGTGAATTCCAAAATCAAGGGGCCCACACAGAGAAAGCCCTGCGAGTAGTTCACTGGCTACGAAAGGAATCAAGCTCAACTGTGTCTGTTGATATCAGTTGTGTCAGGTGCTGTACTGGGAAAGAAGTAATCGCTCAGCCTGGCAGGCCCCAAGCCCTTTGAAGCTTTTTAGCTTAAAACCATCCCCTTTCACTCCACCTGGAAATCCGGTGCCAATCTCTGAGCACTGGACTCCTCTGTTCATATAGTGCTTACACATCCATAAACTCCAGCTACGAATACAACTCCATTTACTCACGGTGGGCCAGGTTCTGATACCCTCACCAGGACTATTTGTGACATGAGTAAGGGGCAGAGTCTCAATCAGAGAATGTGGCTACTTTTTTTTTTTTCTTTCTTTTAGTCCCCATTCTGAAGATCTTGTCAGCCTTTCTCTTTTTAATAAAATGAGACTCATGATCATCAGTGTTGGAGAGAGACTTCAGCCATTTCTCCTTAATGGGGGATATATAGTTCATGACTGTCCACTAAGAGGTTGTGGGGCTTTTCGCTTCTTATTTTTAATAAGGTCAACATGTCTCTCAAGCACATGGTCATTCTTATTGATTTTCATAAGGGCACAATAGGTATCAATTGGTCTTCTTAAATTCTGGTAGTTCATTGCTTTTGTCAGCCTCTCAGCACTTTGCCTAAACTCCTTCAGGTAGAGAGGAAACCAGCCCACAAGTTTTGGTAGCTGTTGTGATCCAGGGCTTTGGCTGACCCATTATAGAGGCCAGCTGTGAACTTCAGATCCAAATACAAAGCTGCCAGGTGTTTAGATCTGGTGATTTGGGGGCTGATCTCCACTTGCAATATTTTAGATTCCCTTCTTTGGAATAAATGTATAATGGAATGAATATTCAAAAACTGGTCAAAATATGGAGGAAAATGCCACCAACAAAATCATTTATCACTCGCCCCATGTTTTGCCAAAAAAGTTGAATAGAAGCAAGTGAAGAGGTATTCGATGTTGGCTCCTCTAAAATCAAAAGGGCCAAAGAAGGCTGCTCAAACAGAGGAAAGTAGCCTGGTTTTGTAAGGAAGTTAGCTCCACCCACGTTACTAACGCTGCTAAGGACAAGTTGAGAAGACATGACAGAAAGGAGCTGACACTATCGAGTGGCAATGATAGTATAAAAAGCATTTGCACAGAGGCAGGCCTGCAGCTCACCCGTCACTTCTGAGACAATTCTTTCTTTTTAAAGGTTCAAAGCGACATTCAAACGAGGCACCAGGCTCAGGTTCCACGACAAGCCGCCTTACGTTGCCAGGTCAGTAGGTACCTCCATGCCAGAATGTGTTTGTATCATGTACAGCCACGCAAATAGGTAATCAGGAGGGTTTCTAATCTTTTCAAACAGTAATTCCACCAAGAATTAAGTCCTACCCACCAAGGTCACAGTTAACTCAAAAATTCACTCCTGTTTTGAGACTTCGATTGGATGGACCCTGTGTTAACTTAAAAAAAAAAAAAAAAAGCTTACGTTTTGTGGATTGCTTTGTGCAAATTATTTTAGTCTGCTGAATGTGGTAAGAAAAACGGGCTTCGTTCTTGTCACCCACATAGAGGAGTAGAAGAGAAGTAATATGTTTGTTCGATGAATCACAGGGCAGCTGTTTTTCAGTTCTCTCTCCCCCCAAGTCCCTGCTCTCTTTGCTATGTCAGCGATACCATCCTCCAGAGGCCCTTTATCTCTTTATCTTTATCCCATTGTCTCACACAATTTCACTCAGAAGGAGGGAGGGCAATAAGGGAAAGCAATATGAAATGGTGACTCAGAATGACTCAGCATGGAGGGGTAGTAAGGACATACACCTTTGGATGACATTGGATGAGAGCACAGGTAAGTCCATGTTGAATCACCTGGGGTGTGGCTAAAAAAAAAAAAAAGAGAACCCAAGGAAAGCAGTTCACTTCTGATTTGGAAAGGCATTGAAGAATTAGTGACTACATTCATTTTTTGAGGACTACCTGGGATATAAATGCAGGTATCCAAGGTACAATACAGCTCTGCATATGGACATCAATATGCAATAGCACATCACTGTGTGACTGACATCTTCTTGCTAGCCGTGGCATGAGATAATTTCACGTCAAAATAACAGCACAGTCAGCAGAATTTTCTTCAAGGTACAACCCAGTGTAAGCTGTACAGATCACTGGCTGTAACTCAGTAAAACAATGGAGAGATACTTGAAAATGTTAATTTTCTCAGATGAAGCAGCATACTCTTTGAAGCCTCATGCACAACTGTGTCCTCTAATAAATATGGACCATCACTGAAAGTAAAACATAAGAAACTGGTCACATCACTTCTCTGAAGACCTTTGTTACGAACGTTGCCTGAAGCCATTCCTAAATAGAAGGTACAGTACAGTAAACACCATACAATCATTCTCTTAATGTATTGAATGCCTCGTTATTGGCTGAAGTAGTTAATAGGTATTGTAGCATTAGCTGTAGATTTTGCCTGCTCCCACTTCTTTCACACCCTTGCCCTGGGTGCTATAATTTTGTAACAATGTGTGTACGTTTATATTGACATCGTTATATGTGTGCTCCTGTTTCAGATGACTTTGGATAGGACTGCCTTGAAGATTACTATCATAATAAAAACCTACTAGCGCCGATATTTGGAGACATTTTCTGGAAAGGCATGTAATTTTTTTTTAAAGGGTGGTTAATGTATAAGTTAAACATTTATGGACAGCAGAGGAGGAATTTGTTCCTAGATTGCTTTTAATATATTGTTTGCACTCTTGCACTATTCCCCTGATAATACACTTGTTTTAACAAGCAATGTTTACAGACTGCTTTTCATCCATGTTGTCCATGACATTTTTGTTGCTGTAATAAGCTAGTGAGCACTTGCACATAATAGGTGTTGCCTGCCTACTTGCACATGATATTTGCTCTCAGAATGTAGGTAATTACAACAGGGTAGTTAAAAAAAGGAGGGAGTACAGTGCAGAGGATCAGGCACTGGAGAGTGTTACACAAGATATAAATTCTCTTCCCTTCTCTGCTATCAACTCTCTGGGTGACCTTGGGCAAGTCACTTCACTGCTCTGTGCCTCAGTTTCCCCCCTCCATACAATGGGGGATAATAATGCTTACTCAAGGTTAAGTGCTTTGAGAGCTATGAAAAGAGCTATATTAAACAGAAGTGGTAGAATTCAAATACATAAATGCTGAGGGAATATGTTAATATACCTCTAGTATAGCACATACTGCTGTATTTGTCTTGTACTGTTGATACATAAGGTTAGTATACATAGCAGCAAAAATGTGTGTATTGCAGCAGCTGTCCATTCCCCGCAGTGCTAACGGAGCAGATTTTCAGGCTGTTCCTTTGAGTGTACTGACCAATTAACATTTCCATTGTTTTTACTATTGTTAGGTCACCTGACTTGAACACCAGCAATCCTGAACATCCCCCTTTAGGAGTGAGGGCACCGAGGGCTCTATCTATGTACCTTACAGCAGGAGAACACTTCAGACTGTCTTACTGTAGTTTAGCTGATCCATACAATGTAAACCTGGTGCCTATTCAGTCTTTGCTCTGTCACATTGTGTATTGTTAACCATCTCATAATGGACTGTACAAAGAAGGCTTCTGAGTGGTACTTAAATAAATAACTGGCTGTGTTTTCTCTCTCTTTATTAAGACTTTCCCACATCAGTGTATGTTTTGGCATTGACTTAATAGATTTTCTGAATGTGCATGTATCATAATGTACCATTGTACTTGTACACGCCATTGTAGAGTTCACATAGAAATGTTTATAGTTTGGTACAGGGCATGAATCAGTTATTCATACCCACAAACTTGTGATATATTGATGGGAAAAGTTAAGTGTAATATTTATGTAGCCCTGTGGGGCATATAGCTTTGTAACAATTCTGATTTGCTATTTATGTACTGCACTATTAAGTTTATAGGCATCTGCTCTTTGTTGGAGGCAGCTGTGCTCCATTAAGAAGCAGGAGGGGACACCCCCATCTCCACCTACATGCATCATGTTCTCTACTGGAGAACTTTAGTTTTGTTGTTTGTTCTATTTAACCAGGAAAGCCCCTCACTTTCTCAGAGCTATTTGTCATTATACAGTTCTCACCATCACTACTTTTCTTTATTTTTTTTTTCCATACACAAAGAGCAACTGTCCAATTTCATTTCAAATGATTTTATTGCAGATTAAGGGAAAACAGCAAAGCAAGAAAGAACAAATGTAAAGTCTCCATGAGAGAGCACAGTATATGCATCGTCTCTGTGGCAGGATGCATGTGAATTGAACTTGAAGGGTGTGGTTGTGAGTAATGCTCAGAGCTGACCTATTTCTGTTCCCAGTGAAGTCAATGACAAATCTTTCATTGACTTCAGTAGGAGTAGAGTTTCACCCATGCACTAGCACCTCCTGCTGGGCATTTTGGGAATTAGCTCAGTCCCAAAGGGCGCGCCCTCAGGTGGTGGTAGCTCTCCCATCCTCTTCTCCACCTGCAGACCCATTTGAGCTCCTTTCTCTCGGCATCTGCTTCGTGGCACAGCCATCCGGGCGTGTCAGAATCAGGTTTCTCCCCCTTCTGGGAGACTCCTCCAATAAGAGTCCAGACACTCCTCACAGTGGCTTGGCAGTCCACAGCCAGGCCACACCTTCAAAATCTGGTGGGGGGCAGGCCCAGGGACCCTGCAAACAGCAGCTTCCTGCTGCCTCTTCCTTCCAGCTGACTGTCTCTAGTCCCTGGGCCACTTCCCCACAGCCTCAGTGCCTTCTGCTCCTGCCTCTGGCTCCAGCTACTTTGCCTTCTTCCCAGGGCCTCGAGCCCATAAGTCCTGGCAGCCTGTCAGGAGCTCTCCCTAGCTCCCAGCTAGCACCTGCCCTTCCCCAGGTGCTGGTCTCGCTGTAGCCCTCTAGGAATCCAGTCTTCTCCCTAGGGCTCCCTGCAGCAGACCAAGTGGCTCGGGTCCAGCTTCCTTTTATATGAGCTGGCGGGGCCCTAATTGGCTGTTTCCCCTGCAGCCACTCCTTTGGCTGCCTGATGCTCAGCCTCTCTATGCTGGTTTTAACCCTCTGAGGGCCAGTGTGGGGCAGGTGCCCCGTCACAGCATCGGTGTGCACACATCTGTTCTATGCACAGAGAATGATATTGTTCATGCCCTAGGGAGCTTACAATTTAAATAGACAGGTAGCACAAGTCCACTGGTAGACCCCAAAGGTTGTATTTTCACTTCTATTGATGTGACTTAGTTTGTGAGTTTCCCAGGAGAGGTCAAGGATATCTAACCCTGCATACAGTGCTGTATATAGCAGCAGCATAATAATGGTAATAATTAGGCATCTGTTATTTGAGTACAACATCCCTTTGCCAAAGGGACATTTCTTCTGCTTTGTGGCCAGAACTACAGGCTCTTTTGTGAAGCACACTGGGTATTGAATAGCCATTTTAAGATTGACTCTTTCCCCCTCCTCCCTACGATCCTTCCCAAACATACTTTCAGATATTTCACATCTTCTCCAGGACTGTAGATTTTAAAAATATCTTTGTTATGAGAGAGGCAAAACCTAGACAGAAGAAAATCATTGTTAATTGACTCTTTGATGAATTCATGTTGCTATAGAAATGGAGAAAACTCCGTTAAGCATTTGATGTATTACAGAACTCACCTTCAGGGTAAAGGTAGGAGCACAGGTTGGTGATTATTCTGTGTAACTTTCCAGTAGGAAGAATGATTTAATGTTATTTTTCCCCCAGTTTTCCTGCACTGAAGAGGAAATGAAGTTTTGTGCTTTGGGGTTTTTTGATTTTGTAACTTAGCTATAACTTTTGGTGTTCAGGCCCAGATTTGTAAAGGTATTTAGGCTTAGGTCTTTTCAAAAAGAAATGTAGGTTCCTAAGTCAGTTGAGCATTGCAGCCACTAAATAATTGTAAAACTCTGGGCCTTCGTCCCATAGCTTATAGGAGTCTTAGAAATGGATGGCTGGATAGATAGGCACACAAGGGAAAGAAAGAGATATGGTTAATAAATTGCCAGTTATATTTCTTGGGTTCATTGCTGTTATACACTTTCAGAAACTTGGAAACAAAACATGTTTTCCAACCAGTTTTGCCAATTTCCACTTTACAACTATTGGGCCAAATTGTGGCTACTGCTCTGAGGAGAGGAAAAGACTCAAGAACCATTCCCCACAAGCTCCTCTGCTCAGCTGGCAGCCACAACCCCGCTGTTGAATGCAGAAAGATGTGGTAGCAGCTAGTACTGCCCAGCACTTCAAATTGTATGTTTTGGGATATGGCCAAGGGTGTATATACCCTGTGTGGGGACATGTTGGTAGTAGGGGGAGTACATATGTGATGTCTACCATCCTGGCTGATGCACTGGTGGTTGAACTGGTGACCTCCAGAGCTGAAAGCCTCTGTCACCATAGCATGAGCTAAAGAGCCAGGCTCTCAAGCCGATAGCACATGATTGAGCATAGAGAGCAACATAACACATTAGCCAGTGAGCTGTATACTTTACCAGGACAGAGGACTCTCATGTCTAGCAACTGAGGCCTACAGCAGTTTGAATCCTGGATGAACTGGTGACCCCACAGCAGCGAGGTCCTCATGCTGTTTTGGAAGGTACTGTTTTTCTCTTTTCCCTCCTGTGAGTTTTTCTACTGAAGGAGACAACTGGGGCCACTGAGTTTTGTACAAACACATAGGTGTTTTTAAAACTACTTGGAGACTAATTCCTCTCCCCTCCCCTAGCACAGAACATTTCTTGAGCGTTTCAATCTTGATTCTCCTCCTCCACTGTCCATGAGGTGCTACTCTTAATTACTGCGTGTGACCCCTTCAGTGGCAAAAGAAGAGAAAGTAAGAGAAAAGCTGCTGAATTCTTCTCACTTCATTTAACAGCTAAATACCAGCTTAGAAAATGACGGCATCTGTAACTTGCCCAAGTAGTCATCCATAAAAATGGGCTAATGAAGGATTTTCCTTATGGAACATAATCTGTGTTTAGTTCAGGGGTCGGCAACCTTTCAGAAGTGGTGTGCAGAGTCTTCATTTATTCACTCTAATTTAAGGTTTCGCGTGCCAATAATACATTTTAACGTTTTTTAGAAGGTCTCTCTCTGTCCATATTATATAACTAAACTATTGTCATATGTAAAGTAAATAAGGTTTTCAAAATGTTTAAGAAGATTCATTTAAAATTAAATTAAAATGCTGATCTTACGCCGCAGGGAGTGGGATCGGCGGCCGGGACCCCGGCTGGCAAGGGGCTGGCAGCCAGAACCCGGGGCTGACAGCCAGAATCCAGGGCTGGCAGCAGGCTGAGCAGGGCCAGTGGCCGGGATCCCAGACCGGCAGTGGGCTCAGCATCTGAGCCCGCTACCACTCAGCCCGCTGCCAGTCTGGGGTCCCGGCCCTGCCCACATATAGTGGGTACCTACCTTCTCCCTGGTTCGAGCCCGTTCTCTTCCTCTCTCTCTGTACTGAGCTGAGGGTGGGAGTGCATTGAGCACAGGGCTGGGAGTGAAGGACCAGGCTGGGGGTTGGGGTGTAGAATCTGGCCAGGAGCTAGAATGAAGGAGGGGGCTCAGGGTTGGGGCAGGAGGTTTGGGTGTGGAGCGCTTACCTGGGCAGCTCCCATTTGGTGCAAGGGGGGCAGGTGGGAATGTGTGTGTGTGTGTGTGTGTGTGTGTGTGCAGGAGCTCCCATTTGGTGCTCAGGGAGGGGGTGGGGATGTGGGGGGTGCAAGAGTCAGGGCATGGGGTGGGGGGGCTGGGTATGTGTGGGGGTGCTGGAGTCAGGGCTGGGGTCGTGTGGGGTGCAGGGGTCAGGGCAGAAGGCTAGGTGTGTGTGATGGGGGGGTCAGGGCAGAGGGCTGGGTGTGTGAGGGGGGTGCAGGGGTCAGGGCAGAGGGCTGGGGGATGTGGGGGGTGCAGGGATCAGGGCAGGGGCTTAGGGGAGTGTGGGGGGGTAGGACGGGGAGCGGTGTGGGAGTTGGGACTCCTGGGCTCTGGGAAGGGGCTGGTGTCTGACGCTCGGGGGAGGAGTGCTGGGAGCGAGGACTCTGGATTCCTAGGTTTCTAGCTGGGCTCTAGTTGTTCGAGGGGTGGGGTGTGGAGCAGACGGAGTCTAGGGCTCTGGACTCCTGGGTTCTGCCCTCAATGCCGGAGGGGAGGGGTGGGGAAAGAGGCGCGACCCAGCTGTTCCCAGGGTCCAGCAAGCGGCGAGCCACAGCCCCCGGGTTCAGGCTATGGGATGCGGCCTGCCCCAGTACAAAGCCGAGCTCATCCCGGCACCGGGGCTCCAACCCCGGGGCAGCCTGCCTGAGTCCAGGGAGTGGGGCTGGCCATGCTCGGGGCAGGCGCACAGCTGGGACCCAGGACCCTTCCCCACTTACAGATCTCGCGGGCGCTGCAACTCCTGTGGGGCCGGGTCCCTCTTCCTGCCCCTGCTGGCGGGGCCGCTTCTGGGGCTGCTCAGACTCCGCGGACACGAGGTAGCAGTTTGGACACGCTAACCCGGAAACACAAACTCCCGCCGGAAGTGACGGAGGTCAGGAAAGCATGTACAAATTTCAGCGGGAGGGGCGGAGAAGAGCGGGCCGGGCCAGGCAGGATTTTTAATGGCACGCTGCTGCCTGCTGGGGTCCTGGCCGCCGGCCCCACTCAGCCCGCTGCCGGCGGCCGGGACCCCGGCAGGCAGCAGCGTGCCATTAAAAATCGGCTCACGTGCCGTCTTTGGCACGTGTGCCATAGGTTGCCGACCCCTGGTTTAGTTCATTTCATGTACCTTTGAAATTATATAACCTTATACTGCTCACAGACGGTGAGATTCTTGCAGTCTTCATAAAGCCCAGTTACTAGAGCTCTGTTTGCCTATTCTGCATAGCAGTTGAAGATGAAAGCCATCACATAAACATGGGGCCTGGCTGAAGTGCTTCTCCTCCATTGCGGGATTCCTGGACGCTGGAAGTGTATACCGTATATACTCGTTCATTAGCCCATGCGTTTATAAGCTGACCCCCCAAAATGAATAGGTAAAAATAGCAAAAACTGTATGACCCTTTCATAAGCTGACCGTATATTTTAGGGGTTGCAAAACTTTGGCTCCTGGCCTGTCAGGATAAGCCGCTGGTGGGTTGGGACATTTTGTTTACTTGAAGTGTCTGCAGGCATGGAGCCCCTCAGCTCCCTGTGGCCACGGTTCGCCGTTCCCAGCCAATGGGAGCTGCGTGAAGTGCTATGTCAGCCCCAAGGCCCCCTGTGACACCAGTGTCCCCCATCGCAAGGTAAGGAGCCATGCAGCTTCAGGTTCTCACTCCTTCTCCAGCCCATGTGCCTCCTTTCCACTGTTGTGTATGGTGCCCTCCTGGAGCTGGGCATCTTATAATTCTAGTCTCACCCTGTCCCCAGAGGGGAACCACACTAGCTCCACTGCCAGGGAACCTCCATGTCAGCAGAGATGTTGGGCTGCATTTGCCTCATTATAAATAACAACAATAAAAAGAGAAAGTGCATCAGAATGGAAGTGTGATAACTCAGTGTCTTTCCATATACTTTCCAAAGCTGAACTGTGTGGAGGATTCTGCCTGTGGGAGGATGCATGTCTTGCAAAAGAGGATTATTATTATAATTTTTTTTTACACTAAGTACATTAAAAGTCTGATTTTCAGGGATTCTGAACCACTAATTTCAATTTCAGATTTTTGAGCATCTCTGAAATCAGATCTTTAAGATCCTGCTGTATTTCTGTGGAAATCCAAACTGCCGTTACAACAGAAATTCCTGTAGTAAATGTGGGCTAGTGAGTCAGCTGCTGCAGCAGTGGCCTTATGTTCATTTAATCTTTTAAAATGAATACAACCTTTCAACACCCAGTTGATCAGTTACATTTGCTCCAAGTCATTGTAACAGTCCCACCGGAAGCTAAGATTTTTTTTCTTTATGGGACTGGATTACTCTGTAACACTAACAGCTCATTTTCAAACATTTTCAGGAGCTTTTGTTATTATAATAGTTAGTATTTTGATGTATTATAAGTGACTACATCTAACTTTATTACCATGCCGTTAGTAATAGCGTCCTTTTCTTTGAAGCAAGCCAGATCCTAAGCTGGTGTAAATCAGTGTAGTTTCGTGGAAGTCAATAGAGCTATGCAGATTTAGACCATCATGATGTACAACAATTCATCTTGGTATCACTATTGCATTTCTAGATTTCAAGATGAGATGCAGAATGTCCATCATGATCAATTATCTAGTAGTGAATTCTTTAATGAAACTGTTGTATTCTGTTCTTATATCTGTTAGGCAAGAAGATTCTTTTTTCCAAGAATCAGGCAAGCACAGATAATACTGAAGGGGGCTTTATTTATGGTACTGAGAAGATTGACAAGCAGCTTCAAAAATATGATGCCACCATGGCCAGTTATATAAATTTTCTTATTAATTCACTTGCATTTATTTGTACATATAGAGACAGACATAGTTACAAGTCAAGAGAGAACCCTGAACAGAGATAAAAATAAGAACATTACGTACATAAAGAGGTCATCCTAATTGCATCAAACATTTATGACTACCTTGTGGGGGAAAGAGGTGAGGTGAGGTGGGGTGGGGATGAGTGCTTACAGATATCCAGTGGGCTGTGAAGGGAAGGTTTATTTTGTTCTAAGAACTAAGTTACGGGGCGGGCATTGACCATATAAGCTTATCAATTGTTTACAATTGTCAGTGCCGTTTGTGCTACTGAAATATTCCTGCTTGCTTGTCTGGGCCTGATCCTGTTTTCCTCACTGAACTGTTTCTTTCCATGGCCACAAGCTTTGTTCTTTCTTACTGAGAAGCTGAACTAAGTTATCATGTATTGACGGAAACTATGTCCTTGATTCTCAGCAGTTTCTGTCTTTTCTGCTGGCTGAATTTTAACTCCTTCCTGACATATCAAACCTAAAACACTGGCTCTGAGCACCTGGTGTTGACTATATTGTTTTCTATAAGGACTCATTTCCCGGGTCTATTGTGCTATTTTAAATCATCACTTTCGCTTCACACAATTACCATCAATGCACGATTGTTTTGTCTTGTTGAATGCCAATAAGAGTTACACACACGTACCGAGGAGAGAATCTAATCCTGTGTACTTGATCCTTGATCACATCAGGGCTTACAAAACATTCACTATCAAAACTGCACTTTATCAAACGGGCATGCAGAGTACTTAGGAATTCCTTCACTTTTAATTAGATGACACACAGGTGGGTAAAGCTCAACCAGGCGGGAGTGAAGTCATGTTTGTGGAAAAGGGGAAGTGTTCTGAAGAGCTTGTTGCCAGTTTGTGCAGGACTGTTTAGTTAAGGAGTAGAAAATGCCATTCGAGCTTGTGGGGGGAAACCTTACCTGCTCTTTTTGCTTGCAGGCCCATGTCAGGAAAAGGATCAAGATGTTGATTGCCCTCTCTGCCTTAGCTGGAGACTCTCCCTGTTTTGCTCACCATGGTCATCCATTATGCCTTATCCAGATAAAGCCACTGTTGTGTGCTTCTCATTAGGCCTCCTTTGAAGCTGATGCAAAGGCTCCAATGTGGAATGCAGCTTCTGCCTTGTTCTTTATAATAGGAGTTGGCTGGCTTACACACTTCCTTCTGCCATCTACACTGGCTGCCAGTACACCATGCAATACAATTTAAGGGCCCCCTTGTGCATGGTGGAAAGAGCCCTCAATTCAGTGGGACATGAAAGTGCTCAGTACATCACAGGATCAGGCGTTACTGTATAGATCCCTTTATAAACTTGGCCCTATGTACTTGAATGAATGCCTCTTATTGTGTGCCCTTGCTTGTTGGTTACTAACTGGTGTCAGAGCTGGGTTGCTCTGAGCATCTGATGCAATGGCCATTCAATTCAATGGGAAGACTCCCACTGTCTTTAAGGGGCTTTGGATCTGGCCCTAAGTTCCCCGATTCAATACGAAGCAGGCTGGGAGGAGAAGTCTTTCCCAGTCAAGAGTTTTTAGTTGTGGAAATCCCTTCAAGAGGCTCACCACTGGATTCTCTCACTGGCTGTCTTTAGGAAACTGGGCAATTCTTGTTTATTTCAGTAGGCCTAGTTTTGTCAACTTTTTGCCCTCAACATGATTTGTATCTGTTGACCTTCTACATTCTATTTAGAGTTGATTTCTCTGAGAACAGGGAGGTTTGCTTGATGGCTATTGGTTTTATTCTTGTGTCAGATTTTTTTTTTTTTTTTTTACTCTGTGTATTATTTTTGGCTGGTTCATTCTGTACTGTTTTATATCATTTATATCATGCATCTCAATAAACAGCCTACAAGGGGTTACATAAAATAAGTGTGTGAATCATGCACTTATCCTGGTTTGAATCTCCAGTTCACATGATAATATGCTAATGTGGCAAGATGACATATCACAGTTGAGGTAAACCTTTTCAGTTCATGGCGAGTCAGATTTCCCTGCCCCTTTCCACCTCCCCCATGCTTATACATTACTCTGAATATCAGATTTTAAAATATAGGCACTCTCGTCACTTCCATAACATTTCAGCAAAGGTTTTACCATGTAGCATTCTGGGAAATATGCAGATTTTTATATATATATATATATATTGCTTTGATAGGAATTTTCCCAAAGTCAAATCTTCTAGCTGGGTAAGGAGGTAGGTGATCCTGCAAGAGGCACGTCGCTGAGAGTAATGGGTGCTCAGCACTTCTCAGGCTTAGGCCCAAAGTCTGCACTTGTGGCAGTAATAGACTCTCCTCAGTTTTGGTGATTCACTTATGAATTAAATAACTATGGCAAACTCCAGACTCAAGGTTTGTACATCACCCTTTTTGTATCTCTCATATATAGCACAGGGTTAGATATGATTGATACTCATAAGGAGTGGTTTTTATAATTATCTTGTGATCTCCTCACTCTATCTTCTGCTAGAGTTTGGGTCTCAGTCTATTCATCTTTCCTAGAACTATCTGAAGTTGAGTGGGTTTGGCAGGAGGTAGCTTAGATGATCTACATTTTTTTTGGTTTTTTTTCCCCTTTATTTGATTCACATGAGTTTGCAATCATGTTTTTTCTGAATTCTGTATTTGTGTGATCCCATTTCACATGGGTTTCCAACCTAACCCTGGTTTACTATAAATTTGCCTGAGACACTGTCCAGGTATCCCTAAAGTCTGTACCCCAGGTTTGCTCAAAACTCAGTCACTCTTAGGCGAACCTAGCCCAAGTTTCAGGTTTGTACCAAAAACTTAGACGCAAGTAGGTGAAAAGTTGCACAATACACTACTCTTGACCGCTGGTTTGAGAACATAGATAAGCATCAGAACTCTTAGCCCTATTCCAACAGAAAACCAGGTAAAAGGCAGTGACTTATCTCAGTTCCTGTCTGTGATGCTGAAAATAAAACTTGCATATTAGATCTGGGCAAACTGGTCACAGCAAACAATTTGTTTGATACATTTAGTTCCTTTTTGTTTGGAATTATCTGCAAGCAGGCCCCCACAAAATTGTTTTTCAAAATTATTCAAGAAATAGTTTGTGCAAAAACATCTCTGTTTAGAGATTGTTCACAAACTGTTTCCTGCAGCTATTGCTTTGAGTCATTGCTGTTTGTACATGTGAGCTCTCAGCTAACAAGAGAGAGGAAGGTTGGCCTTATGGTTAAAGCAGTCAGCTGAGATGCTGCAGGTCTAAGTTTGATACCCAGCTCTGCTCATGACTTCTTGTGTGACCTTAATATCTCTGTGCCATCCTTCTTCTGTACTTTTTCAGCTTCATTGAATACCCGTTATGAGTTGTTACATGACCCTAGAATAGCAATGCAAGGCTCAAAAACACACAATATTTTACAGGCTCAGGGAATGACGTTCTTGTTTTTTGTCTGTATCAGTAATGAGGAGAATTTATAATCAGAGTCAAGTTTTATTCACTAGGCCTCAGGATTTATTTTTATAAATATGGCCCCAGCATTGCTTTCATCTCAGTGGTGCATAGATTTGATATGTTCAGTTATTACAGTCATAGCCACAGGCATCAGCTGAGAACACAAGAAATCGTAACACTCTCTATTTCCATTGGCTCTTGGTCAACTGGAGTAATTTTTGTTTAGTCTTCCTCACTTCCTCTGCATTTGTTTTCACGTATTGCGATGGTGCACTCTCTGCAGATGTACATTAGGATTTCAATTCTCATCTGTGCCCATCATCCAGGCAATGCAGCTGAGGGTGAGGCAATCCATTTTCAACTCCTTGTTCCCTGGGCCATCCAGGGGCTAGTGTGACTATCAGCATACTTTAGAGCAGACATAGGGCTGCTCTACTCTATGCTCAGTTGACTATGGCCCTCACAGTGTATTCTGGCCATATCCTCTCCCCAACATGGAAGTTTTGTCAGTGGCAGCTCTGCTTTCTGGACAGATGGAACACCACCCTGCTCAGAAAAATGACAAAGTAAAATCAGAATCAAATAAATTTTGTTTTCACCCTGATTCTTTTTACTATTCTTAGCTTTTTATTTAACACCGTGACTTTTTTTTTTGGTCAGATGAAGGTTCCATGTAGCACATTTTCTCCGCTCCACAGTGTATATGATGCACATGCATGCAGTCCAGCAGGGGGCTTCAAAACAGCAGCACTGGCTTTCACAAAGTCCCTTTCATTAATGATGAATGTGCATCCCAAACCAGAAACAATGTGCCATGTAATATTGTCTTAGAGATACTTCCTATATTCCCCCCAAAACTATAAGATCACGTCTCACAAGCATGAAGCCTAGACAACAATAATGCTACTCATATAGCATCATTCATCTAATCACTTTACAAACAATAATTAAGCCTCTCAAAAACTCTGAGTTAAGTAGTTATAATTATCCCTATTTTACAGATGGGGGAACTAAAGCACAGAAAGGGTAAGTGGTCCTAACTCCCAGTCTTCTGACATAACACCCCCAACCCCCGCATACTCATAGTGGGAGTCAATAATGATTAAAGAAATTGAATGAATTGTGTTCCCTTTACTCAGCTATTGAATTAAGATGAAAAATGGCCTGTCAGTATTCTGGATATACCCCATATACTTATCAGCCAGCTCATCACCATTGGCAGTGACTCTGGTACATTTCCATTTAGCAATAAACTTTTCTCCATGCTGAGCAGTGGGAAATCCAACAACAGTTTGGCCGAGTCCATGCTGAGTAATGAAAACAGAATGAATATGAAGAGTGAATGCCTCATGAAGAGCATTAAATTACCTAGTGGACACACTGCAGACTTTAATTCTACTTGCCTGAATGACAGTCTCCTTGAAAACAGGAAAGAATCAGAATATTTATTATTGGAGATGGGATAAAAGAAGTACTTTGTTTACTAGAACATTTTATGGTACATTTTATTACTCCTGGGATTTATTAACATGAGAGAGCGAAGTGTGCATCAGAAATTAATGTTAAGTAGTTCACATTTGGGCATCTCTTTAGCTTCTTTGATGCTATAAGTAATACGTTCTCCATAGAATATTCATCTGATGCTACTATTTCACTGATCACTTCATTTACATTTTATAACCAAACCCAAATCACACCCATTGCTGGTTATCTCATGCTTCATTCTTGGTGTTAGGTGTGTAAAAATGGACCCAAAGCATTCAAACACCTACAATTTAAAAGTTTAGAAGATTCAGAGCCAGGTATGGATCCATGCATGAATTTCACAGCTGACCACTATCTCATTAATGAGTCAGACCAAAAGTCCCAGATCCAACCATCCCTGAATTCTGGGGAAGTTTGGATTTGAATCCAAGCATAGAGCCTCAAACTCATCTTTGATTCAGTGATACAGTAATTATTATATATTTAGAAAGGAAACCTGGTGCTCAGATACCTATATAGGTAGGTAAATACAGACTTGAACTTTACATTTAGGTCCCCTTTCACTAATCTGACAATATGTTTTCTCTTCTATACAGACAGACATATTGGTTGGGGTGGACTGGGATACAACAAAATCCATGGGTTGTTCTCCACCAATCTGACAGTAGCTTTATGAATGAGTGACCTTTTTTTGTTTGTTTTATAACCTCTAGCTATCAAACCTCAACTGCGCCATTTCAAGAGACCCAGTTACCACTCAGGAACCCACTTCCCACCCTTTCACAAGAAATCCGAGGAACATCTGGTGAGATACAAGCTGCTCGACCAGAGGGGCAGGATGAAAAAGATTCAACATATTTCTCAGAACTGGAACAGGAAATAGAAGAAGAAAGGAAGTTCACACTGCTCTTTGCAAGCTGATGAAGGACATTGTGTAATAATCATGGATCATTTTAATTCTGCACCAAGTGGGGAGTAATCCAAGATGCAAGTATATGATTTAGCCAAATAATTCCATGGAATCTTCCAGTAGAACCATTCTCAATAGCGTTCCTTATTGCTGGAATATTCTCACATTTAGGGCTAAAATATTGGGCTGTTACTTTAAATTTTCAAAAGTAAATCTGCATACATAGAGTTACTATCAAATTAAGAATGGTATAGATTCTGAGATTTTAAGACCATCTAGTCTGATCTTCTGCATAACACAGGGCATATAGAACTTCCCCCAGTAATTTCTGCATTGAACCCAATATCATGTGTGAGGTCCTGCCTAGCCTAGCTTTAAACTGATCGTATTATGAATAAGACGCCTGACAATTATACTACAATAGGGATTGAGAAATAAGTACAAGGAATGGGAGATGAACACCTCCCTGCTAATTTCACAGATGAGGGGGGAAAAAAGAAAGCATAACATCACATTAAAATGCATGAGGCTTATTTAGCTTTGTTCAGCTACTAATAGATGTTTCTGGCTTTTGGCCCATTGATCAATATGGAGAATGGAATCCAAGTCTATGAGGCCATACTCCTCCAAAGCTTTGTATGTAGGAAGGAACCCCTAGATTTAGAGAAGCTGGGTAGAACAAATACCTAATACAGAAGCAAAGTGGTAGGAATAGGAGAGGGTCGCAGTCTCATCACACATGTACTCAACTTCAGACTCTCCGTAAAGAGCACTAAACAGGACCATATTCATCTTTAGTTCTTTAAGAGTTTTCATTCCCGGAAATGATGTCTCTGAAAGGCATTGCTACAAATGATGTTAGATAGTGAAAACTAATTGGTTGGAGCTGTGACATTATCCCCACTGATTATCCCCATTTCAATAATACATGAAGTAGTGAAGTTCCAGGGTCAACATCACAAGGTGACACGTCTCTTTGGTCCCACAGGCACGCAGGTGTAATAGCAGAGTTACCCATCCCGCCTCTTGTCCCATTTGGCTATAGGCTACAGATGTGTAAGTCTGCCTGACATCAGAACGGCTACATTTGATGTGCATAACATTGTGGTGTCACGTAGATAGTACAATAAGGGCTAAGTATTGTGGGGGAAATTGCTGGGGAATGTTATAGGCACTGCAATTCTTCATTAGAGATTACCTTGCCGTTCTTTGCGCACTAGCCTAGGTCCTGTAGCATTTCACAGATGGCTGCTGACAGTGAGCTCCACAAAATAGGTGACCTCAGCATATTGCTCCTACTTGCAATTACATTATTGTCTTCCTCTTAAGTAGAACATCAGCTGCACAACTAATGTCATTGCCTGTCAATTAACTCCATCCTATTGGCTGTCTTCTCTCTATGCATTTGGTTTCTATGTTCTGTTTTCCTTAAATACTATCAGAATTCTTATCACTATAGAGTCTTCAGTTACTGTGCTCCTCAGCCACGTAAATGCAGTGAAATGTGGTATATACTTTGAAGTCATCTGTTACTAAAATGTTGAAAACCTGATTTATATCTGGGAATTCTCGGCCTGATGAAGAGCAGATATTTTCACTATATATTGCTTGTAAAGTGCCCTGAAATGTTTTACCTGACTGGGCTGTATAGAAATGCAATATATTATTATTCCAAATGAGTTTTCTGTGTCTGTGTCATTTCCTTCTCTCAAACAGCCCTTGACTTACCACACTTTATCTTAGACCTTTTCCCCTACCTGTCCACACCTTTGGCATTCAGCTGACACCAGTTTAGACTTACTGGGCCAGATACACTTTCCTGTTCCCCTGGATTCAATTTAACTTGCACTTCATTTTTATTATTTACATTGTGTCACTATAGAGTCTGAGCACGTCACAGACAAAATGGATATAGCCTCACAATGTATCCTCCTCCTGCAATGTAGAGAAGTATTGTCATCTCATTCTTATGGATGGGGAATTAGGCACAGGGAAACAAAATGATCTGCCTGAGGTCACACAGGAAGTATATGGGAAAATCAAGAATTGAATCTGGTTCTACCGAGTCCAAATCCACCATCCTATCACAAGACATTTCCTGCACCAGCCTGGCTCCTCCTGATGAAAGGGAATTTACCTGAAGAGAAAGCATATTGGACTGACGCTGCCTGACTTCCCTTGGCATTTATGGCAGATGGGGACTGCTTTAAAATCCATTGGGCACTCTATAGGAGCCCAGCTTTTGTAGGCTGCTAAGGGGATGTGCTGAATTAGTGCATCATCTTCCACCTACCCAGGCCATTCCCCAGCGAGCACCATCCTCTTTTCAAGTTCTGCTGGCCTCCCTCTCTGGACCTGTGATGGGATGTGCTTCACCACACTGGTCCTGAGAGAGCTGAATTAGGCCAGGTGGGCCCAATCAGCCAATTAAGCTGCAAAGGAGGGAGATTTAGGCTGTGGGGAGGCTTCTAATTGAAATAAAGCTCACCTGTGAGGGAACAGGCAGGGCTTCTATAAAGCCAGGAGGCTGGCAACCACAGGAAGCTTGAGGTAAAGAAGAAGGAAGTGGGGCATTGGAATCCCCCTGAGAAAGGCCTAGGCGAGAGGGGACTGAAGGCTGGGGTTGGTAGGAAATAGTGCAGAGAGGAAAGCAGCAGGGTTGGTGAAGTCCCATACCTTAACTGCTCACTATAGGGCCCTGGACTGGAACCCAGAGTAGAGGGTGGGCCTGGGTTCCCCTACCATCATCCACTGTGGACTGGTATTGCTAGGAGCCGTGAGTGGGAAGATTGCCTGAGCACTGCGGGACTGACATAGCCAGGGCAGTGGGCCTGAGGACTGCCTGACCACTGCTGGTGTGGAAGGATTTTGAAAGACTTCCCCCGGAGGGGGAGATCACAATGTGACTTGGCTGTTCGGAAGCCGCTGGACTGTGACTGTGTGAGTGTAATGAGAGTGCAATGGTAGAAGTGAAGAAAGAGGGTGCTGAACTAGGCAGAGTAATGGCCAGAAGGAGATGCCACCCAGCAGTCAGTAGAACACACTATGGTATTCCCTCACACCTCTGAAAGACAGTCCAGTCTCCTGAGCTTTTTTCTGGGGATGGGGAAGTAGATGGGGCCAGCCCGAGGATGAGGTGGAGGCTGGGCTGGGAGTTATTTTGGGCTGAAAAGATGTAGGAGATTTTCCGCCTTTTTATAATCGGTGAGTGTGGGCCTGATTTAATGTTTTAACTGTATTTTTGAATAACACTTGTAATGTGTCTAGATTGTGTGGGGGGGGGGGGGGGGGAAATGCAGTAACCAAATCTGAATAAATAAAAATTGTCAGTTTATCTCAAAATATATATTTGATATTGCACTATTAGTGCAAAAAAAGGGCCAATGATTTGGCTTCTGTCCTATACCTAGGGCTACAGATTGTCAATACCCACTCTAGGTTCTTGGTTGAGAGCCCCTGCAAATTATTATAATAATTAGCTCTTTATTATTCATTTATAGGTCTTAAAGCATTTTACACTTGAGGTAAGTGTAATTATCCCTATTTTTACAGGGGGGGGGGGGAAACTGAGGCACGAAGAAGCAAAGTGACTTGCCCAGGGTTACCCAGCAGGGCAGGGAATAGATTCCACATCTCATGAGTCCCAGCCCAGGGTTGTATTCACTGGACTACACTGCTTTATCTAAGAGTCAGTGATGTCACCAAATACCCCATTTAACAATATGTTGCTTGCAGTGTTGTTGTAGATGTGCTGGTCCCGGGATATTAGAGACACAAGGTGGGTAAGGTCATATCTCTTATTGGACCAACTTCTGTTGGTCAGACAGACAAGCTTTCTAGAAGAGCTCCATGTAGCTTGAAAACCTGTCTTTTACCAAAACAAGATGGTCCAGTAAAAGACATTACCTCACCCACCTTGTCTCTTCATATAACAATATGTAACTTAGAAATGTAGAAGGGTCATCTTCTATTGTTGTGATTCTCTAACTTTATATAGTGATGTACTGCTAATATTAGCCTTCTAAAAGCTCTCGTGACTTGTGTGGACTATGTCATGTACATACTGGATTCTGGAGCAAATCATTCCTGGGAGAGAGAAACTACTAGAATTAAATCAAATAATTCAACTCAGTACAACTCCTCACGGCTGAACATATTGTCACCCTACCAGTACAACACTGCCATCTAGTGTACCTATTGAAGAAGTTTTCCAAGCAATGTGTTTAAGAATGACATACACTGTTTAAGGGAGACCTGGCATTGCAGTGAACTTTGGCATTTTGCTTAGATGCTGCAAGTATAGAAATGGTGACAGTCTGACTAAAATAGCTCACTCAGGGATTCTGAGTCAGGAAACTTGATGCCATTTAGAGCTGACTGAATTATTTGTCACAACTTTTAATTGTAAATATAGCCTTTTTTCCGTTTGTGGTTCATTTGTGAACTCATCCATTGTTCTAACCACTAGAGACATTTCCTCTGGCAAGGCAATGGATTTTGTAAGCATCTATTTAAAATCTGAATTTTAAAATCTTACATTCATTATAACTTAATTATACAGTAGAGGGAGGGATTCTTTAGGGTTTATTCCATATATTGTGTATGTGTGTATCTATATCTAAATAATTGAGTGTGTGTGGGGGGGGGGCTTCTGTATCCTCTAGGAAGCTGATTCAGCAGCAGCAGGGAGAGGAGCTAGTTGAACTAGGAGACAACAGGGACTTGGGGAGATGGAGAGAGCTGAGAGTCAATTGGATGTGAGTATACAACAGGGCAAGGGAGTCAGGGGAGCAATGGGTTTGGTAAGGCAAGCTAGGCAGTGGAGAGCCTTGTTCCCAAATCCCTGCACAACCTGTCTCTCCAGCTCCATTCCTTCCCCCTTCCCAAGATCTGCTGCTCAGCTGTGCAGACAGCTTGCCATTCTGCCTTCAGGCTGGTCCCATTGAATCTCAGCCAGCCTCTCCATCCATTGCCCTTCTTCTCCCAGCCTCCCACAGACCTGGTAAACTTCACCAGGGGGACAACAAATCTACTGTCCATAGGACCACAGCTGCTCTCTTGTAAATCTAGGAGAGTTGTCAGATGGAGAAGGTGTAAATCAGTGTTAGTACATTGCACTCAGTGATATTATGCAGATTTACACCAGTTGAGGATCCAGCCCCAGCTCTCTCCGATATTTGGAGAAGCAGGCAACACCTTGAAGAAAAGTTCTGACCCCACCCTTCCATTTAAACTCATCCTAGTTAGTTTGTCTTTGTAAAATAAGATTTCCAGATAGGAAAAAGGTAAAAGAGGCTTTAGAGCGGCTGGCAATGTACAGTATTGCAGAGATGGTATTTGTTCCCAAATAAATAGAGAATTCCAATAGGAAACACAGGAAGAGGGGAGTAAAAACAAACAATTTTGAGAAGAATGCAATATTAAACAAATGGGCTGTCTTCCCTTTTAATATGTTAGGGGCCTGATCCAAAGCCCATTGCAGTCATTGGAAATCTTTCATAGAAGATTAGGGCTGGAAGAGACCTCAGGAGGTCATCTAGTTCAACCCCCTGCTCAAAGCAGGACCAACCCCAACTAAATCATCCCAGCCAGGGCTTTGTCAAGCCGGACTTTAAAAACCTCTAAAGATGGAGATTCTACCATCTCCCTAGGTAACCCGTTCCAGTGCTTCACCACCCTCCTAGTGAAATAGATTTTTCCCAGTATCCAACCTAGACCTTCCCCACTGCAACTTGAGACCATTGCTCCTTGTTCTGTCATCTGCCACCACTGAGAACACCCTAGCTCCATCCTCTTTGGAACTCCCCTTCAGGTAGTTGAAGGCTGCTATCAAATCCCCCCTCACTCTTCTGCAGACTAAATAAGCCCAGTTCCCTCAGCCTCTCCTCGTAAGTCATGTGCCATGGTGGCCATAGAGTCTAGGACCAGAAGGGAACACCAGATTATCTAGTCTGACCTCCTGTGTACAGCAGTTAGTCAGCTTGTACCATTCTCTCGCTTATCACACCTAAAAGAAAAACATGGACAACGCAGCCCATTGCTGGGACATTTACATTCCCAGAGAATGTTTCCCAGGTTTATCTTCTCTTTCCCCAGCTTCTGTCTCATTTTTGCCTTCTCAAGGCCTTTGTTTCAATCAAAAAGATGGGTGAAAGATCCCTTTCATGGCTTGCTGCACTGTCTTAGCTGAGCAGACTGACAGAGTGAATGCAGGACACCGATTTCCCTGCTGGAAAATTAAGATCAAGGGAACATTTACATGGAATGAAAACTGATTTTAACTTTCACTTCTTGCATTCATTTGACCAGAAGTATTACATTTCCAAAATCTCATTTCCATTTGTGCTGGTGGGTTTGACCTCATTTAAAACAATCCATGAGGTTTGGGGTTGTAAAGATCAGAATGAAAGGAGTCATGAATCTGGTTAAGTACACCTTGGCTGCAGTTAAATAAACCACATTTTTCTAAAGGGCCTCAGCATGATGTCTCTTTCTGATTTTCACTTGTATGTGCAATTTTTGTGCACTCTCATTTGCAGGTATAGCTGATAGAAGGCCACATTTTCAAAATATGACCTTTAGCATGTGACCACTTGCATGTGTACTTTTTGCATGTGTACTTTTTGCATGTTATCAGACAGACATAGGGAAAAATAACATAGGGCATTTGGGTGAGGGAAGATGACCAACTACTGGCATTTACGTGCTGCTTTAGATGGTTAAAGCACAATCCAAACATCAATTAACTATTAGCTAACATAACTGTTAATTAATTTACTTAAACGATTGGACAAAGTTTCAGCCTATAGTGGTGCCTGAGTTCCTAAACTTGACACCTGCAAAGTCTGCTTTAATCTATGATAGTGTGTTAGCTGGGTGGGTAGAACAGAAGGAATCATAGCTTCTGGTTCAGTTTCTATCTCTACTACTGATTAGTTGTGTTAGCTTCAGTGGTGCAAGTAGAAATAATTTCTTCCCGGTATGCTGTACTCATGAGGCACACGGGAGGATGTGACCTCCCCATGTGACCACCCCCCCATGTGACTCCTCCCCTCCCTGCCCCCAGCCCAGTGCCCCCATGCTCTCCCTGACCCCTCCCCATGATCCACATCCATCCCACGTTACCTGGGAGGGGCTCTGTCCTCCTCCCGCCAGAGACTTCTGCTTTACAGACCCCAGGCAGGAGGACTCAGGAAATGTGACTGCGTGGGGGTGGGGCTGGGAACTGGCTCCTCCTGTGTCTTTCCAGTATGCTGTACCAGAGGTGAAAGTAAGCTGGTATGCCCTGGTACGGCGTACCGGCAAGAGTCGGTGCGCCGTATCCAGGCGGCCCGGCCTCCCCAGGCGGCAATTTAAAGAGCCTGGGGCTCCCAGCCACTGCTGGGAGCCCCAGGCCCTTTAAATAGCCCCCGGAGCCCTGCTGCCAGAGCCCTGGGGTAGCAGCAGCAACCGGGGGCTCCGGCAGTGGTTTAAAGGGCCTGGGGCGGTAGTAGCGTCCAAACCCTGGGCCCTTTAAACTGCTGCCGGAGCCCCCGGCTGCTGCTGCTACCCCACGGGGGAGGGCACTTACCAATACAGGGTGGGCCGGGGCTGGCTCTGACCCTCCCCCCATCCCTGCCCCTTCTGCCCGAGGCCCCGCCCCTTCTGGGGGCCAGAGCCAGCCCCAACCCAACCCCGTACTGGTAAGTCCCTATTTCTACTTTCATCCCTGGCTGTATCAGCTATAAATATCTTACTGGTACGGCATACCGGACCATACCACCATACTTGCACCACTGGTTAGCTTAGGAAAATCACTTAACACTTTGGCCTCAATTTCTCCATCAGTAAAATAGGGCTAATAATAATTTACTTGTAGGTGTAATAGGCTTTTGTGATCCTGGGTTAAAAGTTGCTTGCTAAAGTACAATGTTGGAGGGATAGCTACCTCTCAGGTAGTTAGGTACAACCTCCCACCCCTTTCCTTTCCCCTTCCTACCTCCCCAAAACCTTCTTAAAACTTTTGGGGAGGTAGGAATTCACCCAGAAATCACTCCAGCTCCTTTTGCAGTAAACAAACAACCCCCCTATAAGCAACACTTATCTTTATCAGCAAACAAATTGTCCCTCAGCCTCTCCACTATCAGTCTCTTAGTCGCGGATCAGAGCACCTCTTTCCCTTTGGGTTCTGACTGATTCTTGTGTGCAGTGAACGCAGGCCCATAGCGTCTATACAGACAGGCTGTTCCCTGGGCTCAAACTCCCAGCCTGCTGCATTCTTGCAGCAACACGTGCAGCTCACACAGTTCCTTCTCAAATGGCATCCCCCTTCTATTAGAGAAGGGCTGGAAGCAGGACATAGGGGCTGGATTACCCTCCTGCTCCTGGGACTATTAGGACTTTGGGGTAGTGTCCCTTTCACACTGCTGATGTGTAGAATGGGAGCTCCACAACAGAAACATTATTTGTCCAGTTCCACAGAGGTATTTAGGTGCCTACCTCTGATTGAATGGAGAGGTGGGCTCTGAAATACCTTGTAGGGTTTGGGCCTTTGCGGCTGTCTCAGAACCTTGTGTGGTTGCTGCCCTGTGTGCCATGGCGACTTGGAACTTCACGGGGAGAATGGGGTGGGGGAGGGGAAGGGGGTAAAGCATGTCTGCTCAAAAAGGACAATTGGCTGCCACTTGAGTTAGAGAGCAACCCCTGCTGCCCTAGCAGCCTCTGGCTCTCTGTGGCAATGGAGAGGTTCAGATTCAGAGTCGTTCAGAAGGGGAAAGTGCTACATACATACACACACAGCTTGTAGCACTGTGACCTGCTTTTGCGAGTCCTAAAAGGTTTTAAAGATTTCTTTATGACCAGTTCCCATAGAAAGTAATATGGAAGTGACGTCTCTTCATGTAATGTAGCAGTTGAAAGCAGTGAGAAATTATACACGTAAGCAGGGTCTGAATGAGCTTTCCCCTGACATCTAATGATGAACTGGAGGGAAAGACTTCAGGAGCAGAAAGCATTCACATAGACACCCAGTCTTCCTAGATGTTCAGCAGACAGACCTGCTTTGCCAAAGTGATCAATTTTGGCTGGTTTTGGGTTACAATTCACTTTAGTATTGAACGCAGGGGTAATGAAATGTTATCCTTATTGTACGAGTAAACAGCAGCAGGACTGTACTTAGCACACCCTGATTGAGGGGGTCACCCTGATCTGAACCTCACTTGCTAAGCGGGGGGGGCAGGGATGCCAACTCCCAGTGAAAGAGAGGGGGGATGAGGACAGGTATTCCTACCTGAGTGTGGGAACTCTGCTTTTAGAGTCTTTGATGCCATTTGACCCTCCCTTCTCAAGTGTTTAAAGACTGAGCTGATTAGACTTAATTGAAAGGCCTCGTTTCTGTTCAGTGGTTACCAGGGCTAAAATTACTGATGGACAGGTTTAGGGGCTACACCTTGCGCCTGGTGCAGGGACAGTGTTTCAGGGAACACAGAGACTGCACAAGCAGTGAGGTTCCCCCACTACCCAGTGTAATTGCTAAGATCTGAAATCACTAAGACGTGGGCTAATTCACGGAACCTGAGAATGCAGCATCACAGAAGTGGCAGTGAGTGGCCAGTGATGGCAGAGAAAACAGCACACCCATGGCCAACAGAGGCAGTGGCAAGCGGTGGCAAAGATAACCGCAGCAGCTGAGGCACTGCTTGTCCCTCTCCCCCACCTTTTCAGGGGTGGGAGGTGAACCTACACAAATGCAGCTCTGAATTCTGAATCCCCAATTTAATGCTGGGCTCCCTTTCCCTTTTAATGAAAGTTTTCTTTTGGTATACACAGACTCAGTGTTTGCGAGAGAGAAGTATAGCCCCTTTGAGGAGCCCAGGCGTTGTGGTTAATTTCCCCAAATTATCGGGTGAGGGCTCGAGCCAGTTCTGTTTTGTATTGTTAAAAGGAACCCCTAGATATTTAACCCGGCCCTTGTTGCTGCTGACACCACCTGGCAAAGGGGTTACATACATATTGGCCCTGCCAGTGAACAGAGCAAAAGCCTACCGTTCACCAATTTCCCAAATGGAAATGACTTTCCAGTTGCTCAAATAGCTTTGTAGGTGGAAAATAATAAATGGACATTTGACAACTTATGAATATGCATATTTTTTTAAAATGAATTACACCTAGCGGTTTATTCAGTGGCTTTTTATTGCTGGCTTTTGCATTGGTCTATATGGGGATGGTACATTTAGATGTGAGGTGTCACTGGGGATGTAACTTCTGCTTAAAAAATGGACAGTGCTTAAAGTGTAAATGGCTTGTGTTGAACTAACAAACTAGGTTAACATTTCCGAGCTTTTGAAACAGACACCTTCAGAAAAATGAAGCCAGTTTCTCCCTATTTTCACCCCTGCCCTGTGGTGTTAAAGGCTTACCCATCTAAATGTCTACATCTTCCTCGTCACCATGGCGGCTCCATGGGAGACCCACCCACAGACATCTATCAGGGGCACGCTCCACACATCAGGAAAGGCTGCATTATTGGATGAAAATGTTCCTTTTGAAGTCATGCAGAGGAGACACTGTTGAAGCACATTTATTTTCAGTTGGATGAGATGCCTTGGGATCCACACTGCTACCCCGAACTTGACCCAGCAGCCTGGCAACAACATATCTGGGTTTGGCAATGAGACTGGAACTTTCACTTTCCTGGAGACACAGGGCTCAGGTCTTCAGTGCTGCAGCTGAGGGTTGAGACAGCAGCTCTGAGTTACCCCTCGGCTGCTAAGCAGGGTAAGCAGCTCTTTTGACTCATGATGTAAATTGAGAGGAGCAAGTGCTGGAGGGTCAGCGCTGTACCCAGCAAGTGCTGGAGGATCAGCGCTGTACCCAGCAATTGCCATGTGGCATTCAGCAGCTGGCTGGGAGAAATACTGTTTTCGGAGAATCCCCAGATGCTTTTCTGTGTGAGTGGCTGGCCTTTATGGCTGCTCTGGAGTGTACTCGGGTCAGGAAGTACTCCTGACTGGCAACAGGAGGAGCTGAAAAACTTTAGCAGTGCTATTACAGATGCCATTTGTATTCACATTATTGCACTTAAGTTCCTATGACCTGGCCACATACTGTCTCTACCTCTCAATATTCACTTTCCCCCCTACTCAGCAGTGCTCACATCAGTGTGGAAATAGAGCTACTTTGCATGAAGGCTGTTGCTCTCTGCACATCCTTAAGCAGTGCTCAACAGCCTGTAGGCTCCAAGATAATCAGCAGCCTACAGGACCATTCGCAATACAGCAATCTTAGCAACTCTGCTGTATCTCTGATATCAACAGAGTTAAACCAGGAATGAGTTTAGTATGGAGACTATAAGCTTCTTGGAGGTAGGTAAATTCATGACACACACAACCCTTATACAGGCAAGAAAAGTGTGGAGAGTCCATACAGGTGTCTGGAGCTACTGCATGCTGCTGGGTTGTACTTCATAGGGCCTCCCTTTACTCCAAGGCTTTGGGAGAAGGGGTGGAGGAAGAGGAGAGGAAATGGCCTAGCTGATGGCTATCCATCCATCTTGATTCACCATGCGGATCCCACCATATGTAGGCCTGAACTGCCAGAGCTGGCCACGTAGTAGCTCTGCTTCCACTTCACGTCATGGGGAAAACGTCATCATCCTGCTGCTGCTAAAAATACCTAGCTCTTATTTCGTGCTTTTCATCAGTAGATCTCAAAGTGCTTTACAAAGGAGGTATTGCTATCCCCATTTTACAGATGGGAACTTGAGTCCCAGGGAGGTAAAGTGACTTGCCCAAGGGTCACCCAGCAGGATAGTAGCAGAGCCAGGACTAGAACACAGTCCCAGTCCAGTGCTCTATCCACTAGGCCATGCCACCTCACCCAGACACACTGCTCGGGCTACTTGAACGGTGATGTGCTAGGATCAAATACGCAATTTCCCCACTGATTGTGACAACTGGAGTAGGGTGTGGGAAATTCTTCCACTGGAAAAGGCGTGTTACATTAAGAAAGAGGACAGAGGTACAGATATTGCTGTCCCTCATTGACTACTTAAAAGAAAACTGTGAATAAAGAACCACCACCATGACCTACATAATAATAGCTCAAAAACAATTAGCGCATTGGCACTGTAGGTAGACCATATGAGGAAATTAATCGTAACTTGAACTGCAAAGCATTACCTGTAACATACACTCACTGCTCACCATACATTAATATTGTTATTTGATATGTGGGTTTCTGTTAATATTTTAATCTACTCCATACATTAATATTCAGCAAAAAAATACCTGTCAAATAGCCAATTCATAATTTCTAATCCACTGTACAAGTTTAGCTATGTAATTTTTATGGTATTGTCATTGATTTACCATACAAGGTATACATTGCCTCTAAATATTTATTAATGAATTGAATGCTCGTGAATGTTGCTGGATCAATAGCTTTGGAAACTGAAGTCTCAGGTACAGCAGAAGTAGCTATATTGTAAGATTCCTTACAACCAGTGTTCCTCAGCCCTCTTAATAGGGTGACCAGATGTCCCGATTTTATAGGGACAGTCCCGATTTTTGGGTCTTTTTCTTATATAGGCTCCTATTACACCCCACCGCCGTCCCAATTTTTCACATTTGCTGTCTGGTCACCCTACCTCTTAAAAAGGTAAGCATGTTGGACAGTAAAAGGATAATTGAATTCCGTCTGCTAGGCTACACAGCCTTTGCCCTCTCTGCTGAGATTGTCAAGGACTCAATAAAGGACAGATTGATGTTAATAGGGTTGGAGCTTTGTACGGGTGGATACCTAGTAGGAACAACCATGAGAACACCCAGTTTTTACACACAGACCATCTGTTTTGTGTCACATTCTTTAGGTACCTAGTTCTATTTGTTTGAACTATATTGATCGTAATTGTCCGTGACTCACTGTGAGACATTTTGTATGAATTAACTTGTAAATTACTGTTACCACAAAATATTGTGAAAACATTGTGTATGATTATCTCTGAATTCTCCAGCAAGGATTTTTAATCTAACAGGCTAGGTTTCAATTAAAAGCACTTACCAAAAGAAAACATGCAGATTAAAAGATCAGCTACCCAACTAGTTCATATTCCACCAACTTTGGAAAAAAGAACTTTGACACTAAAAATTCAATAATACATACTAGTATAAATTACAAACGTTGCTCTTCTAGGAAGCTTCTTTTCTGATAGCAGTGTGCTTTGTAATATTTAAGGTTTCAAAGTTGATGGCTCTTATGAGGTACTAATTTTTGGTATTAGAGCAAACTCACAGGTTATAACAAAGGAGAAAATTACAAATATGGGTACTGAACTTATACTGTACATGCAAGAGACATTTGGATTCAATTTTAGGACCTGTGGACTTGATTGTTCACTTTTATGCTAGTGTAACTTCACCTCAGTCACTGATATTCCACCAGAGTAAAGCTGGTGTAATGAAACACAGAATCAGGACACACACACACATTAAAAACTTTAGCCACATTTTCACAACCATGGGAAAAAGGGGTGGTGGTGTAGAAGCTGGCCTACTTCTGCCCGGTGCTGTCCTTTTGTGGGATAGACCTATAGCAGCTCTCTTCTCAAGAGAAGCCTGTCGTTAGTTAGTGGGTGTCCCACACTCACAGCTCCCACCCTGTTATGTGGTGCTAGCTATAATGGCTAGCTGGCATCCCTTGTGGCCACTGTTAGAGATGTCCAAAAAATTTTTTGTCTTCAGATGGGATCAGTGTAGAAAAATTCTGCATGATAGGGCTAGATAATACAAGATATTTCTTCCAACCCTAACCACAAGTCTATTTACTTTCATCTTTTCCAATGCTAGCCATTTACAGATAAGCATTTGGTACTAGCTTAAATGCAGTGCATGCTTTCAAAAATTATTTATAAAAACAAATGGGCTTTGTTATATGCTACCATTTTGAATGATCTGGAATTATTTACAATAGTTTTGGAGATATCACAATAATCTTAAATAAGGGTTTTTTCGCCATCCTTTTCATCATCTTCCACAATCACTGTCTGCTTTTCTTCTTTAAGCAGGTTAGTACCTTAAACAGGAAAAAAAAATTAAAACAAAGAAAAAAACTAGTCAGGTTAACATATTCATTGTTTACAAGGGCCTAATTTTCCTATCCTTTCCAATTGTTTGACACGCAGTGGAGTTGCTTCTGATTAAATTTGGATAATCAGGCCCCTAATATTTAGTAAACCTGAAACTCGTGTCTGTATTTGTACTTTGTAATTAAAATTATTGGACAGTCTCACACACTGCTGATACCTGTTCAAATAACTAGCACTTTGTGGTTTATTCTCAGAAATCTTCTGGACTGTTTATTACTTAGATTTTGCAAATGCAGATTCCAGAATGGGCAAATGTTGAAAGACTTAACAGCCAGCTCCCACACATCCAGTATCATCCCCACTGAAATGAATCTAATGGCAATATGTTGCAAATGTAAATAAAAATATGAACTTGGATCAATGCTGAACAGGCTCCCATGCATTACCAAAGACATTGTACCAGTACAAGCAATACTGAGCGTTGTGAATTTGAACATGCATCAAAGAAGATCTGTCTGTAAATGAATACTAAGGATAATTAAGAAAACCACACACCCAGTGCCAAGACACTGGAGAACTGTACAGCATAATATAGAGAGGAAGGATGATCTTGTGGTTAAAGCACAGGACTGGGATTCAAGAGATTTGGGTTCAATCAGCCACAGAACGGCTATGTGACCTATCATTTAATGTGTCTGTGTCTCTGCTTGTGAGCTCCCATCTTTTGTCTGTCTAGTGTATTTAGAATGTACAAACCTAGTGCCTAGAACAATGAGGCCCCACTACTGACTGGGGCCTCTATGCACTACAGTGATACAAATAAATAATAAAATATAATTAAAAAATGATGCCCCTAAAATGAAATGTTAAAATCAACCAATGGGATCCCACAGGCAAAGGTTCTACTCAATCCTTATTTTAGCTGAACTGGTTTGTTTTGCCCATTCCTATTTAAAAAAAACAATGAATAGCCTCCACAGTATGTTTTATTTCCACTGTCTTTAGAATGGTGGCTAAAATATTCCATAAACAGGGTGAGGGGAAATCTGGACTTGAAGCCAAGCAAATCGCTTTAAGTCAGTTGCCTACTGTTTGCTGTCAGAGCGCTCCAACCTGCCAAGTTGTTTTGTCAAACCAACCCATTTTCTTTCTTTCTGTGTTGAAAGCCCTCTCATAATGAAGCAGTTCATGAAGTCTGAAAATAGCGCAAAGGAAGCTATGCCACACAGGAAGGCTTTCTTCAATTCTGGACACTCTTCAAGAGGTGAGGAATTACGGACAGAGATGATTGACCTAAATTACTATTTTGAATTCAAGTCTGGTTTTGTTTGTATGGGGTTATTACCAATTAGCTGATTTTATTGGGGGAGGGAAACCATTTCAAAGGGTTGGATGAAACTTCAAAGGTAAGTGTGAAATACAATGGTGTGTCCTTCAAACAGCCATTGAGTGACTGATACTGGAAACTGGTAACAGGGAAGCCATTTTAAGGTGATGGAGAAAAAGAGAAATGTTCCACACCCAGGTTTCAACTCCGCCCCTAGCAAAAAAATTTCCAAAAATACAGACATTTATTTTTATCCCGTTATTTCTGCATCTTTTCCAAAATGCTCCCTGCCTGCAATGGAAGCTTATAATGTATAGCAAACAAAACTAAAGTTTAGAGCTATGATCTATAATCCTATCTCCAGTGCTTCTTGGTTCTTATCTGAGTTACAAAACAATGAGGAAAAAGCAAATGGGCTCCTAGCCAGACTATAGGAGCATCAAAATTACCCCGTGCTTGAAGCAATTCCACCTACCACAGCTAATTTTAGCAGAAATTGTCTTCAAGGACCAGGGAGCTAGGCACAGCTGGAGGGCAGCAACAGGACTCAGCAGCCCAGCTATAAGGAGTTGTTGTCATTCAATAATCACATGCTCACCAAAATAGAGTGCAGTGGTGACTGAGACTGCTCCCAAAATATAATCCTGGCGGGATTCCTGAAGCTGGTACAGTGTGGTTTGTAGATCAAAAGAACAAGATAGTGTGGTCTAGATTGAATGTGCAGAGTGGAGGGATTAGTAACACCTGTGTGCTAATCCTGGCTCTGCTTACTGATTTAGTGTCTGGGCAGGTCACTGAGCCTCTCTGCCTCAGCTTTCCCATCTGAAAAATGGGCATCATAACATTCAGCATAGCTTCATACAGATGTTTTAAGGAATAATAGATTAGCCAGCATCTCTGAAGTATAAAGCAGCGCATAAATAAATACAAAGTAGTGGTAGTAGTTTACAATAGAACCTAGTGCTGATGAGAAATCTGTAACCTAACACTAGGCTATCAGTGGCTTCAGACTCTAAGGTCCTTGCCAGAGCTGTGCTGAGTACAGTTTAGCAAGGGGAGGTAGAGGATCTGTTGCCAGTCTGGTCCCTGGTGCACCTTAGAGCTTCCTCAGGGTGTTTATATCTGACTGTCTATCAATCATAGGGCAATTCCTGTCAAACTGAGGCTAGGGAGGGGATGGTGTAGAGCTGCTTTGCTGGTGCTACAACATGCAGAGACTTCCTCTGTGTACCGCAGTGTTTCTCAAACTGGGGCCGCCGCTTGTGTAGGGAAAGCCCCTGGCGGGCTGGGCCGGTTTGTTTACCTGCCCCGTCCGCAGGTCCGGCCGACTGTGGCTCCCACTGGCCGCGGTTTGCTGCTCCAGGCCAATGGCAGCTGTTGGAAGCGACGCGGGCTGAGGGACATACTGGCCCCGCTTCCAGCAGCTCCCATTGGCCTGGAGCAGCGAACCGCGGCCACTGGGAGCCGCGATCAGCCGGGCCTGCGGACGGGGTAGGTAAACAAACCGGCCCGGCCCACCAGAGGCTTTCCCTACACAAGCGATGGCCCCAGTTTGAGAAACACTGACAAAGGAGAGGATGAGGGCTTGAGAGTGTGGTTTTATAATTATCTCAAATATCCATTTGTCAGGAACAGCTTTGCCATATTCACACGAACATTTACATTCTTGTCAAAACCTGCATTTGCAGAGGGCTCTTCAGAAACCCTTAAGTTAATTGAATATGCTGCTAAGTGAGGCTAGCAATAAAAAGTGTTTCAGATCTGATGCAGATCCTTTATGGTCATGGGGGGAAGCTACATTAGAATTGTGGTTACATTGGCCCAGACCCTTGAAGGTACTGAGGTGCCAAACTCACAACAATGGAGATCAGGGCCATTTTCCCTCCTTTATTCCATCAGAAGTCCAAGCTGTGGGCTGATTTGATTTATTTGCTATTTAAATAGCATTTGCTTTTCTAAAGTGATGCATGTCTATAGATGTTTTTGAAATGCAAGCATGTGACAACAACTAGTGGGGCAAGTTTTGTACCTGTTAATTATTTTTTAATGTCACTTACTAATGATGAACTTACATTTATCCATAGCATACCGGGGAAAAGACAGATTTTAAATGAAAGCATTGCTCCAGTAAGATTTGCATCTTGAATGCCACAGTAATTTATCAAATGCTTTGGACTTATTGCAACACACATGATCCCCTACCCATGAGTAGATTGGATGCACATGTATCTCTAACTATAAGGTTAAGATAAAATGAGGAAGAAATGGCAAATTTACCAGAACTCAGAAGTCCTTTGAATGTATCTCCTGTTCTGGAGAGGAAGGATGGTCTTATGCTTTAGGCATGAGACTGGGACTCAGGAGACCTGGGTTGAATTCCCAGCTCTGCCAGTGACTTCCTATGTGACCTCGGGCAAGTCAATTAATCTCTCTCTGACTCAGTTCTTCATCTATAATGTAGAGGTAATAATATTTCCTTTTCCCCTTCACGTTTATGTGTCTTGTTCACGTAGCTTGTAAACTCCTTGAGGCAGGGACTCTCTCTTAGGTGTAGGCACAGTACCCAGGACAATGGGTCCCTGATCTTCATTGGGATGTTTAGATGTATTAGAAGTAATAATTCTGGACATTATTGTGTTTTTGCATAGCTTGCTGGTATAGATCGTTGTGCTCTAGACTGAACATTGGAGAGAGAACCAGGAGTCCTATTCCCTCTTTGGGGACTCGCTGAAGCCTTGGCCAAGACATTTAACCTCTGTGTGCCTCAGTTTCCAACCTGTAAATACTTATGTATTTCATGGGGTGTTCTGAAGATTAGTCCATGTTTAAGTGTTTGGAAGATGTAAAGTAGTATGGACTTGATTCTGCCCCCCTCATTCCAGGAGCAGTCCTATTGAGAAGTGTGACAGAGACAGTCCCTAGAGAGCTCTAGCTACCCCAAAGTGGATAGGACTGATCTCAAGTGATCAAGGACAGCTCATCAAAAATGGAGGGAGGAGCCAAGGGGCATGATTTTCAGCTCTATCTATGGGAGAAATGTTTGTGAAGACAGCTTTTATAATATTGGTTAAGTAAGCTAAAATAGGTAGTGTTGGTTTGTAGTTTTGGTAATGCTTGACGCGTTGGCGTTTAGTAGCAACTAGGGAGAAAAATAAAACCTAAAACTGGAACAACCTACAGTGCAAGTTATTGAGAGAGCACTGAGCACGGAGTGTGCTACTTAGGCCGCACATCCAGCAACAGCAATAATAGAGGGCTAGGGACAGAAAGGCCCTTTTATGTTTGTTTGGTGCGAATAACCCTGCTGGGGCATCTGGGGTTTGAGCCTATAATTGAGATTTTGTTTTGCACAGCTGTTCCACAAGACCTCATTTTATTTATTCTCTCCTTGCTGCCTTACCGGGTAACCCTAAAAGTAAATAAATTGTAAATACTGGACTAGTCCGCAGCCACAGCAAGTCATTCTCTCACTGCAAGCCATGCACCACTGCAGCCTACATCTAAATATCAGCTTTTTGTACTCCAATATCCAACCTGAAAAGAAAATATGCTTCTTTGAAAGGGGAGACATTCAAACCTAGGCACACAAGCCACTCGAGTCATGTCACACACACAGAATATGCCACAGGGATTATTAGATGACAGACGAGTTCTGCAGGAGAATTGTACCCATAGAAAGGCAGCTGGGATGGGAATGCTGTATCTAGGGAGAGGTAGTAATGAGCAGGCTACTGGGATTGAATTCATAGGGGACTAAGGGGGCCTGCTCATTCACCACTTTCTTAGTTCAGTTTCATGAAATGAAAATCAGTTGAGTCATGCTGGCATAAAACTTCAGTAATGCAGTGATAAATCAAGCCTGAGGTGTTTCATTTTCTATCAGCAGCCACATTCCTCAGAAATTGGACACATGCACCGATTTTTGTTACAGACCTGAAAGCCACTGCATTTTTCTTGTTTTACTTTATTCCCTTTTGGTATTTCTTGGCTGGCAAATCCTCTGGGGATTATAACAAAGTGCCTCTACTACTATATAACTTTCATTAACTTCCTCTCTCATTTTCAAATTCTATTGGAATGAAAAAAGTAGTCTCCTAGGGGCAGAAATGGTAAAGGTCTTTAAACAGCCCCTAGAGGCCCTATTTCTCACTTCAATGCTCACTAGAGATTGCTAATGCTAAAGAGGTAAATATTAAACTAAATGAATTTGGATGACTAATGTTGTTAGTCCTAGCTGCATCCTGCTATAGCAGATATCACACCTCTACCCCGATATAACACGAATTCGGATATAACGTGCTCCGGGGGGGGGGGGGGGGGGGACGCTGTGCAGTCCAGCGGATCAACGCAAGTTCGATATAATGTGGTTTCACCTATAACGCGGTAAGATTTTTTGGCTCCTGAGGATAGCATTATATCGGGGTAGAGGTGTATATTTACTATAATGCTCATAAAAAGAAGTACATTGCTGTTTACTAAAAACAAGAACAAAATATTTTCAGTTTCACTTTAACTCCTTCATCTCTGCCATGCTCTGTGGATAAAATAACAACACCAAATACCTGCCACTTAAATAGCAATTTATGGGGGGAGATAGATAATGCTGCCCACTTCTTATTTACGTCACCTGAGAGTGAGAACAGACGTTCACATGGGACTTTTACAGCCGGCATTGCAAAGTATTTATGTGCCAGATATGCTAAATATTCGTATGCCCCTTCATACTTCGGTCACCATTCCAGAGGACATGCTTCCATGCTGATGATGCTCATTAAAAGAAATAATGCGTTAATTAAATTTGTGACTGAATTCCTTGGGGGGAGAATTGTATGCCTTCTGCTTTGTTTTATCCACATTCTGCCATATATTTTGTGTTATGGCAGTCTTGGATGATGACTGTGATAGACCCAGGCCAGTTGGGTACAGCAGAGCAGTAGAAGGCAGATATACTGGCCTCTGAATAAGCAGTTTTCTGTTCCCTAAGTGACCAGAGCAGGGGCTGCGCTAGAGCAATCGGGAACCTGCTAGAACCAATTAAGACAGGCAAGCTAATTAAGACACCTGGAGCCAATTAAGAACATACTAGAATCAATTATGGCAGGCAGACTAATCAGGACACCTGGTTTAAAAAGGACCTCCCATCAGTTAGTGGAGGGCGTGCAAGGAGCAGGGAGTGAGAAGGCATGGTACTGGAGGACTAAGGAGTACAAGCGTGATCAGGCTTCAGGAGGAAAGTCCTGTGGTGTGAGGATAAAGGTGCTGAGGGATCTGGCCTGTTCCCGACCTACTAGGTGGTACACAGAGACAGCGGAGATTGTTCTCCCTTTTCCCCCATGCTGGCCAGTGATGTGGTTAGCTGAGTGAATGGCAGGTTTGAGCCTCGAGCAGAAGCGGCCAAACTGAGGGCTGCCATGAACCTCTGAGGAGAGCTAATCCGCCAAAAAGCGCAGGACCCACCAAGGCAGAAGAGGAACTTTGTCACATGACCCAGCACATGTTCGTTTCAAGAACACTTTCACTGCAGATTTGACAAAACACAAAGAACGTACCAATGTGAGATTTCTAAAGATAGATACAGCACTCAGCCCAAGATTTAAGAATCTGAAATGGCTTCCAAAATCTGAGAGGGACAAGGTATGGCGCATGCTTTCAGAAGTCTTAAAAGAGCAACACTCAGATGCGGAAACTACAGAACCTGAACCACCAAAAAAGAAAATCAATCTTCTGCTGGTGGCATTTGACTCAGATGATGAAAATGAACACGCGTCGGTCCGCTCTGCTTTGGATTGTTATCAAGCAGAACCCATCATCAGCATGGATGCATGTATTCTGAAATGGTGGTTGAAGCATCAAGGGATACATGAATCTTTAGCACATCTGGCACATAAATATCTTGCGATGCCAGTGCCATGCAAATGCCTGTTCTCACTTTCAGGTGACATTGTAAACAAGAAGCAGGCAGCATTATCTCCTGCAAATGTAAACAAACTTGTTCGTCTGAGCAATTGTCTGAACATGAAGTAGGACTGAGTGGACATGTAGGCTCTAAAGTTTTACATTTTTATTTTTGAATGCAGTTTTTTTGTACATAATTCTACATTTATAAGTTCAACTTTCATGATAAAGAGATTGAACTACAGTACTTGTAATAAGGGAATTGAAAAATACTATTTCTTTTGCTTTTTTACAGTGCAAATATTTGTAATCAAAAATACATCTAAAGTACATTTTGTATTCTGTGTTGTAACTGAAATCAAACATCCAAAAATATTTAAATAAATGGTATTCTATTGTTTAACAGTGCAATTAATTTTTTAATCACATGATTAATCGTGATTACTTTTTTTAATTGCTTGACAGTCCTACTTGATATTTAACATTTGAAAATGAAGCAGCTGCAATTGGAAATATATCACCTAGGCCCAGATCCTCAAAGGTATTTAGGTGCCTCTAATGATTCCAATATTTACTTAAAATTGATTTCCCCATACCTCCCAGGCATGTTAACTAAAGTATTTGAATGAAAGGAAGACAAAAGTACTTGCAAACGCAGTACAAGCAAATTTGTTTAAAAATTCAAATTTAAGCCTTGATCCTGCAAGTCAGTCAACACTAGATTGTAATGGGGTGGCACAGGTGCTAAGGTCTGATTGTGCAGAGCAATTTGTAGGATATTGGTGGATTCATTTTTTCCAGTACCTTGCCAAACTCTATGACCTAATCCTCCAAACTGTCTCAACCTTACTCACATGAGCAGATGCCCTGCATTACCAGGGACCCTTCGGAAGGGGCAGATTTACAAAGATATTTAAGCACCTAAAGAGGCAGATAGTTGCCTACTGGGATTTTCAAAAGCAACCTAAGCCCCATTGATTTGAATAGGAGTTTGTGACCCAAGACCCTCAAGATGGCAACTGGCAGAGGGTACAGGGTTATATAGGGGTATAGGGGTCCCCTGGGTTCACCAAAAGAATGCCATGTAAGTTTTCTAATGAAAGCCTGTGTCACACTGCTCACCATGACCAAATATACGTACGGATGTTGAGTAAGGAGTTGTGTGTATATATACTGAAAATTACGTCGTTACGGACTGTAACTAGGGACTGGTCAGCAGAAAGGGAAAACCACATTTTCTTTCAGGCAAGAAATGGTTATCTGTCTTGTTTACATGTAAATTACGTATTTTATGGTTTACAATGGGCCTCCGCCTATAGTCTGAGCTGAATGCTAATGGAGGATTGAGAAATCTTCAAAGAGAAGAAATTTACAGAAAGAAGTGAACCAGTAGGGGAGAGCCCTGTTTAAAGTAAGGACAATTAACTTTCAGGGGTTTAAGGAGATGCACCCTCATTCCTTCAATCTGTGAGGACAATATGCCAGTGGGCTTGATCTGATGAGAAGTCTTAGACAAACTGGAGAAAACCCTGGGGAAAGAACTTGGGGTAAGCTATCTTTAGGAGATGGAGGAATACTTTGTTAGTTAAGTTTAGTCTCTAGAATGCATGTTATTATTTTGTTTTATCTGTAACCATTTGTTTCCCATATTCTCACTCTCTATCACTTGAATCTCTGTTCTTTGATAAGATTAGTGGGAACAAGAATAAATTATCTATCTATCTATCTAAATGCTATGTGTTAAGTAAAGCAGGGACTCTGAGCAGATGCTTATGAGATGGTGTGTGCTATTCCTTTGGGAACAGCAGATCTAGTTGTGTGTGTGTGTTCAAAGGAATAGGGCATGCTTGCAGTACTCGGGGATTGGTGTGTGCCTATCACTGCTTATACAGAAAGTGAGACCTGCGGAGGCCTGGAAAGAAGTGATTGTGCTGCCAGAGGCTGGTGGTTTCAGGGAGCTGACCCACAGCAGGTACAGACAAGACTTCCTCAGGCAAAGGGCTGGTGGTGGTAAGGTACCTCCCAACCTTGGGTGCCCCTGGGAAGCATCACACATTTAGGTGCCTAACCTGTTTAGACAATTCTGTAAATTCCAGGTGATGCCTATCTGTAACTTTAGGTATTGAGATACCATTGGAAATCTGGCCCCAAAGGGCTTACATTTCCTCAGGTCTTTTTTTAGTTGTTTGGATTTTTTTCCCATCAGTCTGGTGGAAATATTTCTAAGGTGCCTCTTATCGTTGTCCCCCTCTATAATTTTCTTTCCTTTGTTTCTCTCTCTCTCTCTCTCTTTGTGCCAACTGTTTCTAAATGTAAGCATGCACTTAAATGCTTTTGCTGAATCAGGTCCTTAGGCCTTTTCTTTTCTAGTGCTCCTTACTATCTAGTAAGTGTCCCTCTCCAGTGGTATCTTACTTTATGAACCATTTAACACTAGATTTGGAGCTGTCCCTCCCTCCCCAGTGATTTGGAAACAGCTGAGACATTGCTTCTTCTGACTGGCAATAGCTCACTCCTCCCTGAACAGTAGTAATATTTGACGCTGATGTGGCACTTTACATCTTCAAAGCACTGTGCAAACATTAGCTAATTAAGGCTAACAACACATTTGTGGTGTAGGGAAAGTAAGGAGCAGTGTCTTTTTTGCAGATAGGAAAACTAAAAAACAAAGTAATTAAGGGCACAATGTTCAAATTTGGGTGGCTGAGTCCATATGGATGCCCAAGCTAGTTAGCTGCTCCATAGCCTCTCCGGTTGTACCACTGCCACAAAAAGGCCCTGTAGCCATTGTTGGCTGGATGGCCACCACTGCCGGATCACCTCAGTGTATATCATGATCTTCCAGTGAGATAGTCTTATATGCTCGTTATGCCCCTGCAGCTGGATTAGGGGGCATCGCTGGGGCCTTCTGACAGTCCCTTACTGCTGTTACGGATGCTTGGAACCACTGGGGGCTGGCTATAATTTGAACCCCTTTTCTCCTCCCTCAATCCTGCAGCACGGCAGCAGAGGGGCCACAAGAGCCCTTCCTGAAATGTGCTTGGCCACAGTGAGGGATCAGGACCTAAAATTCACTCAGGACTAAAGGTGCTCAGCACAACCAATAATCATGCCATGCTTTAATTAGAAGCCTAGAGATGAATTCAAGTGCCTAATTTTAGGCACCCAAATTTTGGTCTAAGTGACTTTCCCAAGGCCACACAGCAAGTCAATGGCAGAGCCAGGATAACAAGCCAGGTGTTCTTGCCTCTTAGTCCTGTGCTTTATCTATTAAACCATGCTGCCTCCTGCCTTCAGCTTTCACCATTCACTACATGGGTGAGAGGTGAGGAGAAGACTGATTGGATCCATTTAAACTGATAACAAAATTCTGGTCCCAACAAAAACTGAAGGATTCGTTTATTGATAGGTGACCCTCCAGGGGCTTGGATGAGTTCAAATACTCACCTTTGCCATTAGTATGTATTATTTGTATTACGCCAGCATTAGGGGGCTCCAGCCACGGACCAGGACCCCGTCATGTTTAGAGCTATACAAACCCACAACCAAGAAACTGCTCCTGCCCCCAAAGAGCTTACAATCTAAGTGGTCAAATTCAAGTCAAATTGTGGGCAAAGATTTGGGTCCGTTCTTTTTTTAATTTGAACTCTGAACTCATTCTTATTTCTCAGCAAGGGTAAGTCAAAAGAGATCTCCCTTTCCCAATTTCTTTCAGATTGTAAGCTCTTCAGAACAGGGACTGAGTCCTACCTTTGTACAGAACCTAGCACATTTTGGTCACTACTGCAACACAAATAATAACAATAATTCCAATTGGGAATAAGGAAAATAAGTAGATCAAAGTAGGCATGATTAGATAAGTTAAGCAGAGTGGGCAGATAAATGGTGTCCCATACACTTCCAGAGGGTGTTCCTAAACTAACTGCCCTTTACTTTTTACCTTTGAAAGCTGTGCTAATGCTCTTACCTGGTATAAGGGGTGGGATGTGTATTGCAGGTGTATCTTTTCTCCTGGGTTTTTTCTGTTCCTGATCAGTGAGCTGAGAGACTGAACTCACTTTACCCTTCTGTGGTTTTTCGGTGATGTCACACCTTTTAATTAAATGTTCTGAAAAGTCTGAGAGGATGCCTGCAGGGAACGACACACAATAAATATTACTTAAACCTCGTCTACATTGATAAAAATTGCACCCATCTAACTTAATATACTCAGGGTATGCTTACACTACAGTGGCACAACTATGGTGCTGGAGCTGGGCCACTGTAGTGCCGTAGGGTAGACACTTGCTACACTGAGGGAAGGGTATTTTCTATCAATGTAGTTAATCCATCTCCTCAAGGGGCGGTAGCTAGGTTGATGGAAGAATTCTTCTGTCAACCTAACTGTGTGTACACACCATGGGGCTTTAGTCGGCTTAACAATGTGTCTCAGGGTGTGAATTTTTCATACATTTCAACACCGAGTGCTTTTGAGAATCCTATTTTCCCTCCCTGCCATAAGCAGGCACACACAGATGTAGGAGAATTGAGGACAGTAATATTTTTATTCAATTCCTAGTGAATACAAGTAAACCAGGAAACATCAGGGGTTTGTCAGATTTCAATATTATTAAGTTGTGTTACCTGGTATAGGTGGTGGGGTGTGTAAGGCAGGTGTATCCTTTCTCCTTGGCTTTTTCTGTTCCAGCTCACTGTTCTGGGAAGCCTGGATATTTTTACCCTTTCTTGGTTTCTTTTTTAGGTCACAATTCTTAATGAACTGTTCTGAAAGGTCATCTGCGTGGAAAAAATAAAGAATACCTAGCTAATAGAAAATAATGAATCACAGAATTTAAAAAAGGGCTCACTTTAATAACAATACTTACACCATAGCTGGTTAAAACACAAAGTAAATTCACCTCTGCACAGAAGGCCATCACAAGCAGGCCCGGCTCTAGGGTTTTTGCCGCCCCAAGCGGCGGGGGGAAAAAAGAAAAAAGCCGCGATTGCGATCCGCTTTCTTCTTCGGCGGCAGGTCCTTCCCTCCGAGAGGAACTAAGGGACCCGCTGCCAAATTGCCGCCGAAGAGCCGGACGTGCCGCCCCTTCCCCTTGGCCACCCCAAGCACCTGCTTGCTGCGCTGGTGCCTGGAGCCGGCCCTGATCACAAGGGCCTTAATACCACTAAAAACGGGGAATAAGTGAGAATTAAGTACTTATGCTGGCCTTAGAGAATTAAACCTCACAGTGAAGAAGGGAAGAATTATACCCATATTATAGATAGGGTGACACAGACGTTAAGGCTAATATTTTCAATCTTAGATGCCATATTTAGGCACCTAAATAATAGGACTAATTTTAAGAGGTCCTCTCTACCCACAGCTCCTATTTACTTTGGTGGAGTTACTCTGGATTTGCACCAGTGTATATTGAAGCAGGACTTGACTCATCAGATAGTCTGGGTACATTCTAGACAATTACCCAAATTTCTGGATGCTTAGTCAAGCTGAACAAATTGAGTCTTTTGAGGTTGACCCATCACTAATAGCACACAAACCAGAGGTCTGGTTTTTAAATTTGGCTTTGGTTGGATTTGTCAGCTTTGCTTTTCAGTTAGAAACTTTGCTTAACAAAAGGGGCCTGATTCTGATTTCACATCCTAGATTTCACACCATCATACTTCCATGGACTAGTGAAAGTAAGGATGAATGACTTCACAATTAAGGCACTGCACTGGTACTCAGCAGTTTTGGATTTCAATGCTCAGCTGTGCCACAGACTTCCCATGTGATCTTGAGTAAAATCATTTATTCCTGTGTGCCTCGGTTCCACACCTGTAAAATGGGGATAATAGTTCTTCCTTTCTCACATCTTTTGTCTGTTTTGTCTATTTAGATGGTAAGTTCTTCAGAAGAGAGACATTTTTCATTTTGTTTCTATATAGCGCCTATCATAAAAGAGCCCTGACCTGGGTTGTGCTTCCAGGGTGAAATCACACTCAGACATCTTGATTGTGTGTGAGTAAAGCAGGCTTGCAAAATTCTACTTGCTTGGGACAAATAAAACAGCATTTGTATTTCATTATTATCACCAGTGTACGGGTAGTCAAGTAGATTTTTGTGCCTGGGTTAGCAAATCTTCATGACAATTTTGGAAGGTTGGAATAAAGTAATGACATGTGAAGCAAAGTCGAATATGCAAAACGCAAAAATATGCAAAAGTCACATCTATCAAAGTCTTGAAAGCCTCATATTTAGAAGTGTGTATGAGCAGAGATGCCTCTGGTACTCCAAGTGCAAAAGTTATGTAAAAAGTCAGCTCCAGAAAGGACAGATTGACAATAAAGGGGAAAAAAATTAAAATTCTGTCCAAATATAGGCTAAAGGAATATTTGAAAACTTTTACTGAAATTGCACATAGAAAGTGGGTGTAGTGAAGGCTCAGATATATCTTAGCTTCCAGTTTATTATTGTATAATCGATAAAAGCGCTTCTCTTTCTCTGTCACGAAAAAGAAAATGACTCTTTTTCCTTTCCTCTCTTTAATTAATTTCCTTCTAGAGCTTCAGCTAATATTTATATGCAGGAAAGACACCCTTTGCCTGTCCATCTGGCAGCAGATGTGTTACCAGAAGGCATAGTCTATCGGGTTTCATGAGGGCTCAGTTATACCTCTTGGAAAGAAAAAGCCAATGGACAGTACTTAATGATGTAAAGAAGACACCTCTCTAATTACAAGTCACTGACATCACCATAATAACACTTACCTAAACGGTTGCAGTGTGAGTCTCGCTTGTCCAATCTGTCTTCTGGGATATCAAGTGGTTGCACATACTCTGTTGACATCATTGAAAAGGTTTTCTCTTGAAGCTACAACAAAAAGAAGCATACCATAAAACAGATATACACCTCTACTCCGATATAATGCGGCCCGATATAACATGAATTTGGATATAACGTGGTAAAACAGTACTCCGGGGGGGGGGGCTACGCACTCCGGTGGATCAAAGCAAGTTTGATATAATGCGGTTTCACCTATAACTCGGTAAGATTTGACGACTCCCGAGGTTATATTCTGTGCCAATCAGCTCCTTCCATCCAGCCCTGGGAAGTTCCTATTTTCAAAGTGATTTTTGCCATACAGCCACTGCTGGCCTGGCTGATTTTGGAGCGCTTGTGAGCTGTATGGGCTTACTGCCTTCTGACCCCCCCCCCCACTCCCACTGATGAATGCAAAACTGCAGATTCTAAAGCAACATCTGCCAGCCTAAAAAAGAGCAGGCCAGATGGGAGGGGTTTTAACAATTAGTTTTGAAGGAATCTATTTAAAGGGACACAGTCAACTTGAAATCTAATTGTAACTTAAAAGCAGTTCCAGGTTCTATACCAGTCTCTGAGTCCCCCTGATATTTGTTGTCGGTGTTAGTGTTAATGCTATTTATTCATTTATTTATTTAGAGCAGTGGTTCTCAACCGGCAGTACGTGTACCAATGTTCCATCTAATTTTTCTCATCCATGTGTGGAATGAATTTTGTTATGTGCTCCAATATAGAGGTTATGTGTGGTGGGGCTGGCGATGAGGGGTTCAGGGTGCAGGAGGGGGCTCAGGGCTGGGGCAAAGGGTTGGGGTGCAGAGGGGTGAGGGCTCTGGGGTGGGGCTGGGGAGAGGGTTTTGGGGTGCAGGCTGCCAGGGGCTGCGGTGGGAAGAGAGGATTCCCCCCAGTCCTCTCTCCCCGCAACAGCACCTGGGCTGGGGGAGAGGCATCTCTCTCTGCCGCAGCAGCCTTGGGGCGGGGACTAGGGGAGAGGGGCCTCTCCCTGGCCGCAGCAGCTCTGGGGCTGGGGGAAAGGCGTCTTGCCCCGCTGCAGCCCCAGGCTGGGGGGAGAGGCCTCTCTCCTCGCTGTGCTGCAGCCCCGGGGCTGGGGGAATTGTCGCAGCCCTGCATGCCCCCAAGCTCCCACATCACCACCCCCCACCTCACCCCACGCCCGAGTACAGTGTGCACGCCTGCACGGCCCTTGGTGGCCTCCTGCGCAGCTGTGCAGGCACTCACCTTAGAGGGAACCAAGATGTGTACCACTGGGGGTACGCAGGGGTCTTCCAGGGGTACATCAACTCATCTAGATCTTTGCCTTGTTTTATAACAGGCTACATAAAAAACACTAGTGAAGTCAGTAAAAACTAAAATTTCATACAGACAATGACTTGTTTATACTGCTCTATATACTATACACTGAAATGTAAGCACAATATTTATATTCCAGTTGATTTATTTTACAATTCTATGGTAAAAATGAGAACGTAAGGAATTTTTCAGCAATAGTGTGCTGTGATACTTTGTATTTTTAGGTCTGATTTTGTAAGCAAGTAGTTTAAGTGAGGTGAAACTTGGGGGTATGGAAGACAAATCAGACTCCTGAAAGGGGTACAGTAGTCTGGAAAGGTTGAGAGCCACTAATTTAGAGCCCTCGCTCAAGGACCAGAGGACCACTGTGGTAGGCACTGTAAATACATACTAATATTTTTTTTTGGTGGGGGGGGGAAGGGATGGTTTTACAACAACAGTTTCCTGTTTTTACAAATGATTTTTTCATTCATGTTGCTGCAACAGATCCACACTGACAGGGAAAACTGACTAACAAATGTGTAGTATCCAGGGGGAAACAGTGAAACTGACCATAGAGCAGGAAGTGCTGTCAAATGCACAAATTAAGCACGCTGGAAAAATAAAGGAAAAACTTTTTTTTTTTTTGGTTGCTTCTCTAATCCCTTTCAGCTATAGTCATTTTAGGTGGTGTTTGCAACAACAATAAAAATGTAGAAAGAAGTGTGACAGTTTCAAATTAATGGTGGGCCATTAACTTTTGGTAGGACAGAACTGGAAACCATACGTAATGATGAGTAAAATCTACGCGGAGTCCTTGTGGCACCTTAGAGACTAACAAATTTATTTGGGCATAAGCGTTCGTGGGCTAGAACCCACTTCATCAGATGCATGAAATGAAAAATACAGGAGCAGGTATAAATACATGAAAGGATGGGGGTTTCTTTACCAAGTGTGAGGTCAGTCTAACAAGATAAACTGGATTAATTTGCAAACTGGATACCATCAGATTAGGCCTGAATAAAGACTGGGAGTGGTTGGGTCATTACAAAACCTAAACTTAATTTCCCCAATACTAATTCTCCCTACGGTTACTCAGACCTTCTTGTCAACTGTAATGGGCCACTCTCTTACCACTTCAAAAGTTATTTTTCCTCTCTTGGTATCCTGCTGTAATTGATTTATCTCAGAGTCCTGTGGCATCTTATAGACTAACAGACGTATTGGAGCATGAGCTTTCGTGGGTGAATACCCGCTTCGTTGGATGTAAAGGGTTGTGTGGCTACTAGTGATGAGGTTGACCCTTCAAGCTTTTGAGGTTTGCTCACTGCTAGTCTCAGTTTTAGAAAGCTGCAAAACCTTCGCAGGCTGCTTTGAAGTGTAAATTTTTTCAAAGCATCTAGGTGCAATGGGACTTAGAACAGAAAGTCACGCACAGTTTATCTGCACATAACTGAAGAATTCTAAATGTGCTTTCACAAAGCAATAAAATAAAATCCTGACACCCAAGAAGTGAATTATTGAATAATGTTCAAAAATTCTAGAAGAGAAAAATGTGAAGATAATTAATACAAATCACTAATTTCCTCTTTGAAATGGAAGCACATATTTTCTTGAGCTCATATTTTAGCATCTTGAATGCAGCTCTTTTTCAGCTGGACTACATGCTAAGACATTCTGCATTCTCTGCTCGACATCAATCACCTTTTAAGGAAATTATTGTACATGATGGATTAAGATAGATACATATGTAGAGATAATAATTCATCCTTTGTGCAACTCCAGTGATTTCAGAAGAGTTATAGGAGGGATTCATTTGGCCCAGTGTGAGACATTTTCTGTATGAATGCAGAGTTTTGCATCAGAATTAGGACTGTGCAAGAATTTAGAGTGACTTTTGGACTGGAAGGGTTACCTAGATTCTCATTCCTTGGGTTAGCAAAGGCTGAGACCGGGTGGGGTGGGGGGTGGGGAGTGTTAACAAGTGCTCTCTTTTAGCTATTAATGAGTTCAAGTTTTGGAGCAGGTTGGCTATGTGTTGCTAATTGTGAAAGCACATGGCATAAAATTTTAATGACCGTCCTTATGGATGGGGAGGATTGGGGAATGGCCGGATAGACTGAAAAAAACAGTGACTCTGGGTAGATTAATAAAAGCCATCCAGTTCCTCTTGGGATTAGCTCACTTGCTGAGTCATGGCCATATGATAGTTAGAATCCTTTGGGCCGTCATATGTTCAGGGGATGGAAAGGCAGATGAAGAATACCTGGAACATCTCACCCGCTAACACCTCCTTTGATGTCAGTAAATTGCTAAATGGTCCAAGGCGAACACAGCAAAAATGAGGCAATCCTTTTGACCAGGAATTTGACTCACTGGACGACTTTATTAAAACACCTTAAAGTACATATACAGATGTTCCAGGTGCATTCTTTTACCACAAAGAAAACATCTACACTTTCTACAAAAAAACCTACCTTCCTGGCAGTAAGTGATTACTTTAATTGCCAAAATTTAAAGGTTTTAATGCTAGACAGTAACTCCTCACTTAAAGTCGTCCTGGTTAACGTTGTTTCATTGCTGAACAATTAGAGAACATGCTTGTTTAAAGTTGCGCAATGCTCCATTATAACGTCGTTTGGCAGCCGCCTGCTTTCTCCACTGCTTGCAGGAAGAGCAGCCCATTGGAACTAGCTGGTGGGAACTTGGAACCAGGGTGGGCCGGCAGCCTCCCTATCAGCTCCTCTAAGTTCCCTGTCTGGCAGCCGCCTAGCAGGCTATCAATTGCTGGGCAGTTCAGCTGCCCCTCCCTCCACTGCCATGTGCTGCTCCTGCCCTCTGCCTTGGAGCTGCTCCCGGGAACCTCCTGCTTGCTGTGCATCGCTGTGCTAATGTCAGGGTGTTTCCTTCCCCCCCCCCCCACTTCTGCCCCCCCCTCGCTCCTTTACCCCATCTCCATAGAGCTGGGGGAGGGGGGAATATGACAGGGCTCAGGATGGAGGGAGCTTGCTGGCAGCAGCTGCTGTCTCAACTTGCTGATCTACTTAAAAAGGCAATGTACTTAGAGTGGTGTCAGCGTACTTAAAGGGGCAATGTGCGTCTCTCACACACATGGTATGTGTCTCTGTCTCTCTCTGCCATGCTGTCTCCCCACCCTCAATTCGTGCTGCCTTGTAGCATGTGAGGCTACATTAACAACAATGTGTTAACCCTTGAGGGCTCAGCCAAGTGCCAGTTTGTGATTTAGCAGTAAGGCATTCCCTGGGAAATATCCCACCGTTTGACTTCACCACCTCAACCAAGCTTCACAATCATCATTGCTGTGTACAGTACTAAATTGTTTGTTTAAGACTTATACTGTGTATATGTGTGTGTGTGTATATATATATATAAAATATAGTCTTTTGTCTGGCAAAAAAAATTTCCCTGGAGCCTAACCCCACCTCCCCCCCACACACACTTACATTATTCTTATGGGGAAATTAGATTCACTTAACATCATTTCGCTTAAAGTAGCATTTTTCAGGAACATAAGTACAATGTTAAGTGAGGAGTTCCTGTATTGAAAATCACCTTCCACTGAAGTTTAATCCAGTTTTCAATTAGATAAGAGTATTTTACATAGACGGGGCAAAGCAAGCAGTTTTTTAAATCTAGATTTGGTTTAGTTCAGGTTTTAACTTTAGGTCATAGAAAGGCTAGGGTTTAGGGTTAGATTCAAGAGTGCTGTTCTCACAGATTTCTGCCCAAATTGATGGAAATCTTGTGAAATCAACTGCTCCTGTGAAATGTTAACACTCCTGGACTGAAATCTCATGAGAAAAACCTGTCTGTGTGAGATTTTCATCACATTTGAAACAAAATAAAAACAAAATAGGCCTTGGTCACATTTTGATTCTGACGTGGGACTAAAACTGTAGGGCTAGCTTTGGATTCATGGAGGGGATGATGGGGTGTGTGTCAAATATGAATGGCTCTTATAATGGAATTTGAAGGTTTGGGGATTTGAGGTTTTATTACTAGCCTATCGCTGCTTTTATTAACGGTGTAAGTGTCACCGCACAAAGAAACCTAAAAGTGCACCTGTACCTCTCAATCAACAACAGACAAATGCGCTGCAACAGCAGTTACCTTGCAAAATAAGTATAACTAGGTCATTTGGGGCCTGGCTTTTAAAGACAGCCATGCATGATTGCATGTGCCCAGTTGCCTTGCCCATCTGCCTGACTGTACAAACAAAGTACTGTTTGTGCACAGAGGTGTCCATCTAAGTGGACAACGTGCATGCTGAATTCTGCTATTTTTATGTTTCAGTGCACAGCCCATCGTTGAAAATCATGCCCTTCAGTTCCATCCAAATGACATCTGCTTAAAACTGGCTGAGACTTTCTTTTACTATAACTGCATGAAGATTAAAAAGTTGCATAAGTAATAAATGACTGTTTAGATGTCAGATGATACACCAGCAGGGCTATTCTTAGCTTCTGTTAACATTAACAGCAATTGCAACCATAGGCACAAAGCGAACTCCTGCTGAAATTATAGATGACAATAGACCTTAATGTTTCACATTTAGGGGGGTGATTTATTACAAATTTCTATTGCAAGTTTTCCATGTATAGTGTAGATTTATAAAATGTATGTTGAACCCTTGCAAGCTTTACCCAAGGTGCGCCTTCTAATGGCTCAGTAGTGCACACATCTCTCATGCTAGCCCCTGGATGTTCTATTCACCCAAAGGGTCATCTGAGCCCATAAGCAATGTGGTCACCAAGAAAAATAAGAGCAACCCCCCAGCATGTAATCTATGAGTCATCGTTGAAGAGACCTTTGAAACGTTGGCATGGATGGTGCATAAATAACAGCTGTTGAGAAGACTCTTTTGTGGTAAGTAATGCAGGTTTAATATGAATATTTATTCTGCTAGTTAATAAAAATGTTACCATAGAAACAGTTATAATGCAAGGTACTTACACTTCCCCTGGACCCAGTGCACTTAATTAAAAATATACACTTGCCAATAATTAACGTGAACTTTTGTATAGTGTTTGAAAAGGAAAATGCTATTGACTAATAACCCAAAATATTTTTCTTCCAGTTTTAATTATAATGTTCTGAGACAAGGACAGGGACTGCTTGTTGAAAGGGCTGTGTGCCGATTATTTTCTTGTTTGTTTTTTCCCTTCTTAGCAATCAAATTTCGATGAAAAGAAAAACAGGGTATGAGAAATTAAAGGCCTGGCCCCCTCCTCAGCGGAATAGTGCCTTTGAGCCCAATCCTGCTTCCACTGAGGCCAATGGAAAAATCTTCACTGACTTTAATGGGAGCAGAATCCGATCCTCTTATTTTGATAGGACTGTTTTGTGTGAGTAAGGGCTGCCAGCTAGGGCCTTAAATTTGGAGGTGGGATTGCGAATGTGTTTGTGTGCATGTAAGTGAGCAATGCTTTTCTAGCTGCTATTGATGTACTATAGAGCTGCAAGTGGTAACTATGAATATTTGATAGGGTGTTGCCCAATGGACATATAAGCGAAGGGCTGCACTGTCCCAGTGGCAGGACATGAATCAGACTGTGGGCAGGTCTGCACTTAACAGGCTGGATCGGCGCAGCTGCGCTGTGCTGCTTAAGTGAAGATGCTCCTAGCTTCTCCTGTTGGCATACTTAGGGCTAGTCTACAGTAGAATCACTACAGCGGCACAGCTGTACCAATGTAGCTGTAGTGCTGCTAGTGCAGACGCTCTATCCTGATGGAGAGAACTCTCCCATCGGCAAAATTACTCTGCTTCCCCAAGCGGCGGTAGCTATGTCAGTGAGAGAGCTTCTCCCACCGACCTAGCGCTGTCCACACTAGCACTTACTTCGGTGTAACTTACGTCACTCAGGAAGGTGGCTAGTCTGTGCAAGCCCTATTCCACCTCCCTGAGAGGTGGTAGCTATGTCAACGGGAGAAGCCTTCCCACCGTCGCTCGGGGTGTGTGGATTTTTCTGTAGCGTAGACCTGGCCTGTGACTTCAAGAATCACAAGCTGGTGCTTTTTCACACCAAGGGGGAAATAAGCTGTGCCAGCCTTTTTGCTAGTGCTTCCCCTCTGTTGACTCAGAGGTGCTGGCATCTGCATGAAGGGGTGGTGTAGGCAGGCTTCCAACCCCTGCCTGCCTGTTGGCAGCTTCTCTCCCCTGCCCCCAATCCTTTGGAGGCTCTTACAATGTGGATAACACATACGGGAGAGTGGGGAATCACCTTAGTCCCCTCTATGAGAAAGCAAGAGACTTTATGATTGAGCCCTAAAAAAGAGCCAGAGGCTCAGTTCATTCCTGTTTTGCACCTAGTGCAGCCATTTACATCTGTACAAAGTGGGTGTAAAATGCTACCATTCCAGTACAATAGTGTTTTACGCCTACTACGCACTCACTTCGCACAGCTGAAAATGACTATTCCAGGAGCAAGGCAGTGGAGAATGGTCCATTCTCCTCTGATCAGAAGTGAAGATTTGATTTCGTTACTAGAGAGTGTGCTCTTTCTTCTATACCCCGATTATATTCTGCCACCCGCACAAGTAAGTCCTCTGGTAGGTTTTTGAATTAAGCACATTAAGATTAGAAAATGTATGTCATACACAAGGAGACTGACTATTTTTTTCAAGAGGTCTCTAAATGAAATTCTTCACTGGCAGTTTGATCACTGTGGTTTTATACCACCTCATCAGAGTAACTTGCCTCGACTTGAGCCCTGATAACATTATACAAAGTTTCTACTCCAGGGTTAAAAGTTTCATTTGACACTAGGTTGTTGTTTCCAAAAACTCTCACCAACGTGGTCTGAATTTGTTTTTATAAAGCAGCCTTAAAATGTACCATCTCTACGATACATAATACTGCATGTGTTTAAAATCCGGACTGTGCATTCTTTGTCCACCCAAACCTCTGACAAATAACTCAGTGTGTTGCACCTAGCCCACAAAATTGATTTTGAACAGTCTGCCAAGTCCATGGAGAGAGACTCACACAGGGATTTGGATCAGGCCCTGTAGTAGCAGCAGCTAAACTTGAATAATGGATCAAAAGCAGAATAAAATGTCTGAGTTTCTGACAAAAAAAGTTGCTGTACTTGGAGATGATTAAATATGCAAAACCTTGCCTAATTAATTCCTCTAGGAGCAAAACATACCCTACACATGTCATTTCTTTTTAGTTGGATAAAATCCTAAGAATCTTTCATATTCTGTCAATTTGCACAATTTGTCCATGAAATAACACTGCAATTAAAATAAATTGACACATTTGTCTTTATAGCACTTCATCCGCCATCCCAGCGTTCCCATTCACAGCTCAGTCCACCTCCAACTTTCACCATATGGTATCATATGTTTACTTCTTCCAAATCTATCCTGTGGAGTCCTTGGAGTCCTGAACTTTACTGCAAGCTCAGCATTGGTATAGATAATAGTCTACAGAAGTGCAACTAGAAAATATCAAATGACTGTAACTAACTTGGTCCTGCAAAAAAATTGTTACTCAAGCAAAGGTAAAGTGCCTGTGTGCAGACGTACTTACCGACCGGTGAAAGGCTCTGGGATGGGTGTGATACCGGGTCAGCACTCACTGAAGCAGGAACGTTTTTCACTGCTGCTGCTGTGTGCTCCTGCACTCCTTATCTAGGGAGCAGCAGTGGCTGTTGCTATGGTAATGCTTTGTTTCAAGAGTACTCTGGGGAGGGAAAAAAAGAATAACCCTTAGCCTGTGCACTTAACAGATTTTTGATGATGTGATGGTTGCTGCTTTTTTTTTTTTTTTTTTATTTTTTTTTAATGAAAAAAATAAAAAAAAAAAAATTTAAAAAAAAAAAAAAAAAAAAAAAAACTTTTAAGGTTAAACAACCTTTTATACCAGAGATCAAAGAAAATGATCCAAACATTCTGATGGAGGAATGAAAGGAATTAAACAGGGGATGGTAAATCTTAAAGTGTACCGACTGGAGATAAAATCAGCTATGGCAATTAGGACGCAGACAAGAGAGCGCTAGGCTGTTTCTTGCTGTATACAGAGCTGTGCAGTGGATGAAAAAGGTGCGAGGAGGCAGGCCCATAAACATTAAGGTTTAGCTGAGGACTGCGGTGTTTGTGTGTGTATATGGCCTTGACTCATTACACAAGTTTGACACACTGATGTCATTTAGGGGGTCAGGCAGGGAATCTTCTGTGGCTGCTGTATACTTGCCGGCAGTGCCCAGTCTCTGCTATTTTAGCCCATTGCTTTAGATGGGACTGTTGTTTGGAAGGAGGAAAAATATATAAACATGTCTGATCTTTGCAAAATCAAGACAAAGCACTCTGCTCAGTTGACGGTATTATGAATCGCACCCTTTTTAGCATTCATCCCCAAATGAAAAAGTCTTCTCCCAGTGCCTTTCATTAAAACATTCTATAAAACTGTGACTGCTGACAGCTGGTTTGTCACACTTGGACTGCCATTCCCATGCTGTCACTATGGCATTGCAACATATGGTTTAAATTAGTCTTGTTTTCTTTCATACAATAGAAGGAGAGTGTGCAAAGGGACCAAACATGTTCGGTGCTAGCTCCCAGTCCTGGGATTTGCTGAGCGCCCTCGTCGTCTGTGAAATTCAAGTCCAGTCCCGCAAGGGATGAGATTTCCTAGTGACTTCACTGGCTGAGATGGGCATTTATCCCAGGATGACGCAGGGTGAAAATTTTCAAAAGTGCCTAAGTGACTTGGGATCCCAAGTCCCATTTTTCAGAAGTGGGTTAGGCACTCAGGATCTTAAGTCTCACTGAAAGTTAATGGGACTTAAATGCCCACGTCACTTCTGAAAATGGGACTTAAATTCTGAAGTAGAGCTTGTTGGGGATTTCTCAACTAAACATTTTTTGTCGAAAAATGCCAATTGGTCCAATCCAAAACTGTGTGCAGAAAGGGGTCCGTTTTGATGTATTTCCCATTTCAAATAAAAAAAAAAAAGTTTCAAAATTTTTGAAACATCCTATTTGGACCTTTTCTGAATGAAAACAATTTCTATTTTTCATGTCAGAATGACATCATTTAAGTAAATTTATAGTTAAGTGTGTTTTAAAGGGCATAGTTAAAATGAAACATTTTAATTGACCTGAACTGACATTTTTATGGATTTTAGATTTTTTTCAAGATTTCAACTTTTTGTCTCAGTTCAGGACAGGAAAATATTTGGAAAATCACAGCAATTCTTCCTGCTCAGGTCTATGCCTAATTCATTTACATGCTTTTGAAAATGTTATCCAAAGCCCTTAACCAAGAGTTGTGGGTGCAAGAGTGGGAAAAGCCTATCAGCTTACTCACATTTGGTTAGAGCCTCAACTGGTGTAAATTGGCAGAGATGACATTACACCTGCTGAGAATCTGGCCTATTGTCTACCATAGAACTTTTACATGAGCAGGGTGTGATGGTTGATATTATGCGGTTATGATGAAAGTATTATGAAACTGTTGTACCATGAATGCCCCTTTGCATGTGTAGCCACCCTGAACAGACACGACTTGTGACACATCTCTGCCAGATCAAGTCAATTGTGAAGGACTATCAGCACATGAGTAAGTCTTACCTGGGGAGAACAAACGAGTAACTGCATCTTAGGGGAAACTAGTTTTACTTGACCTCTCTGAGGAGAGGGGGAAAGCAGAGAGCAGAAATTTACCAGGAACAGAACAAAAGATGCTAGGTGACAAATTATGGGTTTAAATAAGGATTCATAGGGCGGAAGAAGAGAGATATTCAGAGAAAGTGCGGGAAGGAAGAAGGAAGGGCATAGATCAACCAAGAAGACCAGGGGAGGTGAGCTGGGGGAGGAGACTGTAGGTTTTGGAACTCAAGGCAAGCTCTGCAGCAGAAAGACCTGGACGGCCCCAGAGGACACCTACCCCTGCCCAAAGAATGCCCTGCAGTAGTGAGGAAATGAAGATGGGGAAATGTGTGTAGAGTTTTTTTTTTTTATAGATCATGTGATTAAGTAAAGAACAACAGCATGGTAGAATTCTATGCAGAGTGTCTGTGTGTGGTATATGCTACACCTACCATGTCACCCCTTGAAGAGGAAAACCAGAAAGCTCATACCTTTGGTGGGATTCTCAGAGAGGATGCATTCAAGCTAACAGGGAGTCTTGGTTCCAGGGCTTGGGCAGGGGAACATGAGATTTCAGCTCTCAGGAGGGAGTGTTAGACAATGGATCAAGGATGTGCCTAGGGACCCCAAGACTGGGACAATGCCTGTACAGACTCTGGAGGCTTCAGATATTCAGGGATCCAGAGGCTGCGGATACCACTTCAGCAATCTGGTGGGCTGCCCGCATGGGGATCTTGACCAGATCAGTGGCACAGTGGGAGCAGGATTTGGCACCCCCCAGATACTACTCTCCTCAGTGCCTCCATGTTACCCGCTGTGGAGAGCCATAAAGAGATTGAGACTCCTTCCAGTTCTGGAGAACTGTCTGTTTGATTATTCTACAGGGAAAGATGGCCTGATAAATTTGCTGAATAAATGGTAAATCTGACCCTCCCCTTAATTAGCATGTGGACACTCCCATTGACGTCTGTGGAACTACTCACGGGCTTAAAGTTAAGCGTGTGCTTAACTATTTGCAATCATGAGGCCTAAAAAGACAAGCACCTATGAGGGAAAAGGGAGTATGTACTAAACATTTATAAGATATTTGCTATTTGGTTTTGGCTTGACTTGTAATTAAGGGGGAGATTTTCTAAGGCATAAAGGGTCGTTAGGATTCTCACTCCCATTTACTTTCAAAGGGGATTGAGCACCTACCTGCTCTTTGTCCTTTTAAAATCTCCTCCTTTACAAAAAAATATTGACTACCTGCAACTGCCCCCAAAGCCAAACAATAATACATTGGCTGATTTATCGAAGGCATCCTGGTGCCAATGGAAGTGCTTGTCTTCTTCATAGTAGATATATACTCTGGTTTTGTAATGTAAATTCACCTATCCATTGAAAGTGCTGTCATATGTAAGGAATGGCATGTTAATATATTGCCATTGACAGCCATTTGTAAAAACTTTCCTGAATATAACTTTGTTTGCAGTGAACTCATTTTGCTAATTTTGAATCTGCTCCAGCTCAGGGCCAGATTCTGATCTCATTTACACCTGTGTTAATCCAGCGTAACTCCTCTGAAGCCACTGGAGATATACTGGTGGAACAAGAAGCCACTTCTTAAAGACTTGTAGGCTCATGTTTGCTAAAGAGAGACTGGGAATAAAGAAACCAGGAGAATGTGGAGAAGAAAGAATACTTATCATGAAAAAAATAGAGAAGTGATCCAAAATACGCAATCATACTTGATTTAAACGGGCTTGTGCTGGTGCAAATGATAGCAGAATTTGGGCCAGCGGATACATGTGTAGGGTGACCAGACAGCAAATGTGAAAAATCGGGACGCGGAGGGGGGGTAATAGGAGCCTATATAAGAAAAAGACCCCAAAATCATGATTGTCCCTATAAAATCGGGACATCAGGTCACCCTATACATGTGATATATATGGCATCCACTGGAGCCAGTGTATCTTATATATGGTAGAATATATATAGGAAGGAGTGCATGGGGGGAAAAGTATGCTTGTTTTTGGCTAGAATCACCCTTACATTAAATTGAATTACCTTTGACGGGGAAAAATGCTTCAGATTAACAAGTAAATGAGATTCATCAACTCAGCCTAGAGATGTGAGCCCTGCAAATGCAAGAAATAGCTTGTGAGGGCAGCAAAACCTCAGATTCCAGGAGACCTTGTAAAATGTGGTGGTCTGTGTTTTCTTATTCTCCACCCTTCTCCCCACACCATAGGTCACAAATTAATTACTGAAATAGTTTTACTGAGGCCAGATTGCTGTGCTAGTTCATTTTAAAATATGACGTCTCTTTTATAGACGTTGTGGTCTGGAAAGAATGTCATGAATGCAGACATGGCTATGGGGCTTGCTCATGAGGAATGGACAGTGAACATGAGCATAGGTGAGAGGACAGTATGCATGGGAAACATGAGGAGCAGTCTGTTGTGGAGAAGAAGCAGACGGTATGCGTGGGGATGAGGGGACAAGACATTATGGAGAGTTAAAGAGAAGTTTCATACCATGGTGTATCTATCCATAGAAATCATAACTGTGGAACACCCTCTCCAACGAGATGAGGATAACTGAGAACATCATTGCCGTGATGCACAAAATAAGACCTATTTTTTAAATAATGGTATAACAGTTACTCCATAATTCCTCAAATCTACTGCAGAAGATTATGAAGGGGATTAAAAAAAAAAAAAGAGCAGTTTAAATTACGTTGCAGAAAGAAGGAAGAAAAATGTTTCAATATGTCTGGGCCTATAATTAGTTTCCTGATTCGAATATGTGCTAAGATATTATCGGGAGAGGGGGTGGTACTTGTGATGCTGGCAGGCCAAATGCCAGCTCTTGCCCAGGCTGCAGGCATTAGCTAAGAACTAACAAACTCCTAGCTCAAGACCAGACCCGTTCACCTTTGTTAGTTTTGATCAGAATAGGTCAGGGGTCGGCAACCTATGGCACGCGTGCCAAAGACGGCACACGAGCTGATTTTTAATGGCAATCCCGGCCACCAGAAGTGGACTGAGTGGGGCCGGCGGCCGGGACCCCGGCAGGCAGCAGCGTGCCATTAAAAATCCTGCCCGGCCCAGCCCGGCCCGCTCTTCTCCGCCCCTCCCGCCGGCATTTGCACATGCTTTCCTGACCTCTGTCACTTCCGGCAGGAGGTTGTGTTTCCGGGTTAGCGTGTCCATACAGCTACCTGGTGTCTGTGGAGTCTGAGTGGCCCCGCCTGCGGGGGCAGGAAGAGGGACCCGGCCCCACAGGAGTTGCAGCGCCCGCGAGGCCGTAAGTGGGGAAGGGTCCTGTGTCCCAGCTGTGCCGTGCGCCCGCCCCGAGCACGGCCAGCCCCGCTCCCTGGACTCAGGCATGCTGCCCCGGGGTTGGAGCCCCGGTGCCGGAATGAGCTTGGCTCTGTACTGGGGCACGCCGCATCCCACAGACTGAACCCGAGCCTGGGGGCTGCAACTCACCGCCTGCTGGACCCTGGGAACAGCTGGGTCGCGCCTCTTTTCCCGGGCCGCCCAGGGGATTCAGGGGGCCTGGGGCAAAGCAATTTTGGGGGCCCTTTCCATAAAAAAAAGTTGCAATTCTATAGTAACATGCATTTGGAAATGTAAAAAATAACCAGTGAAATACATTCAAAAATTATTTTTTAATAATTTGAAAATACATGAAATATATTATTTAAAAACATTAAATGCTTTAATGGTATGTATACATTTGCAATTACATAATGAGCGGTTGCTGGGTGATGGTTGGTGCCAATGGGCTGTCGCTGCCTGGGGGTGGTGCTACTGTTGCCCAGGGCTGGGTGTGGAGCTGGGCTCTGGGTCGGGGGGTGCCCAGCTCAGATGGGCTGGGCTTAGAGCTAGGGGTCAGGGCTGCAGGGGGGAGGGGGGAGAGGGGTGCCCGGCTCAGAGGGGCTGGGGTCAGAGCTGGGGGTCAGGGCTGGGGGGGGGATGGGGTCAGGGGGTGCCCAGCTCAGAGGGGCTGGGCTTGGAGCTGGGGGTCAGGGCTGGGGGGGGCATGGGGTCGGGGGGTGCCCGGCTCAGAGGGGCTTACCATGCCACTTACCCCCTCTCCCAGAGCCTCAGCGAGCCATGTCCAGGAGCTCCTGCCACTCGGCTCACCGGAGCTCGCAGCCCCGCCCCCTTACCACGCGGCTCCGAGCGGGAGGATCTCAGGCCCCGCCTGAGCCATGCCGCTGCAGCACTGTCCAGGGCCGCTCCTGGACACAGCGCGCTGAGGCGCTGGGGGATGGGGAAAGGCAGAGGCGGGGGGAGCCTCCAACATTCTTGTGGGGGTCCCTGCGGGGCCTGGGGCAAATTGCCCCACTTACCCCCCCTCTGGGTGGCCCTGCTCTTTTCCCACCCCAGGTCACTGGACCCCGCTCCCCTCTGGCATTGAGGGCAGAACCCAGGAGTCCAGAGCCCTAGTCTCCATCTGCCCCCCACCCCCTCGAACAAGTAGAGCCCAGCTGGAAACCTAGGAATCCAGAGTCCTGGCTCCCAGCACTCCCCCCCGAGCGTCAGACACCAGCCCCTTCCCAGAGCCCAGGAGTCCCAACTCCCACCCCACTCCCCACCTTGCCCCCCCCCAAACCCCTGCCCTGACCCCTGCACCCCCTCACACACACCCAGCCCTCTGCCCTGACCCCTGCACGCCCCCATGACCCCAGCCCTCTGCCCTGACCCTTGCAGCCCCCATGACCCCAGCCCTGACTCCAGCACCCCTACACATACCCAGCCCCCACACACCCCATGCCCTGACTCTTGCACCCCCCACCCCCCCCCACATTCCCACCTGCACCCCTTGCACCAAATGGGAGCTGCCCAGGTAAGCACTCCACACCCAAACCTTCTGCCCCAACCCTGAGCCCCCTCCCTCATTCTAGCTCCTGGCCAGACCCTACACCCCAACCCCCAGCCTGCTCCTTCACCCCCAACCCTGTGCTCAGTGCACTCCCACCCTCAGCTCAGTGCAGAGAGAGAGGAAGAGAATGGGCTCGAACCAGGGAGAAGGTAGGTACCCACTCTATGTGGGCAGGGCCGGGACCCCAGACCAGCAGCGGACTGAGCGGCAGTGGGCTGAGCGGCTCAGCCCACTGCCGGTCTGGAGTCCCGGCCGCCAGCCCCGCTCAGCCCGCTGCCAGTCCCAGGTTCTGGCTGCCGGCCCCTTGCCAGCTGGGGTCCCGGCCGCCGGTCCCACTCAGCCTGCTGCTGGCTTAGATGAACGGAACCCCAGACCGGCAGCGGACTGAGCGGGCCGGCAGCGTAAGATCAGCATTTTAATTTAATTTTAAATGAAGCTTCTTAAACATTTTGAAAACCTTGTTTACTTTACATAAGACAATAGTTTAGTTATATAATATAGACAGAGAGAGACCTTCTAAAAAACGTTGAAATGTATGACTGGCATGCGAAACCTTAAATTAGAGTGAATAAATGAAGACTCGGCACACCACTTCTGAAAGGTTGCCGACCCCTGGAATAGGTATTAGTCTGATAAGAATGTATTTAGTGTTTAGACTCTATGGAATGCTTGTAAATTGCTGCATGCATGAATCTCACTTGTAACATCAGTATTCTCTGCTATAAGAAAATCTGTACATTTTACTTTATAACTTTGAAAATGTTAGCTCTGAACTTGTGAAACCAGGCACTAGAATCTCTTCCCCGCTCCCTGGCATAGGTGCTGGAACTAGAGGTGCGGGAGGTGCTGTCGCACCCCCTGTCTTGAAGTGGTTTCCATCATATACAGGGTTTACAGTTTGGGTCAATGGTTTTCAGCACCCCCATTATAAAAATTGTTCCAGCACCTCTGCTCCCTGACCCATCAAAATCAGATGAGCCATCAAGGAATATAGCAATACAAAAGATTGGTTAATGACCCTATCACACCTGGGAAATGCTACGTGCAAGGAAACTCATCCTGTGGACTTGGAAGCTGAATGAAGGAAATAAAACAAAGCCACAGGAAAATTTTCCATCTCTCTCTGCTGTTTGAACTCTGACCAGAGATTCCAATGGGTCTGCCCTGAAGGACACTTTGAACTGACAGATCACACAACTCTGTTACTGTTAGGATTTAGATGATAACTAATTTATGTGCATATGTTTGCTTGCTTTAACTTGTAAATAACTCATTTATTTTTCTTAGTTAATAAACCTTCAGATAGTTTCTTACAGGATTGGCTAAAGGGGTTGTCTTTGGTGTAAGATCTAGGGTACCAATTGATCTGGAATAAGTGACTGGTCTCTTGGGAGTGGAAGGAACCTGAATATTATGTGATGCTTGGTGTAAATGACCATTTACACTAAGTCCAGTTTGTCTGGCTGACAACATAGACGGAGAACCTAAGGGGCCTGTCTGTGACTCCATGGTAAGACTGTTACAGTGATCCAGGCACTCACAGGAGTTTGGCTTGGTGAAATCTAATTATAGAACACACTAGCAGTTTGCGGTGTCTGCCCTGTTTTTTGACAGTCTGCCCTGAGGTAGGCACTCACAGCCACTCCAGACAGTGTTAACACATTAAATAGCAAATAGATGAGCTCAGAAGGTGAGTGGTGATAGGAGAGTTGTCTGTTCCATTTTATTCCGAATGTGGACATGTGAGTAGTGTAAAACCAAACCAAACACTTTAACGTCAGAAACAACGTTTCCCATCATGGTCTTCCATCCAAATGGTGACATTCTGCTGAAATATGATCAGAGGCTATAGTAGTACAAGTCTGATTGCAGACAGAAATCTTATCAATTTATGGCGTGGGGCAAAATTTTCAAGAGTGCCTGTGTGACTTAGGAGTGACTTAGGCATTGAGAAGATTAAATCTATTAACTTTAGTGAATTGTAGGCTCCTAAGTCACTTAAGCCCTTTTGAAAATTTTCTCTAGGTAATAAACTATGATTCATCTTATAGTTTAGGTGACTGCTGTCAGGATGGTTTGATGTGGTAGTAAAAGGCAATCAGCACCTAGTAGATCAATGACTATAATGAGGCCTTTCCTCAAATAGAAGTGATGTATTTAGTTTTTACCTGGTGTTAAACTTCATAGCTTCTTTGCTATTCATATACATTTAGGATGTGACAGACTAGATTCCCTGCCCGATATGCCTATTTTTCTTTGCATTTCTATAAGAATACGAATTGACTTTATCACTGCAGCAAGGCATATAGGTCCAGATCTTCAAAAATAGGAGCTTGACTTTAGGAAAATCTTTGCCATGTTCTGAAATAAAGTGTATTTGCCCAGCAGACAGACCATCTGTGTCAGTTATAAAGCTGAGTGAAACCACTGAGGCCTGAGCAGTCTCTGGGTATGTCTACACTGCAATTAAAAACCCACAGCTGGCCCGTGCCAGCTGACTCAGGCTCCTGGGGCTCGGGGTAAGGGGCTGTTTAATTGCAATGTAGACATTTGGGCTCTGACTGGAGCCCGGGCTGTAGGACCCTGCGAGGTGGGAGGATCCCAGAGCTTGGGTTGCAGCCCAAGCCCAAACGTCTATCCCACAGTTAAACAGCTCCTTAGCCTGAGCCCCACAAGCCTGAGTCAGCTGGCACAGGCCAGCAATTGGGGTCTAATTGCAGTGTAGACACACCTCTGAGCTCCCCACTGCCCCGACAAATGTTAGCAGGACTATAGGAGAGACTTGAAAGACTGGCAAAGCACAACTCAATCTGGAGGAACAAATGGAGTTTCTAAGTCAGCTCTTCGTCACAGCCTTACTGTATGGTGTTGAGGCAGAAAAGAATCACAGTAATCTGCCAGGTTATGGTAAGCCCTGTGGAGGCACTATAGCCTGAAAGTCAAATCTACATTATAGGTGGAGGGCCTTAAATAACTGCAAACCATTGCAGTCAACTGTATATGACAGAGTCAGTCAATAACTGAGGGGAAAACATTAACTCCTGGTGGATTCTTTTCTTATTTTAAAAGCGAATCCATGGTTATCTGACTCATTCATAGGTTCTAAGGCCAGATAGTGTAGTCTGACCTATATAATACAGGGCATAGAATTTCATGCACTTACTTCTGTAGAGAGCCCAAATGCTGGTATTTATCCCATATATCACTGCACAGACCATAGGTGCCGACTCCATGGGTGCTCCAGGGCTGGAGTACCCACGGAAAAAAAAATAGTGGGTACTCAGCATCCACTGGGAGCCAAGTTCCCCGCCTCTCCCCACCTCCATGCCTCCCACCCGCTGATCCACTTCTGAAAGGCAGCAAGAATTGATGTAAGCAACGCAGTGCCTATGCAGCTACTGTGTCAACCTAACTACATCAACTTAATTGCTACGCCTCTCACAGAGGTGGAGTTAAGTCGGTGTAATGGGCAAGTTACATCAGTGGGAGCTACATTGTAGTATAGATGCTCACAGCATTAGATCGACGTAAGCTGCCTTATGTTGATCTAACTCTGTAGTGTGGACCAGGGCTAAGCCATTGCAGGGGATGCTGTACTTTGCTTTTGGCACAGGCCAGCAGCAAAACTATCATTCCCTCCTGCCTCCCAGAGCAAAGAGGAAGCAGGGAGGGAATTGTGTCTCAGAGGCGTGTTTTTGGGGCATACTGCCTTCTGGAGCCACTTCTGGGGTGATGCACAATCTAGCCTTATGAGAAAAGAAATGGACGGGGGAAAGAAAAATCCCAAGGAAAATATAGATAGAGTGGGCCTAAGTCTACTGTTTTACACCTGGGCACCCCAGTTGAAGTTAATGGGGATGAAAAGGTGTCATTGAGAAGAATTTTGCCCACTACATATATAGTGTGCAAGACATGCATTTGTGCCAGCCTCACATTTTGAGGGATTTCTCCTATCCCTGACACAAAGCACAGGCCTCCCTGAAACTCCCAGAGCAATCACCCTTGAAAAATACATAGCTCCAAATTACAGGAAAAGGTTCTCAAATGAGTTTGAGATTCCTAAATCCTTGAACTCTATTATTTCCATCCAGCCCCATTTATATTTCCTTGGGTCAGTTTTTATTCTGCCTACATTTAGGGAAAGACAGATGTAAAAATCCACTAAATGGCAGATGGTAATGGAAATCTATTCTCCAGAGAGATCAGGATAATGACTCTTTGCAAAGCAGGAGCAGAAGACCTCTGACCCCTGCAGCTCATATTCTACCTCAAATGTAGAGGTCCTATATGACATGGAGTCAAAGGGGAGTTCTAATCTGGTCTAGGCCCCTTTGCTGCCTTCCCTGTTTCCATGCCTTTCTCTATCTTCCTGGAGCAACTTCCCTGACATCCATTTTCTGTCTCCACCTCCTCTTTCATTCCTGCCCCCTCTCCCTAATAAATTACTGCGGTGGGATTAGTGAATTGGTTTTTTACCTTTATTTCAGCACACTGGGTTCTTCTTGTAAAGCATTCCAAATGAGATTTATTGCAGGGTTTTCTGGTTATGCGCATTGAATTCTATATTTTTTAAATAAAATTATAGACTTTATTCATTTTTAGTTAAAAATAAGTTTATAAAACTCCTCTGATATTTGTCCTCTAATATGATGTGTACTGTCTACTTTGTTTTATGAGCGTGCAAGCCTAGGAAGAATACTGCTCACTGAGCTACCTGGATGAAAATTATATGCATGAAGGTAAGAAACCACACTGAATACCAAATGTGCTTCTCTCTCAAACTAGAAGCAAAGCTTCAGTAGCAAACTCCAGCCTTTGCCTAAAACCAAGAAAATAAAAAGAGAGGGAGTGGTTGTAGCCTATGCATCTGTGAAGAATCACAGCAAAGAGTACTTGAACATATGTGTTATATAGAAAATGTTATGCTGAAAGTATCAGTGAAACCAGAATGGATTGACACTGGACCACAATACTTTAAGTGTAAGGCGTGAAACCGATTTTCAAAGGAGCTTAAGCCAGAGAATTAGGAACTAACTCCCACTAAAATTCAATGGGAATTTTTTTCAGTTTTGTGCATAGGCTTCTTTGAAAATCCCCAGTCCTCACTAGGTATGTGTATTATGGTAGTACCCAAAGGCCCCAGCTGAAATCAGTGCCCCATTTTGCTAGTCACTGCAGAAACATCTAGTAAGAGATCATCTCTGTGCTGAAGAAGGTTCAATCTAAATTGACAATTCAAAATTGTTATTCCCATTTTACAGATGGGGAACTGAGGCACAGGGTACATCTACACAGTGATAAAAAGCCCATGGCTGGTCCAGGTCAGCTGACTCAGGCTTGCAGTGCTCAGACTGTGGGCTGAAAAATTGCAGTGTAGATATTTGGGCTTAGGCTGGAGGCTGAGCTCTGGGACCTTGCGAGGTGGGAAGCTCCCAAAGCTTGGGCTCCAGTCTGAGTCCAAACATCTACATTGCAATTTCTCAGCCGGGAGCCCAAGCTCTGAGAGCCCGAGTCAGTAACGTGAGTAATGGTTGCTTATCCATATTGGTTGCAATCCGTACCCACAGAGAGATTGACTTGCCTAAGGTTACATTGTCTGTGGCAGGCAGAGCTGGGTATTGAACCCCAGTGTTCTGAATCCCTGTTCAGTTGCCTTCCAAGATCATCCTTCCTTTCTGGAGGAAGAGATAACAGTCTTATATTTTGCATAACCCAAGAAGTGGAGGAGAAATAAAAATATCTGCCTTTGATTTTGCAAAGCAATAAAAGCTCTGATTCGGAAGGGTTCCAGCACCCCAAACTAGCCAGGATTTCTTCAGTGACTGCAATCCCACAAAGTTAGGTAGGTTATAGTAAGAAACTGCAATAGATTAATGGATCCTGGAAAAGTTTGAGAAGCACTGATCTAGAGAGAGTGCAGTCGCACATACCATCTTTATACTACTTTTTTTGTTGTCATTATTCACTAACTTCAGCCCTTGTTCTGTGAGCTGGTCTGCAGGGCAGAACCCTGCGTGTGGGCAGAGTGCCAATGACTTAACTGGGGATCTGTGCACAGGGGAGTGTTCATGTGTAGGGGGAGCGACTTTCAGGATCAAGGCTCTAGATTGTAAACTCATGAGGGTAATGACCTCAGACCAAAGTCAACTTACTCCACTGAAGCTAATGTAGTTACATTAGGGATGAATTTGGCCCCTGGTCATTCAATACTGATGCAAAGTGTAAACCCTGTGGTGCTGTAGAAAAAAAAATAAACATGGTAATTAAAGATGGGGCAAAACCACTTTTTTAAAAAATTCCACCTTCACTAACTTTGGTGGTTATGGGGCAGGGGGGGAACCTAAAAGAATGTGGAACCGACTCACCTCTGGTTCTGGTTTAGCAAACCTGGATTATAAATTTTTTACAAATTAAAAACACAGCTTTCTTGGCCCAGTTAGAATAGCAGTGTATGCTAGTTTGAATAATTGTACTGTTTTCCTTGATACATAGGCTATTTACTCTTGCTGTCATTTCATTGCCATTTTTACTTCTGGTTTCCATTTTGGTTTCATTGCTGTCATTTCATTGCCATTTCCTAGTGGTTACCCAATTGGGAATTTTGCCATTGACTTCAATGAGAGGAGGATCAGGGCCGTAGTTTCTATTCTGATCTGTTTAGGTTCTTAGGGAAGGCTTTTTAAAAAAAACCTACTGCCCTGGTGTTTTCTGTTTAGTTATGCTGGTTTTAGCCCCTCTACTAGCACCAACAGAACATTGCTCTCTTTAAACTGGACATTAGGCTGGGCTATAGAGTAGAAGTGTAAGCCACACAGTCATTGCCAATTTAAAGCTGTGGATGAATATTAATTTTTTAGCATTGGGGACCTTTAACAGAGGCATTTCAATTGTTCAATTAAGTAGATTTAATAAGGGTGAAAAACAGACCTAAAATGTGCTGACTAATGCATCTGTACTCAAGTCAGACATCTTCCGATCCCGCTTCTTACGGCACATTTAAATGGATGGGATATGCATTTTTGCTTGATTCTCTGCTCATACTGCTGAACGCTCCTTGGGAAGTTAAAGGCATGATTCTTTCCCCTCCTGTGGCCTTCTTATATTGCCCTGGCTGGAAAAAGGTGCCATAAAGGGTGCAGAATGGCCCTCTGGGAATACCAGTTGAGTAAGGGATTCCCTTGCTGTTGTAAGGCTGGCAAAGAGCCCTATGCTACTCTCCTACACAGTGAGAGGGAAGGGATGTTGCTGGAACACATTGCTTCAGCTCTTGTGGGATGCACAGCGGCCCATCGGCAACCTTGCCAGGTCACCGTTACTTAGAACAACTCTTGGGAAAAAGCCTGAGTAAAGGGATTGTCTGGCTATAATAGGGTTGGCAGAGCTACACTTTGCCAACATCTGGCATAGCAGCATACGAGGAGTGTGTCCAGGAGTGGGAGGGGCAGTCTCAGAGTAGGCTCGATGTAGCTGCATGTCACCAGAACACTGCACCCCTGGAGATATTTAAACTGCAGTAGAGTCTGGGCAGCACCCTGGCCTGGCCTAGAATTTGGGGCTGCAAAGGTGGTATAAGGCCATCTGTGCCCTTCTGCTCCCTGGCCCACATCTTACCTCCTGTGAGGCACAGCACAGAAACTGACCCTCAGCCTTAAAATGGGCTCCCCAAATTTCTAAAAAAGTCGTGAGACAAACCACAGTGTATGAAGGGGGGGGGAGGGGGAGAGAAATGTCACACCTGCTCCTCAATAGTCCTGTCAAGTTATACCACAAACATAAAGGAAACAATCTCTGTCTGAGAATTCTCTTAGGGGAACAGATGCTGTATGCCAGATGATGCTAAATGCATTCTTTGTGGCAGGTCTCAATGTTGGACCAAATATTATTTTAGGTGAAATACAGAAGTTTAAGGCATGGACAATGCATCTCATGCTACCAAAAGGCAAGCAATAGCCAATAGGTATATACTATTTTTTTGCACTGCTTTTACCCCACAGTCTCACTAGTTCTCTTGAATTTCAGATCTGATGATCTTCACAAGCCTGCTGTAAGTGTGACCTGAAGGGACATTTGATTGGGGAAGGAACTGTTGTAAGAGCTCTTGCATAATCCCTGCTCTAAGCAAACTGTTTCCTGGTAATAGGCTCAGAAGCCTGAACTCCTTTGGAGATCATCTCTCCATCACTGCTGGCTGTACAGAGGCGTTAAACAAATGACATGACATAAGAGGTTTAAAAGATAAAAACCTACAGCATGGGATTTTTCAAAAGCAACAAACACTGGCCTAGCTCTGGTCCCACTGAAGTTACCAGTAAAACATTCATTTCAGTGGGCAGTTAGGCAAACACTGAATGCTTCTGAAAATTCTACCACAGAACCACTTCTTTCTTTATCTTTTCCAGCCTTGTCAGCTTCAGTATAATTTCAATACAGCTCAGCCCAGTTTGAAGGCAACCCACTAGACACCTGTCCCAATGCAAGCGCATTACAGTTTATTATCATCCCTCCCTAGAGCTATATAATATTCAATGCTTTGCTTCACAAAAGAAATGTGGATGAAGAACCAAAGAAAAGATTTGCACATGGGCTTACACCCACTGAGCTGCTGACATCACTATCGGTAGTGGCAAATAAAAATACTATATAGAATCGGTGGTTTCCAGTACAATTGCCATGTAGTGGGTGTGACATAATATACCCCTGTATTCACACCCAATACTCTATTGTAATAATCTTTGTACTAGGTATACATTGTAAGGTATCATTTGAAAACTCATAATCTGCTGGTCAGTATTGTTCTGATAAACTATGAGTGGCAACATTGTTTGTGAAGTTATAGGATTCCCTTGTATGATGTTATTAATACATGCTTCAAACCCCACAGCCCTGCCAAGCTGAAGTCGGCAAACAGGTCTGGCCTAAACAAAGGAATGTGTTTAATTTGTTTAATAAGCAGTAAACAGAGTCATCAAGCAGGAAGGGAAAACAAAAGAGACTCAAACAGGTGGAAAAAAACTCCAGCAGGGAACATCCTTCCACACAGACTCTTTGTCTCCTGGTTCTCAGCTGGAAATGTTTTTCAAGGGGGGGACTGAAACGATGAAAAGGAGGGGCAGATACCCCAAAGCATCTCTCTCTCTCCTTCCCCCTGCCCATCACATTCTCTGCACCTGAGAAGACAAAAGGAAACAACCCTTGGACTTGGAGGGAGGGGCGGGGGGGTCCTGACCCGAAGCATTTGGTCAGTAATCTTGCTGGAAGCATACGGTGAGAAATTTTGCTTGAATCTAACATAATTTGTTAAGTTAGGCACCTGTGTTTTTTCTTTATTTTTCTTGTAACCATTTCTGACTTTTATGCCTCATTACTTGTACTCACTTAAAACCTCTCTCTTTGTAGTTAATAAACTTGATTTATTGTTTTATCTAATCCACTGTGTTTAAGTTAAAGTGTCTGGTAACTTCATTTATCATGATACGCTGGTGCATGTTATTCCCCTAAAGCAGTGGTTCCCAAACTTTAGCAACCTGTGAACCCCTTTCACTAAAATGTCAAGTCTCGCAAACCCCCTCCTAAAAAGGAATATTTCCAGGGATTTTCTCCTTTATCTGAGTATAAATTATAAAAGCAGTGATCTTGGAAATATAAAATTTGTTTTTATGACATGCTTATTACATACTATTTATTAATTATTTTTTATCATTACAGTATTTTTATTACATTATGAAAACGGCAACACTCTTCCAAGATCTCACTTTTGTACTTGTATCACTTTGAATAAGCCTGTTATAAGACAAAGCTCCTATGTTTCATCAAGGTGTATCAGATGTGAAACAGCATGAAGGTATTTAAGAAGCCAACTCAAAGAGTTCCTCCTACACAAGCATTCAGGTCTTGAGCAGTCCAGGCAAACAATGCACGTTACAACAAAGCCTAAACTTGTTCTTCATAATAATTTTAAAAACAATACTAGCTGCCTATTTAATTTTAAAAAACAGCAAAAAAATATCCACCTCGCTTTCCATTTCTTATAAGGAGTCTTGAAGTTTAAATCTCGTCAGTGCGATAAATATACTTGCTTTGATCTGCTTAGCTCTTGGAAGTCCAGGGGCTCTGGGCTGCTGGCCCCGTGCTGCCCAGGGTCCCTAAGGACAGCTCTGTCGGCCATTAGGGAATTTTTTCCCCAAGAACCCCCTGTAACATTTTGTGAACCCCCAGGGGTTCACAAACCCCAGTTTGGGACCCACTGCCCTAAAGGAATAGTGAACTTAATATTTCTGGACTGACAGAGAGGACTGGACAGTGCAGGAGATACATTTCTGGGGGAAAGTCTGGGACGGACACTGTGTTGGGGTCACCCTGCAGTATAACCAAGGCTGATGAGAGCCAGGGTGTGACTGGCAGCTGCAGTTACACAAATGCATCTGGGAATGACCTGTATGCTGGTGGCTATTTGTGAGCAGTCCCGGTTGAAGGCTACAGCAGCAAGGCGTTGCTAGGCACCCCCGGACACAGGGCAGGGATGACACAGCCCCACCCCCCCCCACTGGTCTGGACTGTAAACCGGCATGTCACTGTAGGTGAAATCCTTCCCCCACTGAAGCCGATGACAAAATTCCGATTGAGCATGTCTTGGCTTTGCTGTGGGTATCCCAGCATTTTAAGCAGCCCTGCTAGAACAGCATCTCTGAGGAAGTGACACTCACTAGAATGAGAGCTTTGCCAGAGTACACAAACTGCTCATGCTCAATATAACTAACCCTCTCTCTTCACATTTCAAGTATGTATGTAGGGTCAAATAAAACATCTGCAGGATAAAGCCCACTTTGATTTTTTTTTTACTTTTATAACAATGATTCAGATGTTCTCGGAGAGGGTTACACAACTGTTTTTTGCTGAATAACTGTGACCTTTGTAGGGAAAGGTCACGTTTTAAAGTAATAGCCATACCGTGAAAGGTAACAGCTTAGGGCATGTGAAACAGACAATGCTAGAATAAAATGTATGGAGGGGAAAAGTGTTTGTGGACCTGAAATTCAATGATAAATTCCTGGTGAATTTCCATGACAATGGCTATTCCATTTCAAGCAGTCTCCTAACACATGTGGCTGCATGAAGTAGCTCCTTTGCCTGCAGTTTAATTAAATGCCCATTCATTGCTATATTTTCTGTTCATCGATAATGAAACTGCAGAACAATGAATGTTAATACCAGGACGTTTTGCAGATACACGTGAAAGCAACCTTTTTTTTGTAATATTAAACACCAAAAAAAGACTATAGAGTTCCCTTTTTATCCCTCAGTGCCATGAAATTAACATCAAAGATTAGAAAATGCAATTCAGTCCTCTGGCAAGTGGCTATTGAGAAATGAGTTGAATAGGACTCTGTTCTCATTACATAAATATGATCTAGCAAAGCCAAGCAAGTTTTATTTAGTCTCGTCCTCCCATTTCAAGAACCATGATGGAAGGAAACCCTTTACAAATCCGAAGAGAATTTACATGCTGCAAATTTAATCACAAGGCCAAATCTTGTTTGCCTTACTCATGTAAAAAATTTGCCAATGGTATGCGGCATGTGGCCCCCCCTTCTGTATGTGCTTTCGTGATGATTCTAATCAAAGTTGTCAAAGTACAGATCTAGGCTGACTCTGTAAAAATGGCATTGCAGGGTTCCAGATTTAAAGTATGCCGTTCAAAATAAAAAGTTAATATTCCTAACTGCCAGCTTGTAAATTCAACCTGGGCTCTGAAAGAAAAGGTGGGATTTTCCTTCCTATGCATCATGAGCAGTAAAAGATTCTGCAGGCCAAATTATGACTTTGGGGTCTGATTCAAAGCCCTCTAAAGTCAATGAGGTGTTTCCAAATCCTTTAAGGACATGGGCCTCAGTTCACCTGTGGAGTCCTGTTGCCTTCAGTGACTTTGCACATGTATAACTAACTGGAGTTTTGTCAACAGTGCTGTTGCTGATGGACAAGAAGGACTGGAAACTGGCTCAGCCTCTCTTAGCTGTATTGGTTTTACTGTGCTAATAAGAGAAAAAAGCATTACAATTTATTTTGAGATATTAAAGTCAGCCGATCTGACTCTACACTCACACAAGGAGCAGGTTTATTGACTCAGATGGCGCAATTTTTACGGTGATATTTAAGAGCCGCACTGCACATTAAATCCTCTTGAGAGGTTTGTAAATTCACCTATGCTGTTCTTTAGGGTATATCAACACTGTAATTAAAAACCCATGCCTGGCCCATGCCAGCTGACTTGTGGGGCTCAGACTAAGGGGCTGTTTAATTGTGGTGTAGACTTCAGGCTTGGGCTGGAGCCCAAGCTCTAGGACCCCCTGAGGGGCAGGGTCCCAGAGCCCAGGCTGCAGCCTGAGCCCGAAGATCTACACCACAATTAAACAGCTCCTTAGCCTGAGCCCCGTGAGCATGGGTCAGCTTCCACAGACCAGCCATGGGTTTTTAATTGCAATGTAGACAGACCCTACGTTGTTCGCACTTAGTTCTCTATCCGGTGGCTCCGAGTTGAGAAAGATGCTGGCCACCAATTATTTCACTTAGAGGTCTTTATTTCAGATAAGAGATGGATGGAAGATGAGTTTTTAGTTCATCATCCTGACAATTTTCCATTTTGGTCAATTTTGGGAATCCACTAGCCTTAGTGTGAAAGGGTCCTGAACCAGCATAAACCATTATTTGTAATTTGGGAGGTCCTGTAGAACACATTTTACACATTTCATCTTCTTGAATCTGATAACAGAGTTTGACTGTGTTCACACCAACCTGATAAACTCCAGTTGTTGGCTCCTGTATAAAACATGTAAAATTATGGGAAGTTTTAGTAATGAAAATCTGTAAATTGCATCTCAATAGGGGATAAATAATAGAGTCAGGATGCAATGTGAGGGCAAACTTGGCATTTTATACTTCATATCTTTGGTGATAGGGAATAGCATTTTATGATTATTGATTTCCAGGCTCTTAATTGGTGCTTTCAATATCTCTCCCTGAAAATAGGCATTGATCAGCATGTGCATTTCATCCCCTACAATGTTTAATGTAATCAACTGTTACACTCCTGTCTCCATTTTCTGAAAACAAACATCATCCCAGCATAACAAATATGAAGCAATATTAAAAGTTAGCCCTTCTCATGTGTACCATGTCTTTTGAAATTGCCTAATCAAAACAGGACAGTATTAAAATGCAAACTGAAAATATTAAGCTTACCCTTTGAAATGCTCAGAGATGTTCATGTGGCCCTACTTGGAACAGTGCATGCAGCTCTGAACTCAGCCTCACAGAAGAGAAAAGGTAGATGATCAGATTGTTTCTAGGAAGAATGATAACAGACCTCTATCTTAGAGGTCTCACTCTATTACTGAATGCTGAGATGGGAGAGGCCAGGCCGTTACCTCCTCAAATATTTCACCAACATGCCAAAGAGAATTGAGAATGCCCTGCCACAGAGACACACCTTTGTTAGTGTTGCTTTCATTGGCCCAGCTTCTCAAAGGTAATTAGGCATCTAACACCTATTGATTTAAATGGGAATTAGCTGCCTAAATGCCTCTGATGATCTGGGCCATTTTGCCTTGGACCATGTACCCAATTATAGATACCATTTCTGCCAACTCTCCTGATTTTATCATGAGCCCCCCACCTTAAATCCCCCTCCAGAGCTTGCATGAAAATCCCAGATTGCATTTTAAAAAGTAAGTTTCTAGCCCCAGGGTTGCAGGGAAGAGCTTGGAACTGTGCCCCAGGGGCACTGTAAAGGCTCAGAATCCAGCAGGCAAATAGAAATAATCCAACCGTTGTATTTTAAAAAATGTCATTGTTTTTAAGCCAAGCCACTGATTTTTTGGGGCCTGGCTCATGATTTTTGAACACTTGGGGATGGCAATGCTGAGATATGTTTCCTGTAATATTGGGACTTTTGGAACTTTTCCCCACCTCTGAGATGTGGCACATCGCTCCTGGCTCCAGACTGGAAATGGGAGTATTTAGCTCTGTTTCACAAGTGAAACAGCAGAGAAGCCAAGGTAACTCCTAAGAGTGGGAAACAAACCCCAGGAGGTGGCCCTTTTACAGCCATACAGAAACCATATTCCTGCCCTTCCCTGGCACATCCCATTCAAGAAACTCAATCACCACCCCGTGTGACGTGTGACGGTGGGAGCCAGCTGAGGTCACTCAATTAGGGTGAACTGCAAACAAAACATTCCCTTTGGTCTGACCCAGAATGGCCGTTCCTATGTTATTATGTTAATACAAATGTTCTTGACTTTACCTATTCCTACAGTGCTTGTGAGTGGGGAAGTTCTGCCTAATAAGGGCATCCAGGGAATGAGTTCAGGTTTCTGGGTGTGGGGAGGCTCAAGTTGGTTTAATTATTTGTCACGAGGGACCTTAGATATAGTGAACTCAGCCCTTCTTGCTGCTATTAACCACCTGGCAGAAGGATGTTACATGTGTTCACATCTCCCTTGTCTATCCTACCTCTAGTCTTATAGCTCCTCTCTCATTGTCACTACCCTTATCTTGGCCTTCATTGTGCCTCCTTTTCCTCATTGCTCCTCTTCCACCTCTTATTACTCCTGTTTTCCTTTATCTTTCTGTATTTTCCATACCCTTCCTCACCCATTCCTAGGTCTCTGACTTCCCTTCTCTGCTGTTTCTAATCACTCATCTTTGCCCCTGCAGATCCCAATCCGGTTGCTGAGTACAGTCAGGACAGCTTTCCCAGGCTCTCTGAGGACAGAATGTTATGCAACTGCCAAGGCAGCAACTGGACATGAGCTGCTGACATCACAGCATTGTTGCATCATCTCCTGTGATGAGCTCACTCAGGGCTAGGCTGGTCCCAGCTGTTTGTGATTTCCCCAGGCAACTCTGTGTGGTGTCCCAGGCCCCTTCACAGATTATTGATTTCAGAACAAGAAACAGAAGACTCAGAGGGGGTAGTGTTGTCTAGAGGATAGAGCGTGGATTTGGGGATCAGGATTCCTGGATTTTCCTGGCTCTGCATGTCTTGGGTGAGTCAGTCTCAGTGTCTCTATTTGTAAAATGGGGCTAATAAAATGGACACCCCCCCCCCCTTACACCACTGCCTACCCAAGCCCCAGAAAACAATTTGATCTGGTGTGAAATGATATGGCGTGGTAGTAACTAGCACAGCTGCCATCTCACCATGTGCTGATATTCCCCAGTTCTTGCTGCTGCTTCTAGACCAGCAAGGCAGTGAAATGTCACTGGGTCCCATGAACCTCATGGTAGTGTTACCTTTGCTTGGAATCCCAATTTTCAGGCAATTAAAATATTTTTAAAGCAACTTGTTTTGGCTGAAGTGTCTCCTCCCTGTTCAAAGGACTCAAGAAATTCCAGATAACTTTATAAGAGGTGTTGGATCATCAAAAATATGGCCTTTCACCAGCTGATATATTTTACAAGTACCTTGTTTTGTAATAATCCCCAAAGTACTTTTGAATCCCTGAGCCTGTACCAATCATCAGTGACTGAATCCTGCCTCCCTCCCTATTGTGGGGACGGCAGGACTATTAAACCCATTTTACAGATAGGGAAACTGAGGCAAAGGGAGGGTAAACTGACCTCCCCGAGGTCCCACAATGAATGACAGACACTCAGGAATAGCGCCCAGGAGTCCTGATGCTGAGCCCCTGCTTTGTAGAAACTGAAGAGACACCTGGCTCAGAGGAGAACACACAGTAGAGGAATATTTCCCATGTACCTATTTGTAGAGGTCTCTTGGATGTGACCGGGCCAGAAATCCACAGCTGCTGCTGCATAAATTTGCCACCTGAGTGTGTGAGTTCTTCCTCTGGCATTTCCCACCACCACCATCATCCCTGCGTGTGGGGAATGGAAGGGCCATGCAGCAGGAACCATCTGTTGTGTGGCAGATTTGTTAAAACAGCACATGCTGCTTAATGATGGGTGGCAGAAGGTGCAGAAGACATGCTATCATAAAATTCTAAATGTCAGAGCTGGAAGATGCCCATTAGCTCGTCATGCTTTGATATCACACCAATTAAGCAGGGTCCAGCTGGACAGTACTTGGGTGAAAACCCTCAAAGGAACAGCTAGGTGTTGCAGGAAAGGCTTGGGTAACTGTCGGGGGTACCCCAAATCCTCAGGGCAGTGAAGAAGAACTGTGAGTTCTAGAGGTGAAAGAGTAACAAATAACTTTCTGTGACTTACTAACAGTTGCCCCCAATCTGATGTTTTTGATCCTTGATGTCAAGAACTTGGGTTTTATTTTGCTTTTTTATTTTTTTTTTTAAAAGTAGATCCCATTACTGGTGGTGAAAAGCCCTGGTGCTGACTGAGTTTCCCACTCTCTGTCATATGGCTTGCAATTTATAGCTACATTGCTGACTTCCATGCCTACCTGGAACCTCTGAATTCCTCTGTCTTTAGTCCCCACAAGCACTACTATTTCTATTCCCTTCTCCCTCCTGACCTGACCCCCATACACCCACACATACACATGCACATAAAGGGTGTCACCTTCTCCGTAGTCATAGAATCATAGAATATCAGGGTTGGAAGGGACCTCAGGAGGTCATCTAGTCCAACCCCCTGCTCAAAGCAGGACCAATCCTCAACTAAATCATCCCAGTCAGGGCTTTGTCAAGCCTGACCTTAAAAACCTCTAAGGGAGGAGATTCCACCACCTCCCTAGATAACCCATTCTAGTGCTTCACCACACTCCTAGTGAAAAACTTTTTCCTAATATCTAACCTAAACCTCCCCACTGCAACTTGAGACTATTACTCCTTGTTCTGTCATCTGGTACCACTGAGAACAGTCTAGATCCATCCTCTTTGGAACCCCCTTTCAGGTAGTTGAAAGCAGCTATCAAATCCCCCCTCATTCTTCTCTTCTGTGGACTAAATAATCCCAGTTCCCTCAGCCTCTCCTCATAAGTCATGTGCTCCAGCTCCCTAATCATTTTTGTTGCCCTCCACTGGACTCTTTCCAATTTTTCCACATCCTTCTTATAGTGTGGGGCCCAAAACTAGACACAGTACTCCAGATGAGGCCTCACCAATGCCAAATAGAGGAGAATGATCATGTCCCTCGATCTGCTGGCAATGCTCCTACTTATACAGCCCAAAATGTCATTAGCCTTCTTAGCAACATTTAATCGTTTGTAAGAATATCTTACAATGTAGGGCTTAACCTCAACCTTCTTATTAGTTAGTTAGTTAATTAGCTAGTTAGTGCCCATTATACCTCTAGTGTTTAAGGCAGCAACGAAGCTCCTCCACTTCTGTTTCTGGCAAGTCTTTCAATGGTTCCCCAGGTTTTTCAGCTCAGCTTCCAAAGCTCTTCACCAGGTTGTTTTCGGGCAACCGTGTTTTCGCTTGCCCTCAGGTGTCCATCTTATTGCTATTCTGGTGAAGGAATCAGTTTCCATCCAAAGCACATGACCAATCCATCTTCAACGCCTCTTGGTAATGATGGTTGTGACGCATGGCTAGAAAGGGTTAAACAGTTTGCAGGCTGAATGACCCAAAGCCCACCTTTAAAGTCATGTTAGAAAGGTATGCGAATGATAATTAGGGCCATTCATGCTAAGTAGGCTAGAACTTTGAAATGCAAACCTATATTGTTAGAAGTAATACTAATTGTGTGTATCTTAGATGCTACCCCTATCTGTCACTATAACTATTGATTCAGACATCAAAAGGGAATATTATCATTTGGATGAATCTTGGGTAAAATAATGTCATTGTCTATATGTCTCTTTAAAGTTTGTAATAGACTGCTTAATGGATAAATTGCCCTATGTTAATTTGTGTAACTAATTACTGGTGGTGTTTAGAAAGCAAAAGGTTACATCAAAAGCCTATAGTTTAACCAGGACTATGTGGTCAAGTGGATTCTAGGACACTGTATAAAAAGACCCATGGGTCCTGATCCTGTTAATCTCAGATCTGCTTAAGCTTCATCAGGGGAAGTTTGATTCACAAGACTGAGGTCCCAGTTATGCTCATACGCCCTGAATATGATATTTGGATGTTGGACTATAACCTATGAACTGAATTCTAAAGTAACTCTTTGCAACTACAAAGCTCACCATCTCTGCTATGAATCTGAATCTCAATGGATTGAACTCATGTCTGTATGTATATTGATCTTTTAACCATACTCTCTCTTTCTTTTGTTTTTTTAATAAAATTGAGTTTAGTTAATAAGAATTGGCTGTAGCGTGTATTTGGGTAAGATCTGAAACATTCATTAACCTGGAAGGTAATGTGTCCGATCCTTTGGGATTAGTAGACCGTTTTCTTTTATATGATGAAATAAGATTTTCAGAAATTATCATATTTGACTTAGGTACCTGGATGGAGGCCTGAGGCTGGATCACTTTAAGGGAACAGTGTTGTTTGGACTTCTGAGTAACTAGTAAGGTAATAAAGAAGCTGTTTTATGCTGGCTTGATAAATCTAAGTATTGGAATATTCACCAGCTTTTTGGTGTTTGTCTGCCCATTCTTTGCAGTTCACCCTAATTGAGTGACCATAGCTGGTCCCCACTGGGACCCCGGTCATAATAGTGCTCATATCTTCTTGGCTCCACTGTGTGAATAGGTCTTGGTTTGAGATTGTTCTGGGCCAAAAGATACGGAGAATTTTTCTGAGGCAGGTTGTATGGAACTAAGACAGTTTGGACATGTCATACTTTGACATTCCCCAGCATTCTGCACTATAAAGTAGTGTTGAAAGTACACAGCTCTGATAAATCTTGAGTTTGGTTTTGGTGTTGTATTTCGATGATTTCCAGACTCTATTTAAGCTCCTGAAGGTGTTCCTTGCTTTATTGATTCTGTTCCGGATATCCTGGCTTGTTCCACCGTCCTGGCTGATGGTGCTGCTCAAGTATGTGAATGTTTCTACATTGTTGAGAACATGATCCTCTATCATACTGGTGATGGGGAAGCAATATTAAGGGTCATGATATCTGTCTTATTGCGGTTGATTTTCAGTCTGATTTACTGGCTGAATGTGTTGCGTCGGGTTGTTTTTAATTCACAACCTGCTTGTCGTGAAGGACAAAAACAACTTTTGACAGCCTACAATTCTGCATGGTAAGAGAAATAGCTAGGAAAAGGAAATTGGCTAAACTGTGATAATATGGTAATGAGAGAATGGAAGATGCATTTAGACATATTGTCTGATGGAGACTGAAGAGTCATATTTATGTCCTTACCTCCAGCTGAGATAATATTGAGCTGTTCAGGCTCCAGGGGCTGCAGGACATGCTGTTTGTAACACAGCAGCTGGCACTCTTCCCTTTCATTAAGCCCTGAAAAAAATAGTGGTGTGTAGGCAGGTGAAGTTCCTCTCTTGCTCGTACACAGTGTTTAGGGTCCATGCTTACCTCCTTACTAGCTCTTGGTCTTTATTACTAACGTAAATAATTAGAAATGTAGCCTTCATTCTAAGCTTCCTCTTGAGATAGCTTTTCTCTTAGGATTTTTTCCCTCCAAAACCTTTCCCTGCCCCTAGTTACTTCTGTGATGCTGTGTATAAGAAGGGTGACCATTTATATCACTGTTGTTACCACTGTTACAAAGTTACCATGAATCCTGTACAAAGTATGTCATGTGAGATATTGATAGAAAAGTTATGAATTGTTAAGTATGTTTATCTTGCTTATATACCAGACAGCAAGTGTGAAAAATCGGGACAGGGGATGGGGGGTGGGGTAACAGGATCCTATATAAGAAAAAGACCCAAAAATCGGGACTGTCCCTATAAAATTGGGACATCTGGTCACCCTATATGCATCTATCAGCTTTGTAACTGAAGTTATGGATATTGGCTATGTACTTGTATCTTAAGCATGCGTTGTATTCCTGGGTGACATCTCCAAGATAGATTTACACCAGGGTTAGATATCTATGTGTTGGTGACCCATTAAAGACACTCCACTCTAACAATGGGCCATTGAAGAAACTCATCCTGCCCAGTAGGTCTGCCTGTGGATGCCTCAGACAGCATGGAGCCAGTGGCCACCCCCTGTGATTCAGCAAAACATGTAAGGGCATGTGATGTGGATGTGTGACCCCGGACTCCATCTTGGGCTAGTAACATTCCATACACGGGGCTGTGGGCTTTGTTTGGCACAGTAAATTTCCATGCACATGGCAGAGGATATAAGACACCTCCATTTTGCCTTTTTCCTGATCCAACTCTCTGGACTGTCGATTTACAACTAATAGGAGTATTTTGAACTGTGGACTGAGGACCTACCAAGCTTTTGGAAAATACCAGAGAGACTTTTGCAAGCCAGTAGTCTATGTTATCACTGCTACAAACCTGATATAAGGACTTTGCAATCATTTGTATGTATATGATCTATTAACCATTTTAACTCTATTTTTTTATTAATAAATCTTTAATTAGTTTACTAAAGATTGTCTGGCAGTGTGATATTTGGGTAAGATCTGAAATACATATTGACTTGGGGGTAAGTGTCTCATCCTTTGGGATTGGTATAACCTCACATATGATGATCTGGGTTTCAGTAACCTCTCACTATATTAGACCTATTTGTCTGGATGGGAGCCAAGGGCTGGCATGGCTTTGTGGGACTGTGTTTGGCTTCTGGTTAACTACTGTGATACTGCAGAAGCACTTTTGTTACTGGCTTGATTAATCTAATTATAGAATAAACCACCAGTTTGGGAGTGTGATAAATGAAAGGGGGGTAGCTCCCTTTTATGGACACCCAGCCAGCCCGTTAGCTATAAATCCCTCTTGGTAGTTGTTCTCTGCTTGCTTTACCTGTAAAGGGTTAAAAAGTCTCCCTACATAGGTAAAAGGAAGGGATTGGCATCTGACCAAAAGAGCCAATAGGAAGGCTAGAACTTTTTAAAATTGGGAAAAAACTTCCCCTTTGTCTGTCTGTGGTGTTCTCCCGGAGAACAGAGACAGTGCTGGAACTATGCTGTAAAAAGGTTTGGGCCAGGTATGAAAAATCATCAGATCATACCTAGAAACTATTTATCTGAAACCTCAGATATGTAAGTAGATCAGGAAATGTCTAGGAAGACATGATTAGGTTTATCTCTTTTATTTCTTTATGGCTTGTGGACTCCTCTGTGCTAACCCCAGGTGCTTTTTGTTTTGCTTGTAACCTTTAAGCTGGACCTCAAGAGAGCTATCTTCATGCTTAATCTTTGTAATTGGTTTTTTTTAAAATCTAGCAAAAAGCCTAAGTTCCAAATGTATTTTCTTTCTTTTGTTTTTAATAAAATGTACCTTTTTTTTAAGAACAGGATTGGATTTTTGTGTCCTAAGAGGTTTGTGCATATGTTGTTCAATTAGTTGGTGGCAACAGCTGATTTCCTTTGTTTTCTTTCTCAGCTCTTCCCTGGAGTGGGGGGAGTGAAAGGGCTTGAGGGTACCCCACATGAAGGAATTCCCAAGTGTACCTTCCTGGGTTCTCAAAGGGGTTTTTGCACTTGGGTGGTGGCAGCATCTACCCATACAAGGTCAGAAAAGAGCTGTAACATTGGGAGTTTAATACAAGCCTGGAGTGGCCAGTATTAATTTTTAGAATCCTTGAGGGCCCCCACCTTCTGCACTCGAAGTGCCAGAGTGGGGAATCAGCCTTAACGGGGGGATAGCCTGCCCTGTTTTTTGCTGTCTGCGCTGGGTGTGGCATTTTCAGTGTGGTCCATCCCAGGCACCTGGTCACAACTTCTACCACAGATAGACACTCAAACCCTTTTATACTGTATTCTTATCCTAACATTGCGCCCTAAACTCTAGGAGGACTGTATTGTTGTGTGCTGCTAAATAGCTGCTCTGTTCTACCACAAAGGTGTCGACATTTCAGGGACAGATGTTATGATTCCTGTGTTTGTGGTTTCTCTCTGTCCATCTCACCTTCGGATGTACACATGGTCTTTTCCCAGTTGGGGCCCATTTCTAAGAGTATTTCTGTTGATGGCACAACCACATCCATCATAATGTTACACTACGTAAACTCCTTAACTCAGCTCAGGGTTTCCACTGATGATGGAAGAACATTGTTACAATAATTGGTTAGGGATATGAAAAGAGGAGGGTTAAAAACAGATCATGAGAATGCTGGCCATTTAAGCTCTGATCCCATCCATTTGTTAACAAATAATAATAGAATTAGAAATGGAAAATACAATATCCATCTCTTGCCAATGCAAGACTGTTCGCTTCAGCACAGCAAGAGGATATGTGCAACTCCAATCTAATTCATGCAGGGCTCAATCCCCAGTTGCGCTCTATTCACACTGAAACAGGCCTGCTCTAACTTGCAACAGTAAGGCTGGGGATTAGTGGAGAGCTTCTCATTGCAGCTCCACTCCATCTGGCCTCCATCATACCCACTTTCACTCCTGATATGCCTCCCCCTGCATTTGAGGAGTGGGATGTAGGGCTAGTGCTGGGAGAATATTCAGCTATCCCCTTGCAGGTCACTTTGTGCTCGTCTGGCAGTATAAATTGCCTATCGTGGGGCCCAATGCATCCGTATGCATCTGAGGCCAGAATTTTACTTGCTGCTATGAATTCCCTTGAGGTTTTGCTTCACCTGTCAAACTGACTTTTAGCCGTTTAGCTATTGCAGCCATTTACACCAGCAAAGAACTTGGCACTGGGCTTTTATGGTGACACCCACTGAAAAATAGCTTGGATTTGTAGGGCAAGTCTCCCACTGCAAATGAATGTGTGATTTATCTGTTGTTGTGAACTTCTCCAGCCCCTGCCCCGCCTCTTCCCCAAAGGCCCTGCCCGCTCCACCCCACTTCTTCCCATCCCTGCTCTGCCCCAGCCCCGCCCCTTCCCACCCCTGCTCCGCCCCCACTCCCCTGAGGACTGCAGCAGGGCCGGACCTGCACTCACCGGCAGCCGGAAGTGCAGCGACCCACCTCAGCCCCAAATTTCCTGGTGCCCTATGCAGCTGCATACTTTGCGTATGGGTAGGGGCGGCCCTTAGTTTAAGATCCCAGGCTCATCTTTTGTAAGTGTTATGCAGGTTTCCTTTGAATATGAGGACACAGAGGTCTGATGTGGAGTGATTGTTTTGTGAAAAGTGTTTGCCCACATGTGATACGGTGTTTTTTTTTTCTTTCATCATTTTTTCTGTCTGAGTTCATTCGCAAGCGTAGTGATTGTCTGGTTCCAATAAAAGATATGACCTCACCCATCTTGTCTTTCTGAGGAGTGTTATGAGACTCAATTCACTAATATTTGCAAAGTGCTTGGAGATCATCAGGTGGAAGGTGCTGTAAAGGTCATCAGACACCAACACGCTTCTACTTTCCAGTGCATGGCATTTCGTATATGATCCACCTGAAAAGGAGAATTCACATTGGCTTATGACAAGAATTTGATTAAAAACGGAACTGTTGCATCATAAATAAATCAACGGGGCCCTTTTTTTTGGCAGGAGTTGCATAGTCTGGATTTGAAGATACAGTTAAAATAGCCTATCAGGTTCCAGCCTTAATGTATCTACTACTGTTTTATAAAAGATGATAGCTTGCAAAAACACTGATTCTGAGATGGTTGCTCATCTGCCATCAAAGACTATTTTAACAATAGGTTCACCTTCTGTTGTGCTTGCTGCAGGTTGGTGTGCATGCTATGAACAGCAGTATATATAGCAGCATGTAAGTATCTTTTGCAAGTAGTATTTATAATTTTAATAATAATTCAATAATATTTCTAACCTTTGGTCACTGTGATTCTTATAACATTGCTCCCGCTTAAGCAAATTTGCACTTTGCTGCAATGACACACATGGCTTATTTTGCTGCCAGGTTATAGGAGGAGTGTAGGAATAACCTGGCCATGCCCTACCTGCCCCCCTACATGGGGCACTCATGTGGCGGAGGGAGGATGGGGATGGAGCATGCTTTGCCAACTCTGTGCTTCCTAGGGAAACTCCCATGCACAGTTGTTCCCTGAAAATCTTCAAGCTGCTTTATGGCCACTTTATACCAGTGCTGAATCTGCCGAAAAGTGGCCATCAGACAAGTGTTAATTCCAACCCCACCACTATGAGTCCAAGCCTCCTTCTCCTCAAGTCAGTGACAAAACTACCATTGACTTCAGAGGGAGTAAGATCAACCCCAAGCTTCCTCCTTCTTGGATTCTGTAGGAGGCACTCAGTCACATAGTACATACATTAATGTGTCAGAGACGCGCTGATGTTTAACCATCCATTACTCTCCAGGGTGTACTGCATAGATACTTGGAAGAGCCACCAATGGGAGACCCTAGCATGGTACCATAGCATCTACATAGCAATTCAGCAGGGCTACTACTGCAATCTATGGGCTACAGTAGCTCTACTAAATTGGGAAGTTTGGACCAATGGATTCATGCAGCCATGAACCTGAAGTGACAGAAACAACCACCAATATGGTTGAGAGCCCTTTTTTGTTTAGATTATCACTAGGTTCAATCCAGGGCCGGCTCCAAGTTTTTTGCCGCCCCAAGCAAAAAAATTTTCCCGCGCCCCCTGGCCCCACCCCAATTCCGCCCCTTCCCCGCCCCATTCCAACCCCTTCCCCAAATCCCCGGCCCCACCTTCTCCCCAAGGCGCGCCGCATTTCCCCTCCTATCCATCCCTCCCAGGCAAGCCTGGGGGGGGGAAGAAGCGTAGTGGCGGCGTGCTCAGAGGAGCAGGTGGCAGTGGAGCGGAGGTGAGCTGGGGAGGGGGAGAGGTTCCTCTGCCCTCCCCCCCAGGGTTACTTCCTGCGGCCCTCCCCGCGCCCCTCCACCGCTGCAGCTCACCTCCGCTCCGCCTGCTCCCCCGAGCGCGCCGCCGCTGCTCTGCTTCTCCCCCCTCCCTCCCAGGCTTGCCACAAAACAGCCGATTCACGCGGCAAGCCTGGGAAGGAGGGGGGAGAAGTGGAGCGGCGGTGTGCTCGGGGGAGCAGGTGGCAGTGGAGCGGAGGTGAGCTGCGGGGGGGAGGTTCCTCTGGCCCCCCCCAGGGTTACTTCCTGCGGCCCTCCCCGCGACCCCCACCGCCGCAGCTCACCTCCGCTCAGGGCCGGCTCATGGCTTTTTGTGCCCCAAGCAAAAAAAAAAAAAAAAAGGGAGCCAGAGTGCCGCCCATTGGAAAGTGCCGCCCCAAACACATGCTGGGAGTGCTGATGCCTAGAGCCGGCCCTGGTTCAATCAGAACTGGGATTCACAATCTATCATCATCCAATTTTTAAGGTCTCAGCCATTATTGACTTAATGTGCTACCCCGTACGACAGCACAGTAAGGCGTGTATATATGCCATACCAAGAGTCCTAGACCACTGTGATATCAATCAATCAATCATCACTCTTACTCTACAGCTAATCTGCATGCAACATTTCCATTGGTTGTCTAACAGGAACTGCATAGATGGTGGATTACTTGACTCAGCTGCCATGCCCATGTGACAGCATGGGTTTTTAACTACTAGTGATATTTGTAAAATGCTCTGAGTTGCATTTTAGAACAAAGTTTGATTATTATTATTATTATTATTGTGCATTAGAAAGAGTTGACGACTTTTTCTATTTCTTGTTGCTCAGAATACTTTTATTGCTAAAAGAATCCAGTTACTGGTCTAGCCCTAAATGCACAAAAGTTCTGTACAGTTTCAGTATATAAATAGATATATTTATATGTTATATGTTTGGAATTCTAGGCATCATGTGAGAAAACAAACTATTTTGTATGATATTCCTCTGTTAAATTTAAATGATGAATGGTATTGAGCACCATGAACTGGCCATACCATTCAAAGAGTGCTAAAATGGAAACGTGTATTCACTAGCAATGAAATTCACCCCTTAGATTAGGATTTAAATGGTGCATAGTCCATGTGTGCCCTCTTGACTCAGGGATAAATTTGACCTCTTGTGCCAAAGCTGGAGGTCTTTACTCCGATCTTGAGATTTGGGTGTAGCTTAGTAGCACAGTATATATGTTCTCATGGAGCTTGACTTGTCTGTGGAACTATTTTTGGATTCTGCTGGAAAGGAGCTAGTTACAGTTCTGTGGGAGGAGCCACATCCCTTGTGCGTGCTCGATAAAGAAACTTTGCAAAGCTGACTTCTCTTTCTGTGGCCCAAATCGGCATTGTTCATATGTTTCTTATCCATTTTGCCTATGCATCTTCTATACACCGCGATGCAGTACTGATGCAGCTTATTGCAGCTGTGCTTTCACTCACTCTTGCATTAGAGAGCGTGGGGAAAGGCTGAGCCAAATTCACCCCTGGTGTCAGAGGAGTTCTACCAGATGTTAATTTGGCCCAGTGTACACTCCAAGTATTGTTTCATGGATTAGGCTCTGTGACACTCCATACCTTGGAGGAGTGCCCTGTAACCCCCATATTCATCATTTGTATAGAATTGTGATATTTCATATAAAGCACGCTATGTAAGGTATCATGGGAACGGCTATGATCTGCTGAAAGCCATTGTTCTACCTAAATATGTATATCATTAGTGCATATGAAGTTCTGAGATTGTGCTGTATTGTTGTCACTAAAATATGTTGTGAGTTGGGGAATCGCCAAAATATTAGCTCCCCAGAAACAACAAGGGAGCTAACCAGCGCCTGGGTGGGTGTCGAACAACTATGAGCAGCCATTGTCCAGCAAGGGAGTTACAATTCGATGACTCCCTTACACAAGGCCACACCAGGGGAATTGCTCTACCTTGTCTCGTGACTCATCAATGGCCACCAGACATGCCTGGACTTGTGTTCTTCAAGCACATGGAATAAGGATATAATATAGGGAACAGAGGCTGTATGGTTTGGCCTGTCTCTTCTCCCACCTACACTGAAGGCAATGAGAACACTGGAGCTGAGGAGACTGGTCCCCAGGCTAACAGGGAGAACCTGCATATGAAAGACTGTAACCAAACTGCAGTATCCAATGGCATGAGAAAAACTGCTTAATTCAGATATTGCCTAGTCCAGGGGTCGGCAGCCTTCAGCACGCGGCTCATCAGGGTAATCTGCTGGCGGGCCGTGAGACATTTTGTTTACGTTGACCGTCCGCAGTTTCCAGTGGCTATGCTTCACTGTTCCCCGCCAATGGGAGCTGCGGGAAGCCGCGGGCTGCAGGGACTTTTGCCAATCACTTAAAATCCATCTTTTGTAATCAATAAACTTATTCTAATGTTTATCATTACCAGTGCGTTTGACTGAAGTGCTTGGTAAATATGCTCAGGTTACAAAGACTAGTGTATGTCCACTTTCCATTGATGAAGTGGTGAACCAATTAATAAACTTGCATTGCTCAAGAAAGGGTCTTGAGCAGTGCAAGAGGGTATATTCCTGAGGTACAAGACTGGGAGCTGGGAGGATTTGGCTGGTGCCTTTCTCTGTGTGATTCGTGAGTGGTTCTGGGAGCATTCATGCAATCTATCTGGGTGTGGGGCTTCACATGCAATTGTACTGAGTGGTAACAGCACCTGGAGGGGTTGCTGCTTGTCACCAGTAAGACATTGTGAGAGACAACCCAGATTAGTGAGTTAAGGGGGCACAGCAGTCCCAGGTTGCATCCCTGGGTTCCTGTCACAGGCTCACACACTTTAAAGGAGCCCACCTTGAGTTTTGAAGAGGATGGTTTTTAAAGTAAGATTAATTCAGTGTAAGTGCTCTTTTGAGTTGTAATTGAACAGGTCAATAAGTTCATGTATCAACCATGAATGGCTAAAAGGGATAGGAGTTTCAATTTTCCATTGCTAGTTTCCTCAATAAAATCGATTTTATCTATCCTGTTACAGAGACATATGTCTGCACCTGCCTGTTAGTTTTTCAGAAAACATTTACATTGAAGCAACAGTTTTCGTAAACAAAGTGCTCTGGCTCAGGTGCTGTGGATTCTGTTATTTAAAAACAGCTTTTGCATCAATATTTTAAGAGATTTTTCAAAGAGGAAATACGGGCCACAGTGGGACAGATCTTGTTGCCCTTGTCACATTAAACTCCCACTGAAGTCATTAGGAGTTTGTGTCACTAAGGCTCCGTCTTCACTACCCGCCGATCTAGTGAAGACGCGATAAAATCGATCCCTGATGGCTCTACCGTCGACTCCGGAAATGCACCGCGGCAAGAGGCGGTAGCGGAGTCGACGGCGGCGCGGCAGCGGTCGACTTGCCGCCGTCCTCACAGCCAGGTAAGTCGACCTAAAATACGCCACTTCAGCTACGCTATTCACATAGCTGAAGTTGCGTATCTTAGGTCGACCCCCCGCTGTAGTGTAGACGTAGTCTAAGGCAAGCATGATTGGGCCAGAGGTGGTGTCTGGCTAGAAGTTCTACTGACAAGAGTTTGATCCTGTCTAGTACATGTTCAGAGGGTGTACGGTGACCAAACTTCCCAAAGGGAAAACTAGGTGGGGCCTGAGCCCTCCTCCCCCACTGTGGGGTTGGCCTGAGCCCTGCCTGCCCCTCCCGCAGCACAAAGCTGGGATTGCTGCATGCCTGAGCCCTACCTGCCTCCCTTCCCACCCCCAGCCCCTGTGTGACCCAAGAACTGCCTGTCTCCCTTCCCACCCCCAGCCCCTGTGTGATTGGGGTTGCTGCTCACCCAAGAACTGCCTGCCTCCCTTCCATGCGAGGCTGGGGTCGTTTCCCCTCTGAGCCCTGCCTGCAACTCCCTCCCCCGTGCAAAGCTGGGATTACTGCTCGCCTGAGCCCTGCCTGCAGCTCCCTGTGTGAGGTTGAGGTCGCTGCTCGCCCGAGCACTGCCTGCAGCCCCCTGTGCAAGGCTGGGGGCGCAGCTTGCCTAAGCCAGTCCAATCCCCCTCTCCCCTGTGCGAGGCTGGGGTCACTGCTTGCCTGAGCCCTGCCTGCAACCCCCCCCCCAAAGTGAGGTTGGAGGTTGCTGATCACCCAAACCCTGCTTGTACCCGCTCCCCCCCCCCCGGTGAACCTGGAGTGGCTGTTCTCCTGAGCCTTGCCTGGCTCTGGCCTCTTTGCCCCCATGTGACGCTGGGGTCGCTGCTCGCCTCAGTCATGCCTGCCCCTGCTCCCCACCTCCGCTCGAGGCTAACATCACAGATCCTTCAAGCCCTTCCTACCCCTACGTGAGGCTGGGGTCAATGCTTACCAGAGCCATGCGTGCCCCTGCCCCGCCACCACCCACGCAAGGCTGGGATCATGGTTTGCCCGAGCCCTTCCTGAACCCCTGCCCTCATGCAAGGCTGGGGGATCGCTGCTCGCCCAAGCCATGCCTGCCCTGTCCCTAGGGTTGCCAAGCATCCAGTTTTTGACTGGAAAGCCCTGGTCGAAAAGGGACCCTGGTGGCTCCTGTCGGCACCACCGACCAGGCTGTAAAAAGTTTGTTCGGGGGGGGGGGCCCAGGCTAAGGCAGGTTCCCTGCTTACCCTAGGTCTGTGCAGCTCCTGGATGCGGCCACCAGCTCCTTGCGGCGCCTAGGCGCATGGGTGGCAAGGAAGGTGCCATGCGCTGCCCCATTGGCTGGAAACCGCAACCAATGGGAGCTGCAGGGGCAGCACCTGCGGGCGCGAGCGCAGTACGTGGAGCCTCCCTGGATGCCCATGCACCTAGGGGCTGCAGGGAGCTGGCAGCCGCTTCCTAAGAGCCACGGTAACCCTGAACTCCCTCCCACACTCCAACACCCTGCCCCAGCCTGCTGTCCCCTCCTGCACCCAAATTCCTCCTGGAGCCCACATCCCAAGCCCTGAGCTCCCGCCTACACCCCAAACCCCTCATCCCCAGCCCCACCCCAGAGCCTACACACCTAGCCAGAGCCTGCCCCCCGCCCGGCCCCACTCCGAACACCTCAGCCCCAGCCCAGAGCCCCTTCCTGCATCCCAAACCTCTCATCCCCAGCCCCACTCCAGTGCCTGCACCCCACAGCCAGAGACCTCACCCTCTACACCCCAATCCCCTGCTCCAGCCCAGAGCCTTCTCCCCCATGCTGAACCCTGATTTCTGGCCGCACCACCAGCCAGAGACTGCAGCCCCACCCCACCCCGCAACCGCCTGCCCCAGGCTGGTGAAAATGCGTGACGGTGGGGGAGAATGAGGAACAGAGGGAGGGGGATGGAGCCTCAGAGAAGGGGTGGGGTCTTGTGGAGAGGGCCGGGGTGTTCAGTTTCGTGCGATTAGAAAGTTGGCAACCCTACCTGCTCCCCCCCATGCGCGAGGCTGGGGTCACTGCTTGTCTGAGCCCTTGCAGATCCTCCCCCCCCCTGTGTGAGGCTGTGGTCACTGTTCGCCCAAGGCATACCTGCCCCTGTTCCCCTCCCCAGCGTGACACTGGGGTCACTTCTCCCCCCCAGCCCTGTCTGCCGCTGCCCCTCACTCGGCGTGTGAGGTGGGGGTGCCTGCTCACCCAAACCCTGCCTGCGGCTGTCCTCTCCCCCACTCAAGGCTGGGGTCACGGTTCACTTGAACCCTTCCTACCCTTCCCTCCCCCAAGCGGGGCTGGGATCGCCACTCACTAGAGCCCTGCCTGCCATCCTGTGTGCGAGGCTGGGGTGGCTGCTTCCCCAATTCCTGCCTGCCCCTTCCCCCCCCCTCCACCTCAGGCTGGGGTCACTGCTTGCCCAAGCTCTGCCTACGGCCCGCCCCCACATGAGACTTGGGATGCTGCTCTCCTGAAACCTGCCTGTCTGCCTCTCCCATGCACAGCTGGGGGGTCACAGCTCGCAGGAGCTATACCTGTCCCCCTCCCTCACGTGAGGCTGAGGGTTGCAGCTCACCTGAGCCCTGCCTGCTCCGTCCCCCTCCCCCTGCACAAGACTGGGTTCGCTTATCCTCACAGCCCTGACTTACCCCCCACCCTCCCCCTGCAAGTCCTGCCTCCCCCCCGCTGCATGGTGCTGGCATCACCACCACCCCTCCACATTCCTCTGCGCCGCATCCTGCCTTTTTGACAAAAATGGGCATTTGGCGTATTTGCTTTTGCCAGCTGATGAAGTCGGCCCAAGCAAATGGGACAAATGCTCCCTTTGCCAAAAAAGTCGGGACGACCGAGACAGGGCTTAAAAAAGGGACGGTCCCGTCCTGTCCGAAACGGGACATATCCTCACCCTCCGAGGGTGGAACATGTCAGTGCAAAGTAGAAAATGATGAGTGAGGGGAGCACACACACACATTTTAAAGGGTGTTGCTGTGACTGGTTACTCCTGCCTAATAACTGGCAGGTGAAATTCACCCCTGTGCAGAGGGCTACAACTCCCAAGCACCTTTTTAAAATCCCTATTATGCCTTCAAATAGGGTGTAAGTGGTGCACAGGTCCCATGCTGGCCATCTGCAGAGGGATGAATTTTATTCTACAACAGGAGTGCTTTAATAAACACCCCATTAACTTGTTGAGGCTTTTGCTTAAGCCAATGACAGCCTTGCCCTGCTTGTTACCCTGTGCACTGTAAGTGGAGAGAAATGGCTCTTTACTACCATTCAGCACTTAATCTTACTGGTGAGCAAGTGATGCCTTCACTTGCACTTCCATTGGGTAAAGACTTGAAAGATGAAGGCCTAAATGACACAAAAACGCCTTCACAGCATTAAACAAATGGTTAGATGTCTGGAAATCCTTGTAGATGTAAAGCACTAAGCTAAAAAGCAGTCATACAAAATACTATGTCTCTAATATTGAACACTTTATGTATTGCCATCCCATACACAGCTGGTAGAACCAGAGGTGCCTCAGAAGTTATACATGCTTTCCAAGCTAATAGATTTTGTGTCTAGATCAAAGCCCTGTGTACTCCACAGCAAACTGGACCAGAATGCTGAGGCAGTGGCCCTGGATCCTGCAGCCTTCTTGGGTTCTGCAGGTTTTTTTGCAGTGGTTTCAGTTATATTATTTTAAAATTAGGTTTCTATGAATTAAATATGAAAATGACTAATACAATCAGTACGATACTCACTGTGTTGTATATTTTGGTACTCAATTCAATCTACATTGTATGCTGTCCACACATTGTCATTGTGGTGCAGATTTCTATAGCCATGATAGATACATCCATCATAGAAGTTGTCAGGGGGAAGATGGAGGTTTTAGTGGTTGATAGGGAAAGTGTGCGAGGCAGTTTGGGGTTGAGGATTAATGTTAGCTAGATGCTTCACTCAAATGACCAGCAGTTATACAGTTAATACCTTTCCAAGTTATTTTCTGAGGCTGGGTGAATGTACAGGAAGACAGTGCAACATCAGTTTACTTGGTTCATGTTTCCAAGATTTTCTTCACAACTATGAGGGCTCAACTGTTTTTTGAAATGACAGCTTACAATCTGGCGTCTAATACTGTGCCAAAGGATAGAATTTACTACAGGCCTTTTGCCTATGACCACAGAACAGCACAATACATGGCACCCTCATCGAGATAACCCCTTAAAATGGTTTCCTTTCAGGACAGTCCATGCACTGCAAAAATATATAGAATGCCCTGTTGCAAATGACAGCTGTTTCATTCTGTTTTTGTAAAGCCTTAGATGCTTTAAAGTGTTTGTTGTAGGAAGAAGTCACAACTATTTTTTTTTAAAAAGTCCACAGTTGTCAGTCTTCCTTCAATCTCTTCATTCTGCTATGTCATTACTGAAAATTTTGGAACGATTTCTTCAGCTGGCAAAAGAAAAATAAGTCTTAGTCTTTAAGTAACTAAAAACTAGTAATCAACTAACAACTAGTTTCTAAATAACTAAACAGTCTTAGTCTTTAAATATCTGGTATAAAGGAACACAATACTTTAAATGAAATCGTTAATTGCTTGTTTGGTTCTGTAAGCCGGGGGCTTCATTCTTGGAAATGATTCCGTGATTCTGCTTTACCACTATAAATCAGGGATAACTCCTGTGTGTAAAACTGGTATGAGAGTAGGGTTGCCTACTTTCTAATCGCATAAAACCGAACACCCTTGTCCCGACCTGGCTCCGCATGGCTCCCGGAAGCGGCGACATGTCCCTCTGAACGCCCCTTCTCTGAGTCCCCACCCCCTGCTCACTCCATCCCTCCTCCCTCTGTCACTCGCTCTCCCCCACACTCACTCACTCGCTCATTTTTACCGGGCTGGGGTATGGGGTTGGGGTACAGGAGGGGGTGAAAGCTCTGGCTGGGGGGTGCAGGCACTGGGATGGGGCCTGAAATGAGGGGTTCAGGGTACAGGAGAGGGCTCTGGGCTGGGACAGGGCATTGGAGTGTGTGTGAAGGGTGAGGTCTCCAGCTGGGGGTGTGGGGTGAGGATGAGGGGCTTGGGGTGCAGGAGGGGTTCATGCTGCCACCATGCACTGGCGCCGCCCCCGCAACTCCCATTGGCTGCAGTTCCCAGCCAATGGGAGCTGAGGAGCTGGCATATAGGGTAGGGGCAGTGCATGAAGCCTCCCTGGCTGCCCCTGCGCTTTGGAGCCAGAGGGACATGTCGCCGCTTCCGGGAGCCATGCGGAGCCAGGTCGGGAGCCTGCCAACTGGACTTTTAATGGCCCGGTCAGCGTCCGAAAACCGGACACCTGACAACCCTAAAAGTGAGAAGAATGAAATCCACTGATTTTACTGAGGCTTACATGAAGGTAATGCAGAATTTGGCTCTAGCTATTTGCTTAAGAGAAGGTCCAGCCCTAAAGATTTGGGTCCATATTCTTAAGTGGAAAAGTGAAAGACCATGACCATTACCCATCTGACTTTTTAGCTAGACCACTTTCTAGTTAGTCTCTTTTACTAAGTTTTTGTATCTTGAACAATAAAGAAAAAAAATCTGTTTCTTATTGATGGTGAAACTGTAAACGCAGATCAGTCAAAAAGGTGAGCATTTTCACTTTTACACAAAACCGGTGAAACCCTAAATTCACTAATTTATTTGGGCATAAGCTTTTGTGGGTAAAAAAACCACTTCTTCAGATGCATCATGATGCTTATGCCCAAAGAAATCAGTTAGTCTTTAAGGTGCCACCGGACTCCTCGTTGTTTTTGTGGATATAGACTAACACGGCTACCCCTCTGATACCTAAATTCATTCCCTTGGCTGTCCATGTAAACTAGTTGAAGTTGTTTTGCAGGCTAATGCTACTTGTTAATTTCACACAGTTTGGTATAGATCTCAACCAATCACACTCGGAGTTCTAGACTGACAAGGCATTGCTGGTACCACCAGCCACATAATAATACTGCCCTCATTACCATGAGTAACCGCTGCAGTTAACTTTGAGAATGCTACCCCACCCTTCTTTGTCTGCCCTATCTATTTAGATTGTAAGGTATTTAGAGCAGAAACTATAGCTTGGTAGGGGTATGTATAACACCTAGCACAAAGGGGCCCTTGGTTGGGCCTCTAGCCACTACTGTAATAAAAACAATAGTAATCTTGTGTCAGCATGTTCTGACATTGGAATACGCAAGCAACCAGTATAAAATGAATTCTTACACTCTGTAGAAAAGCCTTAAAGTCAATTTTTGGCTGGGGAGGACCTTTTATTTCCTTTTTACTGGTGTGGAGTTCCTGTGGGTCTAGCTCCGCTGTTGCCATAGCAGGAAACTGTATCTCTGGCGTTCCTGGCATTGAGGCTGATGGAGCTGATGGGAATGTTTCACTTCTGCTCAGGCGCCTTGGAACTACCGTTTCTGAGCACCCAGCTCTAGGATGCGTAGTGTCAGCGGCATCTGGAGCAACTTGTTTATTCTGGGCATTTCTTTCTTCCCTCCAATCAGGGAGTCCAAGCTCTGAAAACAGATGGGATTGTTCTCCTAGTAATTGGTCCAGCTGCGGCAGAGAAAATAGGGAAGACATGCATATTGTAGTAATAAAAAATTATAAAAGGTATCAGACAGTGATACACAGGAGAGGTTATGAAGCATGCCCACTTCTTATTGTTGGTCAAAAAAACAAAGTATAATTTGGCGGCTGATATGCTGCTGTGAAAAGAATTCAGTAATAAATTTCAATCCCATTTTCATGTTTCAGTAACATAAATTTCAATCCCATTTTACTGTGATTGACTGACACAGTTGCCTTAGGCCTGGTCTACACTGGGGGGGGGGATCGACCTAAGATACGCAACTTCAGCTACGAGAATAGCGTAGCTGAAGTCGACGTATCTTAGTTTGACTTACCTCCCGTCCTCACGGCGCGGGATTGACTGCCGCTGCTCCCCCGTCGACTCCACTTCCACCTCTCACCGCGGTGGAGTTCCGGAGTCGACGGCAGAGCGATCCCCAATAGATCGATCACTACCCGCTGATCTGGCAGGTAGTGAAGACGTACCCTAAGTACAACCCCCCAAGCAGACCTCTGTGGATGTGTGCGGCAGCCCTGGATTGAAAAGGGTATATCGTAACAATTTGTGGCCCAGATTCACCAGTGCGCCATGCACTGTGTGTCATGCAGGCACTGCAAAATGAATGGCTTCAATCTGGAAATGGCTAATGGAGAATTCCTGTGGTGGAGGAGAAAGCTGGTGGAGATGTTGGGGCAGGCACAGAGTGCTGCTTTGTCAATTCAACTGTTCTTCCTCAGCTACTGTAAGTGACACTAAAACCAGGCAGAGCAGCCCTGGGGAGATACAACTCTGGTGGCCATCTCCCTACTCTGCACCAAATGAAGATGGGGCTTCCTTCTTCCCTGTCCCCAATTTGAGTTGTGTTTTAGGGCTTATCCATACAGGGGAAAATGACAAGCACAACTATAACACAATAAGTAAGCCTCTACAGCTATGCTGGAGTAACTCCCCATGGGAACACTATTCCAGCATAAAAGTGACTTTATCAGAGTAAATATTCCAAAATAAAGTCACTTTTATCATTACTGAGCTCTAGCAATGCCAGTCAATTTCCCTGCATAGATAAGTCCTTAGGGAGGCAACATAGGCTAGGAAGGAAGGATAGTTCAGTGGTTAGGGCATTAACTAGTGACTTGGGAAAACAAAGTTCAGTCCCCAGGTCTGTCAGAGACTTCTTGTGTTACCTTGGGCAAATCACTTAAGATGAGATTCACAAAGGTATTTAAGTGCCTAACTCCCATTGAAATCAATGGGCATTAGATGCCGAATACCTTTGTCAATTCTACCCCAATCTCTCTGTGCCTCAGTTTCCCATAGGGTCAATAGATTGGTGTAGGAAGGGAACTGGTAGTGGGGAATTCCCAGATGAAGCTTAGCATCATCCATGCCTGAAAAGCTATTGGACTATGTGGCCTGAGCCAAGTGTTAGACAGGGAACGCTGGTGCAGAAACTGCCAGGATCTTGGAAAAGGTCTGAACTTATTCAAGGCGTGGTGCCAAAGAAGGAGGTGCTGGGGATTGTGAGGATGTGTGGGGCTTGAAAAGAAATGGGAAGTAAACCCAGAGCTCCAATGGTCTCTACCCAGGCAAGGCATTGAATGAAAGAATGGCATTGGCTATCTTGGGGTCTTTGGCCATTATACCCCAAGGGAATAAATATGTGCTTCTAGTGGCTGACTGTTTTTCGAAGTGTGCAGAAGCATATCTCCTTCCTGATCAGGAAGCTCCGACAGTAGCATTTGTCAAGAGGTTTGTGTGCTACCATAGACACATGCCTCAGCTCCTGCATGCTGATCAGGGAAGAAATGTTGAATTCCCTTTGTTCGAAGAGGTGTGTGACCTTTGGGAGATCCACAAAACCTGCACTACACCTTATCACCCCTAATCTGATAGGTTAGTTCAATGATTCAACCACGTGTGTGTTGGTATGCTGCCCTCTCTGATTCAAAACAATCAAAGAGAGTGATATGAGCTTGTCCCCTACATTAGGATGGCCTAGTGGAGCACTGTCCAGTCATCTACAGCAGGGGTCGGCAACGTTCGGCACGCGGCTCGCCAGAGTAAGCACCCTGGCGGGCCGGGCCAGTTTTATTTACCTGCTGACACGGCAGGTTCGGCCAATCGCGGCCCCCACTGGCCGCGGTTCGCCGTCCTGGGCCAATGGGGGCGTCGAGAAGCGGCGCGGGCGAGCGATGTGCTGGCCGCGGCTTCTCGCCGCCCCCATTGGCCCGGGACGGTGAACCGCGGCCAGTGTGGGCCGCGATCAGCCGAACCTGCCGTATCAGCAGGTAAATAAAACTGGCCCGGCCCGCCAGGGTGCTTATCCTGCCGAGCCGCGTGCCGAACGTTGCCGACCCCTGATCTACAGGATATACACCCTATATGGTGTTATTTGGTGGAAGATCTGCCTGCCTGTTGAATGCATATCTGGGGTAGATGTTTTGGAAGAGTTAGAACATTAGCATACTGGGTCAAACCAATGGTCCACCTAGCCCTATATCCTGTCTCCAACAGAGGCCACTACCAGAGGTTCAGGGGAAGTGTACACAACAGGACAATTTTGGAGACATCCAGCAGGCTTCCCCTCCGGGTTTTTGACAGTCAGAGGTTTGGGGTCACCTCAAGTATGGGGTTGCAGCCCCAACCATCTTTGGCTAATAGCCATTGATGGACTTATCCTCCATTACCTATCTAGTTCTTTTTTAAACCCAGTTATACTTTTGGCCATCACAACATCCTATGGCAATGAGTTCCACAGGCTAATTGTGCATTTCCTCTTGTTTGTATTATATCTGCTGCCTATTAATTTTATCAGGTGACCCCTGGTTTTTGTATTGTGGGAAAGGGTGAATAACACTTCTCTATTCACTTTTTCCACACCATTCATGATTGTATAGACTTTTATCATATCCCCCCGCCATGCCCTTAGTCATCTCTTTTCTAAGCTGAACAGCCCTGATCTTTTTAGTCTCTCCTTGTATGGAAGCTGTTCCATATCCTTGAACATCTTTGTTTCCCTTCTCTAAATCTTTTCCAGTTCCACTATATCCTTTTTTGAGATGGGGAGACCAGAGCTGAGCACAGTATTCAGGGTGTGGGAGCACCATGGATTTATATAGGGGGATTATGATACTCTCTGTCTTATTTTCTCTCTCTTTCCTAATAGTTCCTAACATGGTTAGCCTTTTTGACTGCTGTTGCACATTGAGCTGAAGTTTTAGGAGAAAACAAGTTTAGCAATCCATCCAACTATGTCACACAGGTAGCAGGATACTTGAGTTCTGTGAGTCAAGCTGCTAAGAGGAATCAGGCTACGGCCACACAAAGATGGAAAGAATACTATGATGTCTGGGTCACCAGAGAGGTGTATGAGCTAAGCGAGTCGGTGTGGGTATGAGACCAGGAAGGGGCAGGGTCCAAAATTATGCAGAAAGCTTAATGGTCCCTTTTACAGGCATCAAGAAATTGTCTGGGGTGCTACGTGGATAAACTTTTGTTGCAGATTACAACCAGTTGAAGCCCTCTGAATTGAGGGCAGGGACATTGAGCCCACACAGGAGCCCTCGGTGACCACCCAACCTCAGGCAAAATACTCTCAGGAGTGCTGTATTGCAGCTCCCCTGCAGTTCCTACATACAAGGAATGTTCCTGTGTCAGAAAGCCTAGAGTGGGTACCCTGGCCTGATGAAGATGGGGATCGTGAGCAAACACTTGAGGTGGTGTCAGGGTAGGGCTCAGCAGGGGGCCATTCCGAAGACTCACCCCTGCCACCAGTCTCAGCAGGGCCGGCTCCAGGCACCAGCCTGGCAAGCAGGTACTTGGGGCGGCCGCTGCGGAGAGGGGCGGCACGTCCAGGTATTCGGCGGCAATTCAGCGGACGGTCCCTCAGGGGACCTCCCGCCGAATTGCCGCTGCAGATCGCGGCTTTTTTTTTTTTTTGGCTGCTTGGGGCGCCAAAAACCCCGGGGCCGGCCCGGAGTCTCAGAAGCCCGTGGCGGTCTGCAGCAGGTGCACAGACTGGCTTAAGGACTATTTGAAGTAGCTTCAGTAGGATGCGGAGGCACATCATCTTAGAAGGTGGGCGTGGAGGGTAATGTAATAAGCCAGCAGATGGCACCTAAATGTGAACAGCTACGTTATGGGAGTCAACGGCCTAGAGGTGCAAGAAACTGGAGGATTCCATGACTGTGGGGAGGAGCTGGAGGGACTTGCCATCCTGACAGTAGCATGTGTTTTGGGGGTGGGGGAGAGAGTTCTGTGGGAGGAAGAAGGACTGTGTTGCCCTGGGCGCGGTGTGAATGAGCCCAAGAACAGGACTGTCAGAGACGGCTAGACTGGGACTGGCGATGAGCACTGGGGACTTAGGGTCGCACGTATCCTGAGGGCAAGGGAAGGCTGAGTAGCCATGGAGCAGCAAATCCCACCAGGACAGAGGCCCAGACTGAGCAGCCACTTCTCCCGGCCTAATTAAATGGTCTCAGAACTCTGTGTGCACTTGGGTGTTTTTGTGGCAGGGGTTTCCAGATCCAGGTCTGTGCCTGACCTGAAGAGAAACAGGTGCAGACATGCTACCTTCAGACATCTACCAGATCCTGTGTCCAGCACAGAGAAGGGGGTGGGTGGGTTGGTACAATGCTTTATAGCAGCAACTGTTGCTTAATGGGGATGACAATTATACTTAATGGGGATACCCTTCAAATAATTTAGGAGCACTTAAATCTTTTGGGGGTTTTAATCTCATGCTGGCTCTAGTTACTGCTCAAACAACAGCTTTCAGTCACTCCATAGCTACGATACGTTTTCTGTGTACATCAACTGTTTCACTACTGACTGCTCCTGGCCGTTGTTTTACTTCTTTCATATTAACTGCAGACGATGGGTGTCCATGCCAGGTGAATCCTTACTGCACCTACCAGCCATGTTAATTTTTACAGGCTCTTATCAGCCTTCAGTAATTGAAAATTTCTGCACTGTGAAGTTAGTATCAAAATGGTTGTTTTGTGCGTACGCTTACATGACTGTAAGTCATGCAGCAATTCTATAACTACAGTGGTTGATTTGGAGGAAAGTTGATGACATTTTGGGTTATAAAATCACAAATGGCAAGAAACAAGTGATCAGTTGGAGATCTGACAAAATATAAAGTTCTCTCTTTCCAAAGAGAAAACTTTTGCTTTGCATCTGACAGCAGTTTATTACTAAAATACCTACTGGATTTAACATTTTTTAGATTTTGAAAGAGCAACAGTGTGGCCAACACCACTAGTGATGTTGAGTGTATCCAGGGTCTGGTTTTCAGAAGGTTGGACCTCAGAATTTTCTGAAAATCAAAGCCCTTTAAGGAGTCATAAACTGGGCACCTAAAAACTGAAGCGCCTAGAATCACTAGTCCCTTTTTGAAAATCTTGGCCCAAGGTTGTACCAGATGACACAATTTAACCTTGTTGGTTTGGTCACATGTTCAACTGACAGCAAATGCATGTGGAATCCACAAACGGCAACCACTAACTGTGACATTGCCCCAGTAAAGGCAATAGGATAAAGAGTCTTTAAACTAGATTCCTTTTTCCTATGTTTCACAAGAATAGCGGCTTATACAACGTACCATCAGAATTCCCTCCCTAGCCTGGCGAGATCGATCATTCAGCTGGAATTCCAGTTCAGAAACCTCACGACGAACAGCTTGACGTAAGACCTGCAGTTGTCTTTTTTCCTCCCTGTAGTAGACAACAGAAGAAAAACAATCAGGTGAATAGTGATGCTCTGCAAAGCATCCATTTCTCATTCATGCCATTAATGCAGTGTTGTTTCAGACATAGCACCACAAAACATTCTACAGTCTAAATAATAACCTAACAGTACTAGCATCAGATAGTTCCTTTACTGCATTGCACTATGCAGGCCACAGAACTCTGAATAAACTGAATTCATGTGTGTGTCACACACCCAACTGTAAAGTTCTCCCTTTTTCTTTTAACCTTTCCCTATATTAATTCATAGGGAATAACCATTCAGTCGTACAAAAATAGTCCTGGGTCCTAGTTCTCACTGCAGACAACCCAACTAAACAGATTTGGAGCCAGCCATTTTGAGTTATGACATTACAAACAAACAAAAACAAAACAACCGAACAAAAAAAGACATACCTTCCCCCCCTCCACACTTCAAAGTGCTCTTCATTCAAAAATGTCTTGTTTGATTAACTGCTACCTTTCCTCAAACTACCCTCCTCTGCCAAGGGACTGCACATGAAAAATTTTAGCCAGAAACAAGTTTTATTAGAAGGAAAGACTTATTTTTTAAAATTAGGTGTATAATGGAGACTGTTTTACAATCTTGATGATGGTGTTACTGCTATGATTCTAATACAGTGCTTCCTTTGGTTATGGCCCAATCTGTATAATGCCCTCATCATCAAACCCCACCTTCCCCCCACAAACCCCCACCTATGTTCATCTGGAAAGCTGAGGTCAAAATAAATGAGATCTATTGCAAATTATGCCTGTATTTCCATAGTATTTTAAGTCATTTAAAACTAAAATAGACCATATTTTTAATTCTAATGTTTCTGAACATTGAAATTAATGGAGACAAGTCATACTTTTCTATGGACACAATTACATAAAAAGTCCTTTTCACTTGCAGGGTGGGCACACGACATGCACAATACCCATGATGCCACCTTCATGATTGGGGATGTCATACTCATGAGGAATCCCAGCCATTGAGTCTGAGAAGTATCAAAGAGAGTGTACGTTCGTTGGCACATATTATAAATCCCTTATGTACACCTAATCTTAATGCAGCATAAACTGTTTATAACATACACTGCCATGATCAAGTTTAGAAAATATTGGTTGGATAAATGGATAGTAATAAAGTGATGAACAACTGAATGCTGACTTCTGTGTTATACAATAAAAATGTTAAGTCTGAGTGTTGGCACATACAGCAAGATGCTCTGCACACGCACTCAGGGTCCAAAATGTTGCTTTTTTAATGACCCTAATATGTGTATTTCTGTAGTGATATAATTACCTTCCTTCATCTGACATAGCACTGGAAAAAAGATCATGTTGCTCTACCAGGTGCTGCTCGATCTCATCTAGCTTCTCCCGGAAACTCTGGCAAGAACGCTTCATAGCTTCTATTTCATGGATTGTGCACTACGAAGAAGAACAAGAAGAGTGACTATTTCATTACTTTCCTTTTAATATTTGTCATACTGACAGCTCAGGAGGCAGCAGTCCTATTCTCATCAACAGAACAGGCACATCATAAGCAGGCTTGTCAGACATTAGTAGGTACAAGCTTCCAGATGACTTCTGAAGAATATAAATGTCGTATTTAGTTATCAGCTCTTCTTTCTTAAGTCACATAGGCCTCCCCTGAAGTCAATGGAAATTTTGCCCTTGTCTTCAAGGGAGACAGGATTTTGCCCATAGTTTTGACACAAAGCTTAGTTACACTTAAGTAAATCGTTAGCATTGAATAGAGTTGCCCAGGATTTACATCAGCATCACTGAATGAAGAAGTTTGCTCCATGTGTCTGATTTGAAAGACAGGTTGAGCACTGTACCTCTAGAACCATCATCACATTTTCTTGACCCACCATTTGTAGACGTTAACATTTAGCTGACTTTTACATTACTAGTGGAGGCAAAAGGATTAGTAAACTTGAAAAAGAGGATCAGATATTGATAAGAATAAAAATAGCAACTGCAATTGCACTAGCTAAGATAAAATTTCAAAGGCTATACAATTCTTTTGGGATTCGAGCTGGCACTATGACATATATAGCTCAGTTCTCTCTGTGCCAAAAAGTCTGCAAACATCACAATTCCCACAGATCTGTTCATTTGCTGAAAACTATTCAAATAATGTGTTATACACATATATTTCAGCCTATAGATTGCTCATCAACTGTCCTTGGCAAATATTGCTTTGAGTATCCATTATTAACTATTTGAAATTTGAGCTGTTTTCACAGGACACAAGATTTCTGTCCCCAGACTGGATGAGTGTAAGTCTTGGAATCAGGTTTCCAGGACAAATTCAAAGTTTGCTTTTTGCAGAGAGTTTGCAATATTTGTTCACAAGTCAATGTTTTGGGGAACATTCCTGACAGTAACATTGCTTGATAGAATATACAAACACGGCCAAAGCACATTTATTTATAAAGGATATAAACTCTCCTACTTCATGGCAAAAAAGTCAATCACTAACTGACAGGAGTTAGAAAGAAATTTCTTTGGGCAGGTTATTCCCTAATCGTCCACTCCAGGTTCTCTCTTGCACAAGGTATTGGTTTGAATGAACTGTCTTTCTCTAATATGGCAATTCATATGTTTGTATTCTTGAACATTCAAATAAATATTTGGAAATAATGTCTGCAGTGTTTCATGTCTACTGTGGTCATTGATTGGTATTGAGAAGTAATTTCCCCGTAGCATAGTATTTCTCTGGGGACTTTACATTTTCCCATTAAGACTCTAGCATGGGCCTCAGTTAGAAACGGAATTCTAGACGAATTGTTTAGATCAGTTATACATTTGAATAAATAATCAATGGATCACTGGCCTGTTCTGCTTTGGAGGTTCCTGCACATCAAGGTGTTATAGAAAGGTCTCGCCACAAGGGTAAAGCTTGTCTGTGCATGAGACAGAGCTTTCTCAAGGGCTGGTTCAAGGTTGCGGAACCAACTCCCATGGGATCTCCGAACTACCTCAAACCTCACAATTTTCCATGCCAAGATCAAGGTGTATTTCTCCTACCTGGATTTTGCTAATATAAAGACATAGCATGTCATATGTTAAAAATGTAATTTCCCCCTCTAGGGAGAGGATGAGAGAAAGAAATAAAGAAAGAACCAGACATGAAAAATGTTGGTCATGTCCCCTAATTCACTGCTGGAGATCACTCAAGTACCTTAGTGATGGATATGGTATAAGAACATGAATAGACTAGAATGATATGATCACTTTGGAAAACCTAACTAAATCAATTTTTTTAAAGTTGTGTTAATCAGCAACTGAGCCTCCAAAAAGTATGGAAATAAAGTGTTTCTGTTGGGAAATAATTTCCTTGTACAAGAAAATGTCATACCCAGACGAATAAAATATAAACATGCAAATTCAATATAATCTGATGGCTATTTGCTCTTTCAGTGTTTTAACACTGACTTCTGTCAAGAACAATGTTGCAGTTAATATAGATTTTGATTACTTTCAGGATTTTCTCTTGTTCTAGCAAATGTTTGATGCTTAAATCCCTTGACAGGCTGGACTAAAGATTATGGACCAAATCCTGTCATGTGGAATAAAGCCTACATACACAGGATTTTCTCCATATGAAGAAGTGAGGAGCAGAATCTTCAACCTCGTGCAGTGGAGCAATACCCACAATTCTAAGACACAGGATGTAGCAGCAGATGCAACCTGCTGCTGCTGTCCCTTTAACTCCCCAAGATTTTAGGCCAGTAAAGCCTCAGACCCACTGACTAGACACCAGCATACCAAATGCTTTCCATTTAGATGGGCATGGAGTTCCACTGCACATAAACCTAGGAATGTTTTCTGACCCCCCCTACATGGGCTTTCCTACATGTCCCTTACACCGAACACACATAATCACAGCTTTCCCAGTTGTTTGGGTCCTTCTGTGATGCAGGGGCTGGATTTCACATGATTAACCCCAGACAAGTGCCAGATTTAACACATCTTTGCTTAAACAACAGAGCTTGAACAATAGTGTAGTGTGCAGTCAATGCCTGCAGTATCCTCAGTCTCAGATTACTGAAAAAGCATCACTGTTAATCCTTCACCACCATCAGACGAGTGATAAAATAAGTTGGACAATGTAAATTCAGCTGTAATGTACTAAAACACTGACATCTTGTGGCAATTGAGAGACATCTCACAAAATTCATAGCACTTCAGCAAATAGTTTAAAGAAAAGCCCCCATAGCATTGATATAGTCAATAACATGAATTCATCAGTTTCACTACATAGGGGTTAATCTTACCATTTTCTGCACTTTGACCCACTTGTGTTTACAACAGTCCCAAGTTTCACTTTGAGTTTCAGGTTCAAAGAAAGAAAGGAAGAAACTCATTTGAAACCATCAAGTTTCCATAGTTTCAACACAAAACCAGGAGAAACACTCACATTCCTCATGGTGCAGAAATATCCATTGGCCCAGCTTTTCTCAGAAGCATTGTGAGCTTTCCGACAATCCTAGCAGGGCCGGTTTATGGGGGCGTAGGGCAAAATCTGAAATGGAGGCCCTCCAACCCTTCTAAAAAGCCTGACAATCACCCCTTGGCACATGAGCCCCTACACCCAGCCCTCTCCCAGGAGCCTCAGCCCTCCAGGGAGCTCTCCTGCCATCCCCTCCAGGAGCCCCTGCCTCCCCAGCCCACTCCTTATCTTACTCCTCCCTGCTGATGAGACTTGCCTGTTGGGTCCATCCTGCTTCCCAGCCAGTCCTCACTGCTGAGAGAGCCACCATGGTTTTGGTAGCCAGCAGATGAACACCTGGCATGTGGCACACTGCATGCAGGGTCCAGTTCACCTATAGTGGCACTGCAAGCCTGTGTACCAGATCTCAGCAACACTCACTCAATTTTGTCCCAGCTGTCCCCCACCCTCTGTCATGACCAAGGGGCGGCTGGGACAAACCTGAGCGGTGCTGCAACCCTGAGTGCCAGGTTGCAATGTTTACCTACAGTTTACCCCAGCTGCTCTGCATCATATTGTTCCATGGATTTGGGGTGCCTCTCAAACAAGTGAGGCCCTCCATCCCCTGGGTGACCCTGAATCCTCAGTTTTGAGTTCGTAACAAAGTCAAAACCTGGTGACTTTTTGTAGTTTCAGTTCTTCTTGCAAACATTTCACCTGGTTCCAACAGCAAACACAGCTTTAGGCTGGGTAGGCTAAGGGTATGTCTACACAATTAAATACCTGCAGCTGGCCATGTCAGCTGACTTGGGCTCGTGGGGCTCAGGCTACCCAGCTGTTTAATTATAGCATAGACATTTAAGTAAGGCCTCTCAGAGTTGGTAAGACAATTCCCACCTGTTCATGCTCTCTGTATGTGTGTGTATATATATCTCCTCAATATATGTTCCATTCTATATGCATCCGAAAAAGTGGGCTGTAGCCCACGAAAGCTTATGCTCAAAGAAATGTGTTAGTCTCTAAGGTGCCACAAGTACTCCTGTTCTTTTTGCGGATACAGACTAACACGGCTGCTACTCTGAAACCTACATAAATTTGACTTGTTTTTCTACAAACCTTTCCCTCCCTTTAGCCATTTCTAATATTTTTTTTTTGCCATGAATAAGGGCCCTGATAAAATAAAGATACAGGGCCAAAGTGAGGTGAGTCTGAACTAGTGTAACTTATGGCATCTGCTGGCCCCTTCAGTGTGGAAATCACAACTATTTAGGCTCTTTTTTGGGACTCAAACTCACTTGGCCAAATGCAGAGTGGTGCATAAGAGGGTACAATTTACATATTGATAGGTAGGTGTGAGTTTAAGCAAGGCTGAGTGGGTTTGAGAGTGTGTAAGGCCGTTTTTGTACTGGTATAACTATTTCATATAGGGGTGTGACTTTTTTTTTTTTTTTTTAACTGAAACAGTTATGCTGGTACAGCTCCTAGTGTGGATGCAGTTATATTGATATAAAACTGCCTTGTACCAGTGCAGTTTATTCCCTTGCCTGGCTGGGAATAAAGCTGTATTAGTATAAGCACTGTATAACTGCAGCCATATTGGGGAAGGGGAGGTTGTACTGCTTTATATATACTGGTGTAGTTTAAAGCAATACAACTTTTTATGTAGAGAAGCCCTAAGGGAACCCAGATTGGTAGAATTTATACACTGAAGAGAATGGAAGAAGCAGCAAGTAACAGCAGCTCATTCTCTCCTCTGAATTTGACCTGTATAAACCTGAGGCCTTGGCTACACTTGCAAGTTACAGCGCTGTAAAGCCTCCCCCAGCGCTGTAACTCACTCCCCGTCCACACTGGCAGGGCACTTAGGGCTGGTCTACACCCAGCCGCTAGTTTGGCGGCTGGGGATCGAAGTTCTGGGTTCGACTTATCGCGTCTGGTCTGGACGCGATAAGTCGAACCAGGAAGTGCTCGCTGTCGACTGCGGTACTCCAGCTCGGCGAGAGGAGTACCGCGGAGTCGAAGGGGAGCCTGCCTGCCGCGTGTGGACCGCGTCTGAACCGCGGTAAGTTCGAACTAAGGTATGTCGACTTCAGCTACGTTATTCACGTAGCTGAAGTTGCGTACCTTACTTCGACTTGGGGGGTTAGTGTAGACCAGGCCTTACAGCGCTGTATCTCCCTGGGTACACCGCTGCAGGTACTCCACCTCCCCGAGAGGAATAACAGCTGCAACGGAGTGGCTACGACTCACGGGTGTGAGTGTAAACGGCTTGCAGCGCTGTACTAATCACCTTGTCAAGTGGCCAATCCTCTCCATTGTTGTGACCGGCTGCAGGAATGCGGAAGTGCCGGTTTCAAAGCTCCTACCACAGAGAAAAGTAAACAGATTGCAGCTTGCTTTGAGTGAGTGAATGAATGAGCAGGGGGCCGGGAGTTCGGAACTTGCAAAATAGAGAGATGACATGCTCCAAAAAGCACTCTCTCTCCCCCCACACTCCCTGTCACAATCAACCCCCCCCCCTTTTGAAAAGCACGTTGCAGCCACATGAATGCTGGGATAGCTGCCCATAATGCACCGCTCCCAACACAGCTGCAAATGTTACAAGTGTGGCCACACCACTGCGCTGTCAGCTGTCAGTGTGGACAGACTGCAGCTCTTTTCCCTACTCAGCTGCACGAAGACAGGTTTACCTCACAGCGCTGTACAGCTGCAAGTGTAGCCAAGGCCTTAGTCCTCCAGCTCATCTTGGTCAGTTGTTAACCTAGCAGGTACCATTTAAACACTCTCAGCATTAAGAGACGTAGTCTAACACAACCTAATTTGAGTCAAAGTATATTTCTGACATTCCTCCAGTTTGTCCAGGACGGACTGTCCCTTCTTCCTATCTGTTTCCTAAACTACATTCCTGACACTTTCTCTGCAACACTGAACAGCGCTTGAGTGGACCTTGAAAAAACGAACAGCCCAGGAGTTTACGCTCAATGCGCCAGATTCAATGTATTATTTCAGCAAGAAACATACTTACTGGAGAAATACTCCTCACTGCTGTATCCTGCAGGAGCTCTAACGTTTTCAAAAGCTGTAACTCTACGGAGCTGTGATTTGAACAACAGGCCCCAAGATGTTCGGAGGAAGCAGTGAAGGGAAAGGCCCACTGAAAGCAGCAATGATGGCAGCAGACACAATGACAGCTGTGACCGCACTGGGCAGACTGGGCACCCAATGTTTCATGGTAGGATGATCTGTATTTCCCATGAAGCCCAGTGTCTAGGGAGACTGATTTTGTGAGATGACCACGTCTACAGAATGGAGGGAGAAGATTTGGGTCAGGCCACCAATTTCTTGTTTTTATTCCAATTGTGTCAGTTTGAATCGAAGCTTCTCTCGTCTCCTTTAGACTTTCCTTCAAAATACCCAGTTCTGAAGTAATTACTGGCTCACCCTCAGAGCATTGGGACCCTATGGATTTAATTTCTAAAGACTGGCCTTTGCCAAGGCCTTCACTCAGGGAAACTTTTTGCACAGTGGACACCAGCCTTGAAGACATCTGAACAGTAACAGACTTGGAGGGATTAGTGTGTATTTCAGCGTTTTGGGCAGAATCATTCTTCTCCATTTTGTTGGCTTCTGATATTTTACCCAAACAGCAAGTCTCTGTGCTTTCCTGGGAACTAAATTCAGATCTGCAGTAAGCAGAAAAATTAGCCACTTGTAAAGAACTGCTTGAAATAACCTTGCTTTCATTTTGTACTTCTGAGACCTGCCATTGGGTCTCTGGTGTCCCTGTTTCACAAGAGCGGCTTATACTGTGTATATCAATGTCCGGTTTGCAAAACTGCTGACCACTTGTGGCGTTGGTGACTGGAACCAGGGTATCAACTTTACTGAAAATCTCCTTATCACATTGCTTTCCTTTTACATGTCCTGTAATACCTTCCTGGATATTTTCCTTAAGTACTTTCCCAGCATCCTCCTCAGTCAAAGGTCCCTCTCTTGCCTCTTGTTTGGCACAGCCTCCACTGCCAGTGAAGTCAATGGGAGTTGTTCCATTCTCTTCAGCGTGAGATGGAGCTGGAGTTTTGGGTAATGAACCAAAGTATAAATGACAGTCAGGTTCTGGGGTGACAATATCTCTCACATCCTGATTACCAGCCTGAAAACATGGAGTTTGCTGTTGTATGCAGCTCTCCTCTTTCTCCAATTGCCCTCTTCCAATTTTAATCTCCTGCTTATTCGCATTGTACACCATTTCTTTGACAAAACCCTCTGATTGATCACTGAAGACTTGATGTAGACCATCTTCCACAGTTAGTGAGAGGGCGGTCTCTTCCCTCTGGTCCTTGTGTTCTCTATCTGGACTAGACACCCTTGGAATGTTCTTGCAATCTGCAGTGGAGGTGTTAGCAACAGGGCCCTTTGGTTTTTGATGAAAATCCTGGTGTGACACAGCGAGAGCTGTTCTATGTGGCAGAGCTACTTTTCGGTCATGGGTATCACAGCTGAGGTTCAGGTGTCCTGGAAAAGGTGGATTCTGCAAGGAAAATGAGAGGACACTAAGAATATAATATTGCAAAGCCATGGACTAGTTTGATGAGATGGATAATGGGACTTTATCTTGAAGAATTTTTAAATACAAAAGGAACTCTTTTGTTTGGTACGTGGTTAAGGGCCGATTGTGGTCAGTTGGTCCCTGGGTGGTCAGGAGAGCAGAATGAGGTTTCTCCTCCTAAATGTTGTACCAATTTCACACAAAAGCCTTGTTTTCACTGGGGAAAAAAAGGTGTGTTCATAATTCAAGTTAACATTCTTGTGAAAACAAGGTGATCTGTAGTTTTCATATGAGTTAGCAGGCTGAGCAAAAGACTAGACACTTCATTGTGAAGACAAGACCAACAGGGCCAATCAAATTTTCAACCCTTGCACCTCACACCTACTGAGGTCTGCACTATATGGGCCTGATTCACAGCTCATTGAAGTAAATAAAAAAAGACTTTTGTTGACTTCACTGAGCTTTGGCGCAGGGAGTAATGTCACTTTCCACCCGCTATTTTGAATTCTCATTAGAAGTTCTAGTTACATCTTACTGCAAGTCTTTGAATATAGGGGATTTGGAAACCTCAAATTGTGCTACTGCCTAGATAACGTTATGCTGAGAGATGCTAATGGCTGCCATTAAGGAGCTTTTTGATCCAAAAACAAACTTGTTAAAGACAGGTGTGCCAAGCACTCATTTTCAGGCTCAGTGGCTCCTTTATCTGCAAGCAATGGAGGCTACTGTTCAGTGCACTAGGCCACATGACAGGTCAGAACTAAGTTGTATGGACAGTGGGTCTTCCTTGGATACAAACAGAGGAGCTAGAATATTGATTGCAGCTGAGTGTAGGCTGGAGGCAGAAAGCAAGAGAAGCTGTTGCAAATGTGGCCCTAAGGGGATGCAGAGAGACAGAGCTTCATGGGCTATGAGCTTGATGGAGATTCACATTGAGCTATTTCTGAGCGAGGAGATGGCCTGCTGTTTCTACTGTGTTCAGGGAAGACTTTCTGTAGATCTTTTGTAAATAAACTAGATTACACCAAAGAATATACCTGACTCACATCATCTCTTCCTAACAGATACAACCCAGCAAAGCCCTAAATGTTGGCTGACCACTTGAGCCAAAGTGGCAACAATACAATACAGTAAGATAGGATATAAGTAGCCAAAGTGGAATAGTTCTACAAGGTATAATTTTGGACCTTGCATAGTATTCCACTGGGGTAGAAAGTTTTTTTTTGCCTATGAAAATCTCCCTTTTTTCCCCACAGGGAATCTCAGGGAAATTCCATCCCCCTGTATTGCTTTTGTTTTTCATGAACCTGATAACTTTTGGGTATTAATTTTGCTCAAACTTTTCATTAATCTCATTGAAGAATATCAGCAGCTCTTTACTTGTAAAGGTAAGGGCTCCGGTGGTTCCTCCAGAAATCCACTGCTGTCAGACTGGCAGCTGTTTGTTCTTGTCACCAGCACTTCTGCAGGGAGAAAAGTAGGGGAGAGAAGAAAGATTCAAACAGCAAGCCAGGATAAAAATCAGTAAATGCTTCCCACTAGATCCTACAGTGGGTGGACTTTAAATGTTCGTCCCTGTGCTAAGTATATTCCTGGTCCTAGGAGTATTGCTCTGAATCCAATTACATATCTACAACTAGAATGAACTACAAAGTGAGCCCAGCGTAGCTGTAAATACCAGGGCAGGCATCAATTTAACAACAGGTATAATCACCACCTGTAAGTTCCATTTTACATATGTGTAAAACAAATGTCATCATCTGAACACTCGACATAAACCAATGTAAATAGTCAATAAACCACTTGTCCTATTGCTTTGTTATTTCACTTGCTAAAATTGTTGACTTTTGACTGTCTCAAATGTGAAATTGCAGAACTACTAACAGTAGTCTGTAACCTATCATTTAAATCAGCTTCTGTACCAGATGACTGGAGGATAGCTAATGTGACGCCAATTTTTAAACAGGGCTCCAGAGGTGATCCCGGCAATTACAGGCCTGTAAGACTGACTTCAGTACCGGGCAAACTGGTTGGAACTATAATAAAGAACAATATTGTCAGACATATAGATGAACATAATTTGTTGAGGAAGAGTCAACATGATTTTAGTAAAGGGAAATCATGCCTCACCAATCTACTAGAATTCTTTGAGGGGGTCAACAAGCAGGTGGACCAAGGGGATCCAATGGATATAGTGTACTTAGATTTTCAGAAAGCCTTTGACAAGGTTCCTCACCAAAGGCTCTTATGCAAAGTAAGCTGCCACGGGATAAGAGGGAAGGTGCTCTCATGGATTGGTAACTGGTTAAGATAGGAAACAAAGGGTAGGTATAAATGGTCAGTTTTCAGAGTGGAGAGAGATAAATACTGGTGTCCCCCAGGGATCTGTTCTGGGACCAGTCCATATTCATAAATGATCTGGAAAAAGGGGTAAACAGTGAGATAACAAAATTTGCAGATGATACAAAATTACTAAAGATAGTTAAGACCCAGGCAGACTGCGAAGAGCTACAAAAGGATCTCTCAAAACTGGGTGACTGGGCAACAAAATGGCAGATGAAATTTAATGTTGGTCGATGTAAAGTAATGCACATTGGAAAGCATAATCCCAACTATACATATAAAATGATGGAGTCTAAATTAGCTGTTGCCACTCAAGAAAGAGATCTTGGAGTCATTGTGGATAGTTCTCTGAAAACATCCACTCAATATGCAGCGGCAGTCAAAAAAGGGAACAGAATGCTGGGAATAATTAAGAAAGGGATAGATAATAGGACAGAAAATATCATGTTGCCTCTATATAAATCCGTGGTACACCCACATCTTGAATACTGTGTGCAGATATGATCGCCCCATCTCAAAAAAGATATATTGGAATTGGAAAAGGTTCAGAAAAGGGCAACAAAAATGATTAGGGGTATGGAACGGCTTCCGTATGAGGAGAGATTAATAAGACTGGGACTTTTCAGCTTAAAAAAGAGACGGCTAAGGGGAGATGATTGAGGTCTATAAAATCATGACTGGTATAGAGAAAGTAGATAAGGAAGTGTTGTTTACTACTTCTCATAACACAAAAACTAGGGGTCAGCAACTGAAATTAATCGGCAGAAGGTTTAAAACAAATAAAAGGAAGTATTTTTTTACACAACGCACAGTCAACCTGTGGTACTCCTTGCCAGAGGATGTTGTGAAGGCCAAAACTGTAACAGGGTTCAAAAAAGAACTAGATACATTCATGGAGGATAGGTCCATCAAAGGCTATTAGCCAGGATGGGCAGGAATGGTGTCCCTAGCCTCTGTTTGCCAGAAGCTGGGAATGAGCGAAAGGGGATGGATCACTTGATGATTACCTGTTCTGTTAATTCCCTCTGGGACACCTGGCACTGGTCACTGTCGGAAGACAGGATACTGGGCTAGATGGACCCTTGGTCTGACCCAGTAGGGTCATTCTTATGTTCTTATTCTTAGGTCAAAGTAGGATTGCATGCCAAGGCAGAATGGGGTTCCCAGGAGTGGAGTCATTCTGGACTTACTCCAGGCAACAATTTGGCTCCAGCCCAGCCTCCCAACAGCTACATAATCCTCCCTTCTGTCTAACACAACACTTCCCACAACCTGTGGAAATCAACCATTTTCATCCCATTGCATGTGAAGCTAGTTACCTAAGGGTTAATTCACTGTCCAACACGACAGGACAAGAACAATCAATAGCCATTTGTGTGCATTACGAAACATAAAAAGCAGGAACACAAAAGGATGCTTTCACCCAATAGCCTACAATGAAATGTGTTACATATATTCCATTTTGACGCTTGAACTAATAAAGGGTGGAAAACATTTGTAAATGAAGGCAATTGTAAAATCAAGACCAGACCATTGGTTAAATATTACAAATTCATAAACTGTAGTATCTGTCTTCTTGTCACCAGCACATAAACTGTCAATTCAGCAATTGTTGCCTCATTTTTTATGGGAATTGTCAGCTTGTATCCTGCACAATCAATAATTTGCATCAAGATTGCTCCAAAATTTCTGTTTTATGCATGGTCTCAAAATCACAGTTCAATTTCTCCCATGAGAAAAATATTCCACCACATCTCTAAACTTTTATTTCAAGATGTTTCAATTACCCTTTGCACCTTAGCCAGCTGCTGCTGACAATGTATCCTGCTGTCCTACATCCATTCATATTTATCAATAAAGAAACAAAAGCAGAGCATAATTTTTAAATGTAGTAATTTTTCAGTTGTTGTATTCCCAATCTGCATTAGACTCAAACTGATGTCCTATATGAGAAAGATTCCACATCTCAGATAGGGTCAGTCTACTGTAAGTTTGGAAATTCACACTGCTATTAGAAGAACGTATTAGTTCGTGTTACCTGTATTTGTTTGGGAGTGGTGGTGATTAAGATGTTTATTCTTCTGCTGTTGCATGTGGGTTTTATAGGCAACTCATTGCTATTGGGAGTTACATGGAGGAATCTTCTGAAAATTAATAGAAGACTAGACCTTTTAGCCCCCCCCCCCATCTACCAAGTTTGTTGTAACCATGTCATCACACTCTTGTATGACCCAATTTCCAACGGATTGCATTGAGTTGCATCCACACAGCACTTTTCCACAACACAGCCATCAAATACTCAATCATGTTTGCACATCACCACTTACTATGCTACCTACCCTTGTTTGTATCCATGAAAAATCTAAAAGTCCCTGAAAGGCATGCACACAAGATGAACCAGCCAGATGTGAAGCATCTTAATGCACAAGAGGAGGATAGAAGATTGGTTGAGCTGTCTACAGATCAAAGTACAGCATTACAACCTAGCTACAGAAAGACAACAATGTGCTTCCCTAGACTGTAGGCAAGGGTTACACATGCCTAGCTGCCATGATTTTCAACAATGTATTAACTATTTTGGATGTGGAGACAGAGCCAATCACATCACTAAGTGATTACAAACTGTAATATAGACAAAGTATTAATGTCCATTTTGTGTTCAGATTCCGTCTTCTACTGTTTTGTTTAAATAAAAACTCTTTAGGACTGTGGTTTGAAAGCACCCATGGCTTGTTTAGGACAGAATGGGGCACGGGGAGGAAAGAACTGTATGTTCAGGTAAGGTTACATCAAATCACTGAAGTGACAATGACATACTTATTGCAGAAGTTCTATAAGTAAAGGCAGAAAATTTTGAAAAGATGAGACTTTCTCTCTTGTCGGTCAGCTTCTCAGGTTTTTTCTTTGCTTTTATTCAGGCCAATATCTCTTTTTCTTCAGTGAGAGTCTGCCTATGACAAGACTACGTAAAATCTGAATATGAAACTCAGGGTATGGGCTCAAGGTGAGGACGGACTTTTTTCCAAACCATTTTAACTTACACATTGTGCATTTGGGAGAACTGGGACGCATTATTGTTTTGGGGAAGAGGGGTTGCTTTGCAGTCTGTGGGCTTGGTAAAAGGTGAAAAAAAAAGTTAGAATCATAGAACCATATGGCTAGAAGGGACTGCAAGGGTCACCTCTGCCAAGATGCAGGATTTGTTGTGTCTAAAAACCATCCAAGACAGATAACTATACAGCTTCCTTTTGAAAACTTCCAGTGAAGGAACTTCCATGACTTCCCTAGGTGGTCTGTTCCATTGTCCTACTGTTCTTACAGTTTTTCCTTAGATTTAATCTAAATTTGTTGTGCCGTAGTTTGAACCCATTGCCTCTTGTACCGCCCTCTGTGGCAAGAGAACAAACTTTTCTCCATCTTTCTTATGGCAGCCTTTCAAGTATTTGACGACTGCTATCATGTCCCTCCTCAATCTCCTCTTTTCCAAACTAAACATACCCAGTTCCTTCAGCCTTTGCTCGCATGGCTGCATTCCATCCCTTTAATCATCTTTGTCACTCACCTCTGGATCCTTTCCTGTTTCTCTACATCCTTTCTATACCTTGGTGACCAAAATTCGACACAATACTCCTGCTCAGGCCTAACCAGTATCGAGTAGAGTGGTACTATCACCTCCCGTGACTTGCAGGCTATGCTTCTGTTAATGTAACCTAAAATTGCATTTGCTTTAAGTAGCTATTATGAGGTAGCTGACTCCATGTGAAACATCACTTAGCACTTACTGTAGACATAGTTTAACACCTTTACACTTGAGTGAGCAGTTGGAGGGCATCCACCCTTTGGTCCCTGTACTGTGGGTCAACTCTAGGCGTATGCACCACTTCAATTCCACTTCAACCTTCACAACAGGGCTGATAAGTGAGCCCTCAGTTGAGGATATGCCTTATGCTGGCTCTCTGCACAGCAGTGGATTTTACTTCCTATGAACACTGTGGTAACTAACTTTCTTGCCAATGACAACTGTAAAAGTATTTAGTGGCTACCACTGTAAGCAAGCTGTTAGCGTTTCAATAAATACTCCTTTATCATATATAATAATGCTGGCCTACACTAGGACACTGACACTTTGATAGCCCCTTAAATCAGAATTACTCAGTACACCAGGTTTCTCTCAAGCATACAGATTGAGTATTCAAGATAGTTTGGCCCACTCCACATTAGCAGCTAAACTTTCTCAACAATGGTTGAAGGTCACCCAAAGGGCACAAGTTGTTGCCAGCAATGGTCATTCTCCTAGGGCTGGGCTACACTAAAGCTGTAAATTGACCTAAGTTATGCTACTTCAGTTAGATAAGTTACGTTACTGAAGTCAACGTAACTTAGGTCGATTTACACTGGTGTCAACACCACACTGTGTTGATGGCACATGCTCTCCCGCCGACTTACCTTATGCACCTCATGGAGCTAGAGTACAGATGTCAATGAGAGAGTGCTCTGCCATCGACTTAGCTTGTCTTCACCAGACCCATTAAAATCGACACCGCTGCATCAATTGCAGCAGTGGCGATTTAGGCATAAGTATAGACAAGCCCCTAAGTATAGACAGAGACTCCCAAACCTGCAGAGATTTTCAGCATGTATGCAGAGCTTAAAGGGGAGCTAAAGTGTGTTTCGAAGAGGAGCTCGAGAGGATACCTTTTCTGAGTTATGAATTAACAATTACAACTCAGAGAATTGTGCAGAGAACACATCTGGCCATGGTAGAAAGGGGAACTCTGAAAATTTCCCCCAAAGATGCTAGAAAGCCTTGGCTCTTAGCCTTGCTGTGATAGCTCAGATTAGGATGGTTTTGCTCTTAAATCCCATTTCTGTTTTGCAAGAGTTGCAAATAAAAGTAGATTAGGATAATTTATTAATCCTGTGACTGCTCCACACCTATTTAGTCTCCCATAAGAAAGACTGCTTTCCAGGTCCCAAAGCTCATTAACCACTCAGAGCTACTTTATCAGTTTAATTCAGTCCAATAGTTTCATAAAGAGACTTAATCTCCCCATTTTGGGGGGTGCAGTGGATACAGTACTTTCCAAATTCAGCAATCTCCAGCACATAAGATTAGGGCAAACAGACTGTTTGAAATTATTGTGTCTGTATGTTTACTCCTAATGGAGGAGTACTGTTTTGTGGTTAAAATACACAACCGGGCTCCAGTTCTGAGTTCAGCTGCAAGTTCTGTCACTGGTTCTCTGTTGACCTTATGCAAGACACTTAACCTCTTTGTGACCTGGTTTCTAATCTGAAAAACCGAGTGAATATTTAACGTACCTCAAACGGATGTTGTGTTTAATAATGCAAATAATGCTGGGTGAATGCAGCAAAAAAGTATCCAGTACTATTCACATGAATTTTAAAATAAATTCGCTTAGGCCATGATCACACCTCGTTTGTCTTTCATGAGCATTTGAATACTTAAGATTTATTGGCACAAATATTCATAATTTTCAAAGCTGGATGAATGAGTATTTGAAGAAATTGAATTTTAAATTCACACGTGTAAAAATGCACATCAAAGTGCTCACCTGCTCATCCAGTCACAAAAGAGAAACAATATGAGGTGACTTATCTGCCCAACAACAAGTAAGCAATGTGGCTCAAATTGTAAATATGTGTGATAAACACACACAGAGTACATTTTTCTAAAAAATATCCAGCACATATATTTGAATAATAAATACATTCCGAGAAACAGAGATCATGGATATTTTGTAAGGGGGGAAAAAAGGCTGAAGGAGTCATTCTGAATTATTCACTCAGCTGTATTTGTAAGGCACTTTACAGTCTTTCACACAAAACTCTCAAGGTCTTTGCATAATTATAAATCATGACTTTCTCCTCCTTTAGGCCCGATTCAGCAGGATACTTAAGCATATGCCTAACTCTAAGCAGTGAGTAGTCCCAGTGCAACTATGGTAAGCTACCACTGTGATGAGAGTCAGGTCTCCTGCAGCTATTACATGGTGGTGGTGGATCTTGAATGGAAACATTTGATTACAGATTGGATGTTCTCGTTTCTAAAAATGTATATATAAAAAACCAAACAAGCATGAAAACAAATTAGAGTGACTTGTAAAAAAATCAGAGCTCAGGTTTTAAATTGACTTTTGGTGCCTAACTTAGGCACTTAAATCCATATATAGGTCACTTTTATTAAGAAGCCTATCTTCAAAGGTGCCAAATATCAAAACTCTAACAGAAGAAATTGGGCTTAGACACTGACTCCATGGGTGCTCTGGGGCTGGAGCACCCACGGGGATAAATGGTGGGTGCTGAGCACCCACTGGCAGCCCCCCTGATCAGCTCCCCTCCACCCCAAACGCCTCCTGCCTGCCACGATCAGCTGTTTTGCGGCGTTCAGGAGGCTCTGGTGGGAGGGTGAGGGGGTAGGAGCAAGGACATGGAGGGCTCGGGGGAGGGGGATGGAACTGGGTGGGAAGAGATGGGGCAGGGGTGGGGAGAGGTGGAGTGGGGGTGGGGCCTTGGGGGATGGGGTGGAGTGGGGGTGGGGCCTGGGGGTCGAGCACCCCCTAGCACTTTGGAAAGTCAGCACCTGTGAAACTGGGAGTTTGGCACCTTTGGAGATCAGGTCACTTTTAGTACACTCCCCCACCCCCCATAACCTATTTAAAGCAGGTCACTTTAGGTGCCTGACTTTAGGTACAAAGTTTGAAAATGTCAGTCTTAATATTTACCCACAGGAGTGCACCTCATGATGTCAAGACACAACATTGTGGTACCTAAAATTCAGGTATTTGTCTTGAAGGATGGACAAAAGAGTCTACTAAAGTTAGAGCTGTATTAACTTTGGAATAGGTACTGACTACGCCTCATTTATACCCCCCAACCCTATCAACAACACCTGATGTTGCAGATTCCTGTGGGGTGTCTGCCCCATCTATGTTCTGTTATACCATTGGCTAGGTCTGTATGTCATCTTTCTCCACAATACAACCTTACCTACAACATCTATCAACAGGAAATTCCTACCCGGTTATGTCCCACTATCTCCAAACCAACCTGCTAGATCAGGGCTGAGTAGATCCGATTATTCTTATTAGTTATTTGTATTGCCATAGTGCATAGGGGCCCCAGTCATAGACCAGGAGCCCACTGCGCTAGGCACCGTACAAAGAACAAAAACACTGTCCCTGCCCCAAAGAGTTTGTAGTCTAAGTGTGAGATCAGAGATAACAGATGGATGAAGACAGACCAATGGGGAGACTACGAGGAAACCATGAGACAATATTGCTCAGCATGATAGACAGGGAGCTCAGTGCAACCACTAACCTAACTGCTATCAGAACATCATTTGGAGAAGGTTAAAGTAACTAGAATAAAGGATAAAGAATCACCTGTATCTGGACTGATTGATACTCCACATACTTCTGTTCCCCGAACTGCTACAACCAAATCTAGTAAAACTCCCCTGGAATAGTTACTTGTTGTCAGATATACAGTGGGCTTCCAACTATTATCTGAGTAGAGGACTCTTCGCAGTCCATTGGATTTTTGCACAGTACAAGAAGATATTTCATCTAAGCATCTGGATGCAAAACAAAAATATAAACAGCTTAGAAATGAGCATATGGGTCCTCAGGTATGCAGGGCCGGCTCACAACATTTTGGCACCTGAGGAGGGGAGCTCAAATGACGCCCCCATGTCCTCTCGCTTGGGCCAAAACTTTGAAAAGTCTCAATTCTGCCTTCTTGCTGTTCTACTCCTCTTATGGTACTGCTCTGCTACCTTCTCCAATAAAGGAGAACTAACAACTTAAAATGCCTTGTTCAAAAATTTTAAGTAACACTTTACTTTCAAACGCCTGAACAGCAAATGTAACTTTTCTTGTCTGCATAGTAAACACTGGCATTTTTATCTGTTTGAATAATCAAGGGGGTGCTTTCTGTGCCTTCTTGGTTGCAAAGATTTGAACTGCTTCCTGAAGGGCCACAGTCTGGGCCAGCTCATGCTCTCTTGAGATGGTTGCAAGGCCGACCAGCCTCTCCTGTGTCATTGTGGAGTGTAGATGTGTTTTTATTAACTTCAGCTTGGAGAAGCTGCGTTCTCCACTGGCAGCGGTGGTTCCAGGCACCAATGCTCCAAGCGCGTGCCTGGGGCAGCAAGCCGCGGGGGACGCCCTGCCGGTCCCTGCAAGGGCAGCAGTCAGGCAGCCTTCGGCGGCATGCCTGCAGGAGGTCCTCCGGTCCCGCAGATTCGGCGGCAATTCGGTGGTGGGTATGCCAAAGCTGCGGGACCGGCGGAGCTCCCACAGGCATGCCATCGAATCCGCGGGACCGGGGACCTCCTGCAGGCATGCCGCCAAAGGCAGCCTGCCTGCCGTGCTTGGGGCAGCAAAAAAGCTAGAGCCGCTCCTGTCCACTGGCAACTGTTACAGGATGTGTTAGAAGTATGCGCAGAGCAACAAACGCATTTGGAAAGAGGGTGGTCATCTTATTTGTGCACATATATTCTACAACAGCCTTTGGAGTTGATCCTGCTGAAATGTATCTCGAAAGGGCTTTCAATTCATCACCTAAATCACTCGCATCAATATTGCGCATGTCATCATGTGTCAACACTGTCTCTAGTGCCCTGCATTGCTGGTGTAGGTCTTCTTCAGGTATAGTGAGGAGTTTTGGAATATCATACAACATCCCAAATATACTGCTGTGCTCCTTGAGCTGCATGAAACGTTCTTCAACTGACTGTATTGCACAATCTAGCACTTGGTTAAAGAATTCAACTTTGAATTGTTGTTTGGGGGTCTCTTATGGGATTATCCCGTGCCTCGTAATCAAAATGTCTTCTTCTTCGGTGACTCTTGTATTCTTGAATGGGTGGGAAAATAGCTTCAGTGTGAAGTTCCTCTACCAATTTTTGTGCACTCTTCAGAAATTTTTTAAATCCCTCATCTGACCGGTAAGACTGTAGGTATGACTTTGCTTTGTCCAGTTGTTCCATTGCTCAACATATAACAAGGTCAACACCTTGGAGTCTCTTGCTTACAACATTTATTTCAAACAATATGTCATGCCACAACACTAAACCACACAGAAATTTGAAGTTATGTATGTTTCTGGTGATTCCATTTCCCTCTGCCACTGTTCTCCCATGAACAGTTCCTGTCATAGCATTATCCTCCATAATGGCAACTATGGCATCATGTATCTTCCCAATTTGGTGTTTGATAGGCTTTATCACCTCCACTCGACTTTCCCATCATGTGGCGCTCAGTGGTTTCAGTGTCAGAGAGGATGTTCCCAGATGTTGCTTCAAAATTTGCCATCGATGAGTTGATGCAGAGAAAAATACATAGATGCTTTGAATTACATTAAAAAATTCAGCAGCCTCACTAGAAACTGATGCTGCATCACTGACCACCAACTTCAATGAATGAGAACTGCATGGGACAAAAAAAGCTTGAGGGTTTAACTCTCGGATCCATGTCTGCACTCCTCTGTTCTTTCCTCTCATGTTGGCACCATTATCGTAGCCCTGACCTCTTATGTCAGCCAGGACCAGCTCCAGGCACCAGCGCAGCAAGCAGGTGCTTGGGGCGGCCAAGGGGAAGGGGCGGCACATCTGGCTCTTCAGCGGCGGGGCCCTCGGTCCCTCTCGGAGGGAAGGACCTGCCGCCGAAGTGCTGCCGAAGAAGAAAGCGGCGCGGTGGAGCTGCCGCCGATCGCGATCGCAGCTTTTTTTTTTTTCCCCCCGCCGCTTGGGGCAGCAAAAACCCTGGAGCAGGCCCTGATGTCAGCTATCGCAATTCCCATATCTTCCAGCTTTTTAAGAAGCACATTTGTCATACCAGCTCCTGTAGTATCATCAATGTCAATAAATTCTAGAAAATGCTCTCTGACAGTCACTATTGTAGGGACATTTTCACTAGGTTCTGTTGTTGTTACAAAACGCACCGTTAAAAAGTCATTTGTTCCATATGGCTGATGTCAGGTGTGCAGTCCAGAATAACAGAGTAATATCTTGCTGACTTCAGGTCTGCCACAATCTTCTGTTTGACTTTTGTTGCCAGTAATTGTATGATCTCATTTTGAATTGTTTTTCCAAGGTAGTGGTGTGTGTACATTTCTTGGGTGGTGACTCTTCTTAGATGCTCCTGGAGTACAGCATCAAACTCAGCCATCAGCTCCACAATTTTAAGGAAGTTTCCACTGTTTGGCACATACAGCTGATCTGAAGTGCTACGCAGGGCTAGGTTTTGGGTAGCAAGCATTCTCACAATGACAATGAGCCTTTTCAGAACATTTTGCTAGTAAAGAGATTCTGATGCAATCTTCTCTTGATGCTGATCATCTATGGTGGCCTTTATCCTTAGTCTCATCTCAAGCTCTTTCCACCTATGGAATGCTCTCTGGTGATTTGCTGCCTTCTCATGGCATGCCAGATTTCTAGCCTGATTTTTCCAGTCCTTTGTTCCTGTAGAACCCAATGTGGCTGGAACATTAGAGGGAAGAGTTTGCAACAAACACAGTATGCAGTATTCTGGATTTTTGAGTACATAAGCCATGGCCTCTCCACTTTGTCACCATTGGGGATTTCATGCCAGTAATGTGTTGGATGGAAACTTCTATTTTAATTGGCTTTGGCGAACATGAAGTTTTTCACTTGCTGTGGCCCATGCAGTACAAAGAAGTCCCTCAGGCTACTGCTCAAGTAGGTCCACAGTCCTGGATCATCTAGACTTAAGGAACTAAACTCAGCAGCAGCTGTTTCTTGTGCCTCCACCACACACTTCTCTGCTCTACACTTTTCTTCAGGAATGTGCATGGTTACATCCATTTGAGATGGAAATATGGATGCTGCAGTAGCTGCCAGGTCACCTGCACTCTGACTAACTGGAAGATCAGCCTTCTCCTCACCACTCACATCCTCACTGGGGCCGGAGGGCTCACCGTGAACATTTGTGTCTATGTATCTCAGGAGAGTTCCTTCCCGCTTAGATAGAAAAGCTTCCTTTGCTTTCTTTCTTTTTCTGAATGCTGCCCCAGAGGAGCATTTTCTTCTTTCACTCATGACTGCTGTTCTGTGCCAGCTATAGTGGCTCTCAACACTCAATTGAAGGGAACAAATAAGCAGGCTGGTAGCAGGGCCTGAGTGAGGGAAGATATCAGTGTCTTAAGGGCCTAACTGGCTCCTACTACTTCAGTTGACTGCCTGTTCTCCTCAAGCGGGTTCAGGGAAGCAGCAGGAAACAGGAAGCTCCCTGAGAAGCTGGTGTTAATCAGTCCAGGCTTCTGGGGGTGCTAGAGAGGAACATAAGAGGCTCCTCCTCCTCTCTCTCCCTGCAGCTCCTGCTGCTTTCGGTTATTCCCTCTCACCTTTTCTCCTGCCTGCCTGTTATGTCTCTTGTGCCCTTCTTCCTCCAGCACAGCACTCCACCATCTCTGTGCATCTAGAGCAGAGAGAATACATACGCACCAGCAGCAGACACAATTTTCTACACAGTCTGGAACCAGAGGCGGCCACCTCAGTTCGCCTCATGGTAAGGCCAGCCCTGCAGGTATGTGACCAAAATGTCTTGCGCTAACCTGTGCTGCACATCTGCAGGGCAGCTCCACATCACTGCCAAAATTGGGGAGTGCAAAACTGCCACAACTGCACATTCTGCCTTTATTCTAAAGGGCTGTTTTTCAGCTGTTCTGATTACCAATATCCATGCCATGCACACTTAGTATCGCTGAAATACAAAACAGCATGTTTATGATTCAAATATATTTTCTGAAGCATTTAAAAACTTTATTTTCCCCACTGCAGAAGTAAAAATACAGATCAGATGGTGCTAGCAAATCTTTGTTTATATTTACTTTTGAAATAGAAACAATACGAGGCCCAATTCTACAACCCTCTCTCATGTTTATAGTCTGTCGCCTTCTAAGAATGCCCATTTCAATGGAATTTCTCATTGGAGTAAGGGCTGCCCAACTAGGCGCATCGCCATATGACCAGACCTGACAAACTGAACAACATGCAACAGCATAGGAGAATGATCACCAGGTGGCAGCAGTAGACAAACCATAACTTCAGTTTTCAGTGCTGGAATAAACTACAGTTTTCATTAATGCCCTTCCACTGATCTTTGTTTTAAACAAAACTATAGTAGAAGTTAGAAAAATCTTCTTATCTGAAACCCACATTATAGAAAACTGGGTTATGTGCCCCACGATGCATTAGTTACATCTTATTCAAAATGCAGGTTAGCTAAATAAATTCCATGTCCTCTGTTCCATTTGGATTAAGTGAGATTCTTGTTTAAATTAGTATACACAGTATTACAGAATCATAGGGTTAGAAGGGACCACAAGGGTCATCTAGTTTAACTCCCTGTCAAGATGCAGGATTTGTTGTGTCTAAAAATCATCCAAGTCAGATGGCTGTCCAATCTCCTTCTGAAAACCTCCAGTGAAGGAGCTTCCACTCCCTAGGCAGTCTGTTCCATTGTCCTACTATTTTTACAGTTAGGAAGTTTTTCCCGAGATTTAATCTAAATCTGCTATGCTGTAGTTGTCTCTTGTCCTTCCCTTTGTGGCAAGAGAGAACAACTTTTCTCCGGCAGCCTTTCAAATATTTGAAGACTGCTAACATGTTCCCCCTCAATTTCTTCTTTTCCAAACTACCCAGTTCCTTCAGCTTTTGCTCACATGGTTTGCAATCCATCCCTTTTATCATCTTTGTCACTTGCCTCTGTATCCTTCCCATTATCTCTACATCCTTTCTATGCATTGGTGACCAAAATTGGACACAGTACTCCAGCTGAGGCATAAGCAGCTCTGGACAGAGCAGTACTGTCGCCTCCTGTGACTTGCAGCTATGCCTCTGTTAATGCAACTTAAAATTGCATTTGCTTTTTTTGCAACAGCATTGCACTGTTAACTCATGCTGAAGTTGTGATCCACCACATATTACCGGTAACATACAAAATCCTGTACCAAACACAATTATTATTATTATTTATTTGCATTTTGGTAATGCGTAGGAGCCCTAGTCATAGGCAAGAACCCCGTTGAGCTAGGGGCTGTACAAACACAGAGCAAAGAGACAGTTCCTGCCCCCAGAGAGCTTATAACAAGAACAGAAAACTTCAAGGCACCCAGGGTCCCCAGAGCTGTTGCTGTATAATTATTCTACTTTTACCAAAGAACCATCCTCTTACCCTCCTTCTCAAAGTCTGGCCTGTTTTTCTTTCTGTAATCACAGATAACACGGATACATCTAAGATGTGATGTACATTTTCAGTTATATGGTGCCTATATTGTAGATAATTGTGCAATTTTCTCTCCTGTTTTCTGCCTCCCACTGTACATGCTATTATTTATTATCACATGTTTTTATAAGGCACCCATCACTGTGGTATAGGGGCACTCTTCACATAACTTGAAAAGGGACTATATTTTCCACATATAAGGAACAAAATGTATTTAGTTATTTTGATTTAAAAGTGATTATCCCAGGCTCTAAGCATTTCATAAGATTAAATCACGCAGAATAAAAATAAATGTATAAAACATCCTCTAAACTAGCCATGTAACAACCACAGAATAACTAGCACATCACCATAGCCCTCAGCCTTCAATCTATTCCCACCCAAAACACCTGAGAAATTAGGCGCTTGGCATCATGTTCCTCATGAGCCCTATGCTTTAGAAAATAGTGAAATGGCTAGGGCTCTCTCTATCTAAGAGCACATGCTTTCATAGCTCACATTTAGTAGAAAGCCTTGGTGAGGAGCAGAACTGGGTGAAAAATTTCTCTAGAACAACTTTTAAAATGAAGAAAATTCTGTTTTCTATAAAAAACAAATGAACGTATTCCTTTGTGTGTTTTCCAACCCCGCCCCAGAATTGGAGAAGAAAAATTTAGATGAAAATGGAAAAAATGCTGTTTAATTAAAAATTTTTATGGGGGAAAAATATTTCTCAACAATCTCTAGTGAACAAAATGTTGCAACTTACTAGAAAGGCCAGAACTGAGTTCTGCAAACTTCAGAGGTGGGGGTTCTTTACTGAGAATACCTCATCTTTGGCTCCAGCAGCCACACCCTAAAGGCAATTGGGTCAGAGTGAGAGCACGAGAGTATTATCTTTAAGGTATCAGGGGTTGGGGTCATTTTAGGTGTGATGATACTGCCCAACACTTTGAATTTCACACATTTTCACTGGGAATAATCCAGGGCACAGGTGTGATATGCTCTGACAACGGATCTCACTCAGAGGGTAGGCAGCTGCTTTCTGCACTAGTCAGAGCTTCTGAATGGCTTTCTTGCTTAGTCATAAACAGACTGCATGGCAAGTCTAGGAATAATGAAGGTGTGAATGAGCAATGTGAGATCTGCCTTTTAGAGGAAAGGGCATAATATTTTAGTTAGTGATGCATGATCAGAATTATTTCTAGCCATTGATACAATTTGGGAGTCTAAGAGAAGTGATTAATCTAGCTAAACCCTGAGATTACAGCCCACTTTGGCAATGGTCTTTTATCCTCCTTCAATTGATGGAACAGCTTCAGACTTTGCCAGGTCCTCCCAGTATTTTTCCTTGCCAGCCTGCATCACCTCCATCTTATTAGTGATTGAGCTTCAGCCAATTGGCTTTAATCCATCTTCCAATCTCTGCCAAACTTCAGGAGAGCCTGGTGATGGCTATGTCTGGTTCTAATGAAAATGAGATGTAGAGCTAAGTGTCATCAGCATACAGATGACATTGCAGATATTATTTCACAATCTCCCCAAGTGGCAACTGCATAGAGACATGAATAAAAAGAAATGACAGGACTGAACTCCTGTGGGATTCAACAGCCGAGTGCCCTGATGAAGGAGGAGGAGTCACTCGACACCATCCTATAGAATCACCCCAAATAGAATGAAAATTCCCCCCTTCCCTGCCAGGTCCAGTAACACTCTCTGCTAAATGGTATCAAAAACCTCTGAAAGGTCAGCATGGATGTCTTGACGTGAAGTTCACCAGCCAATGCTATTAGCTCTGTTTCCATGCTATAGTCCAGCCAGAAGCCTGACTAGAAGGGGATTTAAGGACTTCAGAATATCAGATTTTGGATTAGACCCATCATGGCCTTCTCAGTGATCTCAGCCAGAAAGAAAAGGCTCAGGACATGAATGGGGCTCATAGGCATTACCACTGTACAGATAAGTAACAATATTGGTGTCCATTTTTTTAAGTATGTTTGACCACAATTTGTTTGCAACTTCCCTGCAGCTTTCCCTCTCTGAGGGAGGGATTAGGTCCAAATCACAATAGCTTACAATAGCTTAAAAACCTCTAACTAGAATACTGCATAAGACTCATTTGGAGGGTGGGACAGCACAGTAAATCCTTGTTCCTTGACCCAGTATCCACTTTGACCTTAGCTCCACAGAGGTTGTTCTGAATCGGTCGGGACTTGTCTGTGAAGAACTTAAGTTCCTCAGAGCAGAAAGAAGCCACCCAGAAGAGTTCCACTGTTCAGCATTTCCACAGCGGTCATCACAGACGACAGGAAAACCCACCTATCTCCCACAGCAGCTATAGCAAAGTAACAGTAGTATAGAAAATATTTGGGACCAAGTCACCCCATTACCCCATACTTACGCAGATATAATTCCACTGAAGTTAAGGGAATTACACCAATGTAAACCCCATGTAGCAGAGTGGAAAATCAGCCCCCTTTAGGTCACAGGCAACAAGATCCATCACTGGATTTCCACCAGCAATGCTCTAATTTCCCTCTCTCTCACCCCATTTGTTGGAGGTCATTATTACACTAAAGTGACCTGTCAGGACTGTTCAGCAAGTGGGGACAATTAAGGACCACAGTGTAAATGGTTACAGTGTGACAGTTCTAGTGGTAACCAGGACTGTGAATTACCTTGTTACCCCCTTCCGCTGGCGAGAAGGAATCTTTCTTATGGTAGCTGGCTCTATGTTGTTACTATTTTGCTAAACATTAAAAATGATGAGAGGCAACAGGAATATCCTAATGCTAGAAGAAACACGGAAATAAATGTGGATTCCTTTCCTGTACTCGTGGTGGCATGGAGCAATCAATGCCATGCACGTTACAATGAAGAATAAACAGGATTCACACTGTTGGAACGCAGTCAATTAAGAAAAATACTGATTGCATTCTGGAAATATTCCCATGGTGCCACACTGTATGTGGAGTTGGTGGGTAGGAGGAGTGAAGGTGTGATAATTAAAAGAATTGCTACTTGATAAGTCACAGGAGCTAATGTGTTAGCTTAGCATGCTGGGAAGCTAGAATGTTCCCAGCTGCTGTGAAGACGGAGTATAGTTTGATCCCTGGCACCATTACTTGGGACAAGATGAATCACGAATGCTCTAATAGTGAGTTTCCATGTCACAGTGTGCCAGATGGAGGTGGTTACTTCTCTGATTGATTGCCTCTTGGGCTACAAAGAGGTTTTCCAGCAGGCTAATGCCTTTATGTTGGCACACAACCTTCAGAGATCAGCAGGTCCTTCTTTGGTCAATACCACATTGGAATCCTTGCATAGCAATAGTGTGGCTCCCCTAATGGGGAAAGGCATTGAGGAGTAAAGAAGAAAGAAGTGGGAGTGAACGAATACAATATTGTACAAAAATAAACCTCAGTTCCCTTGCATCCATAATAGACGTTGTTGCAAATGAATCTTCAGACACGTGCTGAGTTAACGGGCATGAACAACACCGAAACATCCTCTAGTTAAACCCAGTACTTTACAAAGGCTAATTGAAAACGGAAAGAACGATGGGGGGTAGAGAGCGAGAACAGCTCTATTGTCAAGTATCGAATATGAAATCCCTGCAACAGATGAGTTTACATGCAAGCCTGCACCTCATCAGGGCAAAGATACAGTGGAGTTATTTCCCTCAGAACACAACAGCACCAGTCCCTTGCACTGCCCAGCCAGCTCTCTCAACTGTGAGCTTTAGAATATAAACAGCCAATAAGTAAGAGCAATAACTATAGCTTCCTGCTGGGAGCTAACTCTGCCTGTCATGAATTTGCTGGGTCCTAATACAGGACAGTGAATAAAGCTTCATTACAGAACAATGGAGTTAGCTGCCAGAGCCTACAGATTTGAATAAACAACAAATAAGCAACATCTGCTCCAGCATATGTGTATGGTAAAAAAAAAAAAAGTCACAAAATAAAAGAATTTGTAAATGCCAAAAGCAACACTAAACTGCCAGTGCTACTGTAGAGCGAATTTTTAATTGCACATGCATACAGGCAGGCTGTGGGTATTAGTCTCACATATGTCTGGTTGCTGCCAACCTGGGAGTATAGATGAATTTAATTAAATAAGGATTATCCCTTCTCCCCAGTACAATTACTTATTTATAACAATGATAAAATTGCCTAATAAAAAATTGTATTTTTTTTTTTTAAAACAGAGCTAGAAAACACTGTTTTCCTTGTAAGGCATTCAGGGATGTTTGGGGGTTTGAGTGTCTTTTAAAATTAAGTCTCAGCATTCTGCCAGAAGAGAAAAGAAGAAGAAAAAAAGCCTTATCATAAAGCCTGCTGCATTTAAGCAGCCAAAATCTACATTATGGAGAAATATAAAGAAGGCGCGCAGCAGACAGGGAATTGGCTTTCCTAGGGAGTGTAGAAAATTAAGCAATTGGACTAAAATTGAGGCCAGGCTACAGAACCAAGGGAAAAGACCATTTAGGGCAAGTACTTCAATAAATCACCCATTTCTAATATGCTCCATTTATGGAAAATACTCTGTTGCTAGTTAGCCCTACTTCTTCAGCACCTAGCACTACATCCAGAGGTAATGGAGTGGAACAGCTTCCATTCCATCCCTATTTTCAGATGCTTGTAACTTACATTTCTTACAATAGATCCTGCTGGCCAACTGAGAAAGAGGTCCCATTGTGCTAGTTACTGTACAAACACAGTAACAGACAGTCCCTGCCCCCAGAGAGATTACAGTCTACATTAACATTCACTTTTGGGGCTAATGTTTTCCATAATTAGGTTCCTATTTGGAAAAGCACTTCAGCATGTGGCTTTAACCATGTGCCTAAGTCTATCCCTGTCCTGGAATGCACTTAAGGACATACTTAACTTTAAATACATGTTTAAGTTCATCACTATTCAATTTAAGTTAAGCATGTACTTAAGTGCTTTGCTGAATTGGGGCCTTAAGGTTAGATCCACAAAAGGGACTTAGATTCAGTGGTACAATGTTCTAGGTACTTTGCCCCCAGTGGAATCCACAGTTCTGAGTTAGGTACCTAAATACATTAGAGGATCTGGCCCTACATTGTCTTCTTTGAAATTAAGACAAGTATCAATAATACCATAACAACAGAGAAAAACCAGAATTTAAATCACATGCTGAAATAACATTTTGGAACTACACCTTGTGTCACAGACATTAGTACAGGTGTAGGCAACCTATGGCATGCGTGCTGAAGGCGGCACACGAGCTGATTTTCAGTGGCACTCACACTGCCTGGGTCCTGGCCACCAGTCTGGGGGGCTCTGCATTTTAATTTAATTTTAAATGAAGCTTCTTAAACATTTTAAAAGCCTTATTTACTTTACATACAACAATAGTTTAGTTATATATTATAGACTTATAGAAAGAGACCTTCTAAAAAATGTTAAAATGTATTACTGGCACACGAAACCTTAAATTAGAGTGAATAAATGAAGACTCGGCACACCGCTTCTGAAAGGTTGCCGACCCCTCCTTAGTACAATACTTGTACTATTTACTTATATGATATTGGTTGGCCATTTAACTGGATGACAAAGCACTGCTGTCAGTATAGGCAAAGTAATCACATTCTACATACTGTACCATGAAATCTCGACTAAGACCATGCTTATTTCTGTGTTTTAGGCCAGAATGCAGGGTACCTAGTGAGAAGAGTATAATTATGTGATCTGCAGAAATTAATACTATTTGTCATTACATGGTACAGTAATTCACTGGAGCTGGACAAATAGTAAGAAACTCTATTTGTGAGCATTTTAGCAAATCCTGAATTGGTTTGGCTGTGGTCACTCTCTGTGAATACTTGTGCAAATGAGGTTTTCTTTGCACAAATGTTGGGGAATGACTGTTCTTTGTGTGAATACCAGTATGCAGATTATTTGTGCATTGGTGTGGGAGCATGTCTCTATTTATAAAGTTTCAGTTGTGATTCAGGAAGCAGAAACAAAACAATACCATGTAACTGAGGTGATTAATACACCATGAATAGCAAACAGGAGGACCTTATCCAAAGCTCAGTGAAGTCAATGAGAGTATGTATACACTGCAATAAAAACACCTGTTGCTGGCCTGTGTCAGCTGACTAGGGCTCAGAGGCCTTGGCCTGCGGGGTTGTTTAATTAGCGGTTAGACATTTAGACTCAGGCTGGTCATTGGAGAGTCCCAGAGTCCAGGCTCCATCCTGAACCTGAATGTCTACACTGCAATTTTTTAGCCCCACAAGCTTTGGTCAGCTGACACGGGCCATTGCGGGTGTTTTATTGCAGTGTCGACATACCCTTGAGAGTCTTTCCATTGATATCAATGGGCTTTGGATCAGGCCCATCGTGAAAAGCCAAAGACAGGACCAAAATGAACAATCCGTAAGCTGAAATACACCCACATACAGTGTTTATTGAACGATTACGTATAACTAACACACCATTCAAACAAAAACCTGCTCACAGATCATTTGGAAACAGAAAGAAAGAAAGGCTGTCGGATAAATTATTCACTGCAAATAGTTTGATCAGCTCTAGCATTTACTAAGTGAAGCTTATGCACTTGAGGTGAACTCCTGGCCTCACTGCAGTCAACGGGACTTGTGCTATTGACTACACTGCCACCAAGATGTCACCCTTGGAGATGTCAACTCTTGGGTAAATCAATGGGATGTACGGATGATTTGCATCTATGGATATCAGGCCACTTATTTATGTGACTAAATATGGATTTGCATTTAAATCATCAATATCATTCTATTATGATATGGTAAGGCCCACCAGGATTTCTCCCTTTATTCCTTGCTGTCTGTTCCTTGCCACTCTCAAGCTCAATCACATAATGACTCTCCCTTGCTCTGGAGTTTGTCACTGCTGCTTTGAATACAACTAGAGGGAGGAACCCTGCTAGACATTCCCTGTTCTGGAGACTGAACAGCCTGCTTCTCCAGTACTTCCCATCCATCTCTCTAGCAGGAAGAACTCAGGACTCAAACTCAGGTCCTCCCACAGGATGTCAAGACACACTTCCACTTTACGTCGGTCCAGCAGTTTGTGCTTTAACCCTTTAAGCACTTAACACAGGCCCCAGCCTGGCAATGAGTTGTGTATGAGCAGATCTCTAGGCACACACACATATAGCCCCTTTGACTTGGTGTGCGTACTTGCAAGTCACATTATTTTATTACGCGGAATGCTCATTTGGTTGGCACATTTATAGTTGTGCATCCAAACTGCATAGATGGTAGGAGCAGCTAGAGAATGCTTTCTGCAAGAGATGAGAAATTAGAAAAAATACACAGCAAAATTAATTTTTTTTAAAGCTAAATTTTTTCTTAATACCTACCTGAAGTGCTGTCATGAAGATTTCCCCCTGGAGGTTCATCCTCAAAGCTCTGGATCTGAGACAAAAATAACAAACAAAAGCAAAACCAGCTTATTTATTATTACAAGTGTATTTCCCCTTTTAGAATTAAGAATTTCCAACTGAAATATTGTTAAGTCTTCTTTTGGTGGCTCTTGTTTTTATTACTGTTTAGTATTTTAAGCCAGGATCTAGTCCTGGTCACCCTCCAACTCCCATATTTAACTATCAATGCACAAAAGCCCCCTACGCCTATACTATACATTCAAGCTCTTGCCACTGAACTGGCTCAAACAAATGCCCCTCAGAAAATGTGCCTTTATTAGCATAAATCAGACTCTGGGGCGCAATTCTTGCAATGAGGTGTAAGGAAGGGCAGGATTTTGCTCAGAGAATGTATTTAGAGAAGCACCCAAACCTCCCGCATAGGGATTGGTGCCTCCATTGTGCTAGATGCTCTTCAAAATGTATGCAGCTAGTTCGGACCTTTTAATCCACTGTGCTGAACCACACCACCTCAGAGAGGTACAATAGTGTTTCATGTGTTTCTCTGCAAGCTTGGATGGGGGAGGACAGCACCACGACCCCAGCCTTGCAGTCAGAGCTTAGCATTTTTCTTAGCCACTGTAGGACATATAGGTAAATGTAGGCTGGGACAAAACTCTTGTAGCAAAAGAAAAACTTGAAACAGGACTCGGATGAACGAGCCTCCTCTCCATGGATCCAGAATCCCACCTCCCCAAGATGACCCTTGAAAGTGGAAACCTTCCTTAATCTGCTGCCATCTTCTACGGAGGACGCATGCCATCTCTCTCTCTCTCAAATTCCAAATGTCTGTAGTGGGTTGCTGGCTGTTTCCTCTCCCCATTTCCTTGGTTCTTCAGGGAGACCCTAATTGTTGGTCTCCTTCCCCTATCCTTAGTCTTTGGGTGGCTGGAAAGATAAGCCTGCTCCTCTGTGCATCCTATTAGAATTGCCAGTATGGGGCAGTAGCCTTTCTGGACCTCTTTCTGCAGCAATGGGACCAGACACACTCCAGCTGATCCCACTGTTGCAACTGCACACTGTTCTTATATAAGACTAGGATTGACAAACATTCCAGGTTATGCTGCACCACACTGACCCTGATCTGCTGCCCATTGCTCCTAAAATGTATTGACAGCAGAACATCAGGGACTAGAGCCATGCCATGGAATGTGGATCAGAGGACAAGCTATTGCTTTGAATGAGCTTGTTTTTAGGACACAGAGCTTAAAGAACAACTGCTGGAAAGCACGTTGGCATTTTATACTACAGTACTTGTTGACACCATTGATTTTTTGTGTGAAACACCTGTGCCAAATTTTTTGACAGTAGTTTTAACCTAAATTGAAAATCTTAAACAGTCTATAACACACAGAGAAAGGGGTCTGGCTTCTCTCCCTGGTGCGGGGATATGATGTTTGAAAACATTATACTTTAGCTCTCATCCTGGACCAGAGAAGCCAGATCTACACTTGTATTTACCATCTGTACATGCACATGGTCCTTATACAGTACATTGAAATCTGCCTTACCTCTTCCATTTCAAATGAATCTGGAGGCTTGCCCTTTAGACCAGACACCCTTCTGAGTGTGTGGGTCAAGAGCAAATTGGACTCTTTCCTTGGTCTGTCTTTGACAGCCATCTCCGATGCAGAAGGAAGCTGGGGCTGCTTTATAGGTATATATGAATAAACCTGAGATTTCCCGGTTGGAGCCTGTGGCAGCTGTGATAATGTCAGTGCATCATCCTCAGTGGAAGAATGTTCCTCTGTCAGACCCACCAAGGTATTATTTTCAGAAAAGCCTGTCCTGATTGCTGTGCGCCGGTCCATCTCAGCATAGGTGGGAGACTGTTCTTCTCTATCCTTGAATGACTCTGAACTTCCAGAAGCCCGAGCGCTCCTTTGCAGTACTGTTGCTTGTCTAGAAGCTTTTCTCAGAAGATGACCTAGCCTTCTCCGCTTGGCTCGTGTGGCCTCGGCTTTGTTCCTCTCAATGTCCGTCATGCTCTTTTCTTCCCCATTACTCTGCTCTGATTTCTGTTGCTGGGTGTTAACACCATTCAGCAAAGAGGAGAAGGCACTAGTCACATGATCCAAGACTTCCAGTTGTCGAAAACGCCCTTGAGTTTGATGGAAAGGGATGAAAAGACCCATTGTTAAAACAGAAAAGAATAATGCGGTCATGACCTAAACTAACGCTATCAGGTTACACACAGTTGTCAAGATGGTTCAGCCTTTCCCCTCTGCTTTTCTTCAGAGAGGCTGGGAATTCTTCAAATAACAGGCTGCTTTGGGAAATGCATGCTAGGGCTTCTCCAGATCCCTTTATTATGGATTCTTTTTTATCCATATTTTAAAGGCCAAATTTTGAAGAGTGGTTTCCAAAGTTCTGCAACCAAAATTTGCAGGGCGTACAGAGAGAGATGCATGAATATGGCTTTGGGAGCCTAACTTGAGACTCAAAGATTCAGCAAAGAATTTAAACGTGCTTAAACTGAACTTTAAAGAGCGTTTTCTGAGCTACACTATGGGCCCTATACTCCATGCTGGCAGTTAACACGGACTTAAAAGGCCCTTAGTGTAAATGAGAATCACTCCCTAAATGTTTTGTTGAAAAGGGATGGATTTAGGTGCTTAAAGATAAACATGTGCTTAAGTGCTTTGCTAAATTGGGGCCATGCATGTTACATGTATGTGAATTAAGATGAATCGTATATTTGAAACAATTGACTACCTTCTGGAGCATAATTAATTTTAAAACTTTTCACTGTTAATGAACACATTAAGGGCCTGATCCAAAGTTCACTGAAGTCAACCAGTCTTTCCATTGACTTCAAATGGGTTTAGGATCAGGGTTATAATGGCTTGATTGTGCAACTCTTAAATCAGGTAGTACTTATAGAAACAGTTTCATTGAGTTCATTGGATCTACTTGTGTTAATACTACTCAGCATAAGTAAGCACTGCAGAATCAAGCCTCAAGTTCTCAAATACCATAAGCCAGATCTGATTCCAGTATTAAGACTGAATAGCGATTTGTACTATGAGTCACCCCACTGAGCTCAATTGGTCCACTCAGAGTACGGTGCTACTCACTGTGAATAAAGGTATCAGATCAGTTCTCAAATATTTACAGTTGGCTGTCATCCAAGACTTCTGTAAATGTATAAACCCTTTAGCTGGTAGTGATTAAGTACTGTAATTTATTTCAATAAATAGTTCACTGTATTAACCAATACAACCCCTAAAGGCTCTGTTCTTGTTTTCAGAGCAACAGAAAACAAGAAGTGCATTGTCCTCCACAGACACAGAAGAATGCACACACAGAAGTTTCATAAGGTTCCCACAGCTTGTTAAGCTTATTAAGTCTCTGTAATTTGCTGGCGAATATTATTCCACAGCATAACAGCTAAAGGGAAATGTTTTAATTTTTCATCTGTTTTACAAAAAAAATAAAAAATAACCAAAGAATTTTGGAGTTTTCCATTATTGTAAAATGTTGTCAGGTTATTGATAAAAGGAGTTACAACACATCTTCCTGTATATTGTGCCCCAAACCCTTCCTGAGGCAATGAAAATGTCAAAAGGGCTCCTGATTCCTTGAGAAATTCACTAAGGAGAATAGATGGCAAAGTTCTAACATTCTTGGCTTCCGGTTCTCCTAGTGAGCAGCCAAATTTATTGCATATATTCTGCGTGCAGACTGTTGAAGCCGCTTCACTGATGATTACACAACAAGGGGATATTTAACATAGATCTGAGCTGGGCCTGTGCATGAGGACCAGTATCATGACATATAATTCCTGACTGTTACCATTTCTCTCTAAGACTCATGTTTTTCCAAACACTGCCTGATTTTTAACTTCAGAAGAGGATTTTGCCATCCCAAAGTCTTTTTAAGGACGATGACAAAGCTCTCACTCGCTCTGGTTAAAAACTAGTAATTGGATCTACCAGTAAACAGAGTACAGAGTGGTATTTTGTGATATAAAGGTTTTATTGGCATGAGTTTGGGATGATGGTATGAGTCATTCATGGCTTTGCATATCAATGATGCCATCACATATTCCCCGAATAAAACATATATCCTCAGTATTGTACATTGTTAGGCTGTTAACCGTGTCAGGATGTAAAAATGCCAACTTCTAATCTCCTCTGAATTATTAGTGACAGAATGGTCTAACGTTTCTAATTTAAATCAGAACCACCTTTTATAGTTTGATATAGACTGCAAAAGCAAAACAACATGTCAAAAACAACCTCAGTTTCTGACAGCTAATGAATGAATCAAATGATGAGGAAAAAGAGAAGCAAACAATAATTCACGAATTGTGAATGTAATCAATGCACAATCTAATCCATCCCTCGTGTAACTGCACCGATTTCAACCAAGTCACTGGAGGAACTACATCAGGCTAACATTGCTTCATTGCTTGATCCTCCCATGCAGGCCGCCCCATTGATTTCAGTGGGATCGCTCCCAGGAGTAATGTTTAAACATGTGAGTAAGATGAGCAGGTCTGAATTTAGCCCACATTACTTACAGAGCTTTTAGCTCTTTTCCTAAATACTAAGGACCCAACTCTGCCAATCCTTACTCACTCAAGTAATCCTTGCCCATGCATGCAATCCCACTGAAGACAATTAGACTACTCATGTGAATCAGGGCCTATTCACATTATAGCTGTGAGATCCTGATAACAGTACAGTTATCCTCACAGCCATTTACAACACAGCTGAAATCTGTAATATAGATGAGACCAAGTCAGGGGTAGTCATTAGGCGGACTGCGGGCCAAATCCAGACCACCAGATGCTTTTTGAATTAACCTCGAAATCTTTTTATTTACTACTTATCATTATTGTTATTGTTTTCTTATTATTTTCTCTGGAGCCTGGACCTTGACTATACCTTGACCAAGAAATTTAGACCTTGACAAAAAAATAATGGACTACCCCTGCCTTAAGGAATAGAGATGAGACACCAGAATTTGCAGTTGTGTTGTAATTGTCTCAGGATAATTATGTTGCAAACAAGCCCACTGACTCAGTTATATTGCATGTGTAATTTGGGCAGTGTCTAAGAATTTGTAAGGTCGGGTCTTAAATAGCTGAGAGGAAAAAAAAACACATTTTAATTGATCTTTACCTAAGTCCCAAGGTAAATTGTCTAGAAGACTGTGCTATAAGGATTTCGAATCTCATAAGTGGCCATCACGGAAATGAATAAGGGGCCTTTGGCGTTTTTAGTGGTGACTGGAAATTTTCCAACAAAATGTTTTTTAAATGGAACATGCGGTTTCTGCAAAAATATTTCCATTAAAAAAAATTAAGCAAAATCTAAATTTTTATTTACCCTTTTGAAAATCAAAATGAAATATTTAATTTTGGTTCATGTCATCTTGGTTTGTCGAACTGAAATGCTTCATTTCAGATCAGCTCTACAATGATGCATTGCAGTCTCCCCTGATTGAACTGCTATGATGGATCATGGGAGTCATAAGACAACAGTATATCTGAGAGATGTAGTCTGGCTGGGGACTCCAGCCCATAAAAAAGAATGGGTGCATGAGGCACCCAAACTACAACTCCCATGAGGCACCACGGAAGCTCAGGAGGACACAGATGAGTGTTAAAATGAAAGGAAATTTTTTAGATTTGTGAATGTTGAAATTTTTTTTTTTGGATCAAATTAGGCCTGTTGATTAATGGCAATTAACTCACGCAACTAACTCAAAAAAAGTAATTGCGATTAAAAACATTAATCGTCATTAATCACAGTTTTAATCACACTGTTAAACAATAGAATACCAACTGAAATTTATTAAATATTTTGGATGTTTTTCTACATTTTCATATATATTGTATTCTGTGTTGTAATTGAAATCAAAGTGTATATTATTTTTATTACAAATATTTGCACTGCAAAAATGATAAACAAAAGAAATAGTATTTTTCAATTCACCTCATACAAGTATTGTAGTGCAATCTCTTTATCGTGAAAGTGCAACTTACAAATGTGGCTTTTTTTGTTACATAACTGTACTCAAAAACAAAACAATGTAAAACTTCAGAGCCTACAAGTCTACTCAATCCTACTTCTTGTTCAGCCAATTGCTAAAACAAACAAGTTAGTTTACATTTACAGGAGATAAAGGTTTAAGAATCTGAACTGCGTTCCAAAATATGAGAGGGATGCGATATGGAGCATGCTTTCAGAAGTCTTAGAAAAACAACACTCCAATGCAGAAACTACAGAACCTGAACCACCAAAAAAGAAAATCAACCTTCTGCTGGTGGCATCTGACTCAGATAATGAAAGTGAACATGCGTCGGTCCGCATCATCAGTATGGACGCATGTCCCCTGGAATGGTGGTTGAAGCATGAAGGGACATATGAATCTTTAGTGCAATTGGCACATAAATATCTTGCAACGCTGGCTACAACAGTGCCGCGAGAATGCCTGTTCTCACTTTCAGGTGACATCGTAAACAAGAAGCGGGCAGCATTACCTCCTGCAAACGTAAACAAACTTGTTTGTCTGAACCATTGGCTGAACAAGAAGTAGGACTGAGTGGACTTGCAGGCTCTAAAATTTTACATTGTTTTATTTTTGAATGCAGGTATTTTTGTACATAATTCTACATTTGTAAGTTCAACTTTCATGATAAAGAGATTGCACTACAAGACTTGTATTAGGTGAATTGAAAAATACTATTTCTTTTGTTTTTTTACAGTGCAAATATTTGTAATAAAAATAACTATAAAGTGAGCACTGTACACTTTGTATTCTGTGTTGTAATTGAAATCAATATATTTGAAAATGTAGAAAACATCCAATATTTTAAAAATAAATGGTATTCTATTATTGTTTAACAGTGCGATTAATCGCACGATTAATCACGATTAATTTTTTTAATTGCTTGACAGCCCTCGATCAAATATGTTGAAATGAAATGTTTTGACCTTTCTGAATCCTAATTTTTTGAACTTTCCATCTCACAAAAAATATTGACATTAACAAATTTTGGTGTTTTGTGATTTTCCCTGGGACAGAAATTCTAATATTTGAACAGCTCTAGGAATTTAAAACAAAACAGAAACTGATGATGGATCTTAACACATATGCCCTCCTTCTCTTTAAGCAACCTTTCCTCTGTTCCAGTGAGTCACACAATCAATATATTGCACTCTGGATTTTATAGTCAAAATATTAAACTATCTTTCAGGGATAGTTAGAAGAGCTTCAGAAATGCAGTATTTAACATATGCAGAATATGATACAGAATAACTTGGGGAACCTCCAGATTGATGATCCATGAGTACAAACTATAAAGTTTCTCAAATCAGACATGCACAGAGAATCAAAACGGAGGAAGAGGAAAACAGATGGGAAATGGAGTGAGTGAGAAAGGAGAGAAATTCGACTGACATGTTTTTCTTCTTCTAAAGACTTGTGTTTTCTGGCTATTCATTCCCAGCAAAGTCCTTTCCCATCTGAGGATGACTGGAACTAGCTAGATTTTCTAAAGAGTTCAGCTCCTATTTAGACACCACAATAAGTAGCTAGATTTTCAAAACAGCTCAGCATTTTTGGTGCTTAGTTCTTATAAAAATCTGGCCATCTGTGTCACAATGGGAGCTGCTGAGCTATTCTGAAAAATCAGAGCTGAAACCTTGGCTCCATTGAAGTGAATGGGAGTTTGGCCATTGATTTAGATGGAGCCAGGATTTCACCTCTGGCTTTTATTTAGATGCCCAAAGGATTGCTGAGCTCTTGAAAATCTGGCTCAGTGACTATACAGAAAAATCAATTACTACCAATCAAACAGAAGCATCAACAAATAATAACCAACTGAGCAGCAAATGCATTTGAAAAGGTCAGATCAGCAATTAAACTGATCTAGAAACCCAGGAAAATAATAAATCTAACTTTACTGAGGAAGCCAAACCCACAGTTTGTTCTCCCACCAACAGGGAAACCCAAATAGAAAAGACTTCACTGGGAAATTAATAACTGGGAGATTTAAAAAAAAACCAACAAACCCTAGAGAGACCACTATGCCTAGTCAGACAACAAATCTCTTCCTCCTCTGTCATCCACTCCTTTTCTCTCTTCCAAGCTAGATCTTAATCCTTTGCTCTTTTGTTCTGATCTCTTTTCCTCTTCTCCTTCACTCTTTCACTTTTCTTCTCCTCCTTTAATCTGCCCTTCCTCCTCACTCACTCCTTTCACTCATTGATTTTCTTCTTTCCCTCTCCTCTCCTCCATCTGGGGAGTTCTCTTGCTCACACACCAATCTTGTTGATGTGTGGGTTTGCTGTAAACATTTAGATGGGCACACGGGTCTATGAAACATTTTCTGTAAGGGTAGACATTTCTGTTGCATTTCTCATTCGATAATGTACGGCTTACTTGATTAAGTTTCTGAATAGGAAGGCAGCCAACATGTATGAGATCCTGCCTCAATGAGCATCTCATGAGCAAACTGAAGTTCTTGAGGTCATCTGGCTATCATTGTGCAGCAGACAGGAGTGGAAGCTGTGCAAGAATAAGAATTGCAGACTTGGGAAGTGTAGTCCAGATTTAAAAAAAAATGGAAGGGGTGTCTGAGCAACAGGAGGAGGAAGGGAATGGTGTGATCAGTTGTGTGTAGCATATGTACTGAATAAAGTTGGTAGAAAAAAGGAGGGCAGTGTGAAAAAAATCCCCCTTTCCTTTGAAAAAATCAAAATCTGTAATTTCAAAATTTGAAAAATGTCAACCAGTTCTAATGTTGAGCCTGAAGAACAGATCCTCACTGCTCTGCTAGTGGCAGGGTGTAGTTCTGGGAGGGTGTTGGAAGAAGATGGATTGCAGTATCTTGACACCACAGAGCATTCCTAATTGCATGAGAAAGGGCAGCAAGACAAGAATGAGTTAAGATAAGTGACGTAGTGAAGTGATCTATCTATCTCTGGTATTTATGGGACACAAAACACCAGTTACTTGAATTATACTAAGAAACATGGGTCCAGATTTTGGTAGCTTTACTCATGGTAGATACTTTAACACTTCTTCATATGTAACTCCTTTGGCTTCAGTGGGACTATTATCCGAGTTAGGTAGTCTTCAGCATAAATATGGGGGAATTTGTATTAGAAATTGGAACATAGAGATTACAAGGTGTGCTCATAATCCTAAAATCCTGTCTATACTAAAGAGTAATTGATTGTAAGGTCAGAAGGGAACATTATGATCATCTAGTCTGAATTCCTGCAAAAGACAAGCCTGTGAATTTCATCAAGTAATTTCTGCATCAAGACCATAACTTCAATTTGAGCTAGAACATATTTTTTAGAAAGACCCTTCAATCTTCATTTAAAGACTTCAAAATACCACATCGGTAGGTAGATTGTTGAAATCGTCTCTTCCACATCTCATCTTCCACATATGTACCTTTAGACTGTGATCAAACCACCTCTTAACCTGCTCTTTGATTAGTTACATGGATTGATCTTCTTAAGTTTCTCACTCTAAACCAGGTTTTCCAGTCCTCAAATTATTCTTATTGCTCTTTTCTGAATCCTTTCACATTTTCAATATCCTTGGAAGATAGAACAACACTAGGTGCAAATATGTTAAAACACTGATTGTCCAAATATGTGTCTCCCAGACCTATGCTTAAAAACAAAAAAAATCTCTAACATGGCTTTATCATGGTTCTCCTTTGGTGTAAAGAACTTGTCTGTGAAGTGCACGGTGTATTGTTGATTCTATATAAGTAATAAATGCAATTTAAAAAATAACAGCCCAGATAGCAAATTTTAACATAGTTGTAGATGATATTACATCTTAGGGCCTGTTTACCCTATAAAAACAGTTACGTTAGAAGACCTGGTTAGATACATTTAAAAAATTATAATTGTATTAACCATGTCAGGAAGAAGTTATGCTGTAAGTTTGCAGAACTGTGTTTATGTCCCCCGAATATGGTCCCAGGTCTCATTAATTTTCCCTGTCAAGGTCCTCTCCCTACCTCCACAACCCCCACTTTATTTGCTGTTGTTGCATCTCTGACGAACACTTACCATATAAATTGGGATTCTCAATGTCCATACGCTGCTTTTGAGCTTCCAGAAAGACTCGGATGTTGATTCCTTTTGCTACTGAAGCATTACTGATGAATCGAGAAGGGATTTTAGTGCAAATGTCAGGTTCTTCTGTTCCAAACCCCAAATCCAGCAGAATCTCAACTGGATCCTTTTCCCAGAGCTCCAACCATTCAGTGATACTGTGGATAAAACAAAGACAATTCATATCACTGTCCTGACATTACCCTTCTTTTTGTTTAGCTATTACATGGTTTTGCCTTTGCTCAGAAATTTTATTTCCTTCCTCCATCTCACTCTCCCCACACTACTCCATTAGTGGTAGTTATATTCTTACAGTTCAGAGGCACATGATTTTTTCTCCCAGGGATGCATTAGACTGGAAAGATAAGGCAGATCTAGAGTACTCAGCAAGAGGAACATATGTAGAAGTTGATATTCCTATAGATTGAAATCCTCTTTCTATCCTTGATAGAATAGATAAGACAAATGCTACAGCAATTCAGCCTTCCTCACATTGCCTTACAAACATGCCTCAATACTCACCTCTGATGTCAATGGAAAGCTTTGTATCAGGTGCCTACTAATCAGTGGAGGGCCATTTTGTTCTCATTGAAGTGAATGAGAGAACTCCCATTAACTTCAATGGGAACAGGATTGGGTGTCATGTATCTTTATTCTTTACACTCCATTTATTGGGTTTTTAATCCTCATATATTTGTCAGTCTCTAAATGGGACTAATCCCTATCGCTTTGGATTGAAAGTATCTGGAAACTACTAACCTTTTCGGTGCACTAGGAAGAGAATGGGACGAGTTGAAACTGTTCCATCTTGACATAAGAGGAGTTTCTGAAAACTGACGCAGAGATCTACAGGAGTTGGAAAAAGTAACAATGAAGTGTGTTTACTCTTGGGGTCCTTTGGGATGTCATTATGATTTTTTTCCAGAGTAAACATTTGCATTTTGTCTTAGTTTATAATGATACATAATATCAAGGCCGTAGAAGAAGAGCATGTATGATACTATGGCAATACACTTATTCTCAAGAACAGTATGTTACAGTAGGTGTTAGAATGTAGGTGTTAGGTACCAGTAAATGCTAATTATAAAGGTGGCAGAATGTCTCGCTTTTGACAGATGGTGAATCTTTGGGGAACCTTTAGGGAGCACAGTTTCTCTAGCCACCTACTTCTAAAGGATATAATTGCTGTTAACAAAGTTTCAGATAGAATAGGCTCACTAAGTAGCAACAGCAGAAACTACATTTCAAATTACATCTCAGTTCTTTACATAGTTAAGGTTTCTGACTGTATTTGTAAAGAATAATCTGGATAATAATGCTTGTTTTTAAGGAGCTATTCATTGTAGAATGAACATTCTGTAATCTGGTAGTCTTTTTCTAAGGCACAAATTTAATGCTTCTGTAATAGATGGACTTCGTTTTACTCACATGTACCTAAGGTGATTAGGTTTATTAATATAGTTATGGATGAAAAGTTTGGTCCATTCTCTATCCTTCCAAGCTGCCCCACAAGATACAGCTTAAACAAGATTTAAATTTTGCTTATGTCTTGTACTAACGTACTAATGTTAAAAAAAACAAAACAACTACACCTCTACACCGATATAATGCTGTCCTCAGAAGCAAAAAATCGTACTGTGTTATAGGTGAAACCGCGTTATATCGAACTTGCTTTGATCCGCCGTAGTGCGCAGCCCCTCCCCCTCCCGGAGCACTGCTTTACCGCGTTATATGCGAATTCGTGTTATATTGGGTCACGTTATATCGGGGTAGAGGTGTATCTACAGAAAAAACTTTGTGGTTTCTTTGAAAATATTAAATATAAAATTCCTTCCTTTATATCTAATATAGCCATGCATTGTCTGAAACCTACCTCATATAGCTTTGCACAGTCATTTGCACCATTCCTGGGTTAGCCAAGGAAACTGCAAATAAAAAAATACATTTATATTAGTATTCCTAATGCCTCTCAGGACAGAAATGTTGTCAAACTAGAACAAACGTAAGATTTATTTTATTGCATGACCATGTTATTTTAGCAAAAGCAGCAAATATGTGAAAACTTTAACTTCATTGTCACACAGATGTGAGATAGGAACCCACAGAGCATGTTAGCCACTTCCTTCAGTGGTAAGGAAAATAGATAACATAAGAACGGCCATACTGGATCAGACCAAATGTCCATCTAGCCCAGGATACTGTCTTCCAGCAGTGGCCAATGCCAGGTGCTTCAGAGGAAATGAACAGAACAGGTAATCACCAAGTGATCCATCCCCTGTTGCCCATTCCCAACTTCTTGCAAACAGAGGCTAGGGACACCATCCCTGCCCATGTTGGCTAATAGTCATTGATGGACCTATTCTCCATGAACTTATCTAGTTCTTTTTTGAACCCTGTTATAGTCTTAGCCTTCACAACATCCTCTGGCAAAGAGTTCCACAGGTTGACTGTTGAGATGTTTTTGGATGTGGTGCACCATTAACAGTATATACCAAACTCCTTATATTTATGTGGAACAATTCTTAAATGAGTTTCCTTTTTTGTTGTAAAGATTCTGATCCCCAAGCTTTGTTGAAGTTTTGATTTTCACCTGAATCAGGAGGGCTAAATTTTCATAGGGATAAGAATCTCCACAACGGGGGTTATACTAGCATAACTATATCTATTTAAATTCACACTTTATCTTATACTGGTATAACTTTCCAGTGTAGACAATCTCGTAACATCAGATCCAATGCCCAGTGAAGTCAATGGAAGTCTTTCCATTGACTCCACTAGGTTTTGGATCAAATCTGTAATGTGTTTGGGGTTAAAACAGTCACAGAGCAGCTGAAATAGTTTTTGTTAGAGAAATAGTCTGGCTATGAACTGGAAGTATTGAACACTGGTTACTGGAGTTCCAGGGTGCTACAGTTAGAAGTTATAAGCTACACTTTGTTTATACCATCTAATAACCTTGCTCACTACTGTAAATAAGTGAGATTAGGATACAGTGTGCTGTGTCAGTATAACTCATTGCTCCTCCCAACAATGAAATAACACACTCATGGATTCGAAATCTTCCTTGCTGCTTGGAAGTTGGGGCAGAATATTTTCCTGTGGTTAACAATAGATGTCGTTCTGTGGCACATGCCAATATCTTTTTACCTCTTTTCTTGAGATTTAAATATTTGCTTTCTATTAACAAAGCTTTGTCTACAAAGAAAGGAAAAAGCATCCTCATGTTCTCTACTGGATTACTTTCCTGCTCATAAATCCTAACACAAATACTTGTGGTTTACTCGCTACAAAGATAACCAACAAAATTATGAACAGAAAGGATGTTGGCATTCTGTAATTGCTATGGCAACATAAACCAGAACCTCTAATAGCAAACTCTGTGCTCCATTTGCACAAGAATCTGCTACTTGTCTCATGACACAACGTATACTCTTTTCCGGTTTCATGCACTCAAAAGCTGGAGATGCACTATAAAAATGCTGGGTGCCTGTCAAAGGCAAAAGAAAAAAAAATGTGGGAAGTTATTAGAATTCTTCCTTGATAGGGCTTGCCAATTTTTCCTTCCAAAAGAACTTGATGCCCTGCCAACAGAAATTTAACATTATAGTAAACTCCTCAATAGTGTGTGTTACTGGGATTGAAACAAACACATGCACCACCAATGTAAAAATACAGCACTGTGGAAGCTGCTGCTGCGTGTTAATTTGAAATGGTCGTAGCTTTCAGTGTTTTGAGTAGCCATAAAACATAACTAGTCTGTCAGCAATAGGCTTAGACACAACATAGAACCATTTATCTTTGCATCTGAGGGTACCTGCTGAGTAGACTTTCATCCATAGGTGAGCTCTCCACTTCCCTTTCCTTCTTGAGCCTCAATCAGAAGATCCCCAAACCGGCAGAGTGGGATTGTAAGGGGATATATAGAAAGAGAACCTACAAATTCTCAAACTAAGAGGCCATAAGGTAGTGTGATGGTACAGTAGGTACGCTTTCTGATCTCTAAAAATGCATTTATTCTAGACTCTGAAAACATTTCATCTGATTACTGAGCTGGAATATACTTTTGGGAAAATAATACCCTTTAGAAATCAGTCAGAAAAAGCTTATGAAAACAGCACAAAACAAAAAGGTTTTTCTAAGCCAACAACAGTGCTAATCGGTGCTGTGTTCACAGGCAAAGATGTACTTACATATGTGCAGTAAAGAATACATTTTGCAGGGTTAAATGTAGTATCTAATACTTGAAAGGGACTAGGACACTTTAGCAGCACAGAAGATGCTGGATATTAAGAGAAGATAAGAGGAAATTTCATTTTGAAGTTGTATACCTCTTAATTTTGAGCAAATAGGAAGTTGAGAATACCAAGTTAGAATCTGAGCAGCATTATTAAGCAGTTATTTGGATCCACAGCAGGTACTCAAGATTTGAAAGCTTTGGTGGACTTACATATCTGAAAGGGAACAAGGGGTTGGATTTTCTGGCTCCCCTTCATGTTCCCCCGTCACTGACATAACCCAGAGATCTATTACCCTCAGTTAACAAGTACATTAGGAGAAATGTCACAATCAAAGCAAGAATTAAAGCAGATCAAATCAAACGCCACAAAAACTAGGTGGGCCAGATCGTCCACTGGTAGAAATCTGCATAGGTATCTCCATTGACTTGAGTGGAAATACACAAGTTTACATCCACTGAGGATCTGGAGATTAAAGAGGTCTCTGCTGAGTACTAGTTCGGGAGTCTTCTGATTGAGACTCCAGAGGGAGAAGGAACAGAGAGTTTACCTATGGATGAAAGGCTCTACACAGCAGATGCAAAGACAAATGGAGAGCTGTGCCTTTTAGTATTGTACAAATGAACAATTCTTCAGAGGAACAAGACAAATGGTGAAACGTTTACTGATTATTTATTAATCATGGATGTGCTATCTGATGCAGAATATCTACCATTACTGACTAAAGTTAATCCTTTGCCCAGAGAGGCAGATGTCCCAGATTTTTTATTGTTTTACCTGCTTTTTCTCTGTCTTGTTGTAAATCTTCACTTGTAGATAAACTGTAAATATAAGATGTGTTTTTTAAAAAAAAGGAATTAAATCGCCATAAAAAGCATGATACTCAGCTGATCCTACCCTGGAGCTCCATCAGTACTACCCATCTGCATTGTTGCACTGCTTTAAAGATTCAAAGGCCCGTGTTTAAGTGGTTACTTCTTATGCAGGGAATTATGACCCATCTGAGGGAAGGGAGCAGAAGGAGACTCCACCGATTGGAAGGCAAAAGATGCACTGTCCTAGAGATGGGGGTTCCACGACCACCACTCCCAAGAGGAGGAGGAGGGTGGTGGTGGTCGGGGACTCCCTCCTCAGGGGGACTGAGTCATCTATCTGCTGCCCCGACCGGGAAAACCAAGAGGTCTGCTGCTTGCCAGGAGCTAGGATACACGATGTGACGGAGAGACTGCCAAGACTCATCAAGCCCTCGGATCACTACCCCTTCCTGCTTCTCCACGTGGGCACTAATGATACTGCCAAGAATGACCTTGAGCGGATCCCTGCAGACTACGTGGCTCTGGGAAGAAGGACAAAGGAGTTTGAGGCGCAAGTGGTGTTCTCATCCATCCTCCCTGTGCAAGGAAAAGGCCTGGGTAGAGACCATCGAATCGTGGAAGTCAACGAATGGCTACGCAGGTGGTGTCAGAGAGAAGGCTTTGGATTCTTCGACCATGGGATGGTGTTCCAAGAAGGAGGAGTGCTAGGCAGAGACGGGCTCCACCTAACGAAGAGAGGCAAGAGCATCTTCGCAAGCAGGCTGGCTAACCTAGTGAGGAGGGCTTTAAACTAGGTTCACCGGGGGAAGGAGACCAAAGCCCTGAGGTAAGTGGGGAAATGGGATCCTGGGAGGAAGCACAAGCAGGAGAGCGCAAGAGGGGAGGACTCCTGTCTCATACTGAGAAAGAGGGACGCTCGATGGGTTATCTTAAGTGCCTATACACAAATGCAAGAAGCCTGGGAAACAAGCAGGGAGAACCGGAAGTCCTGGCACAGTCAGGGAACTATGATGCGATTGGAATAACAGAGACTTGGTGGGATAACTCACATGAGTGGAGTACTGTCATGGATGGATATAAACTGTTCAGGAAGGACAGGCAGGGCAGAGAAGGTGGGGGAGTTGCGTTGTATGTAAGAGAGGAGTATGACTGCTCAGAGCTCCGGTATGAAACTGCAGAAAAACCTGAGAGTCCCTGGATAAAGTTGAGAAGTGTGAGCAACAAGGGTGATGTCGTGGTCGGAGTCTGCTATAGACCACCAGACCAGGGGGATGAGGTGGACGAGGCTTTCTTCTGGCAACTAGCAGAAATTGCTAGATCGCAGGCCCTGGTTCTCATGGGAGACTTTAATCATCCTGATATCTGCTGGGAGAGCAATACAGCGGTGCACAGACAATCCAGGAAGTTTTTGGAAAGTGTAGGGGACAATTTCCTGGTGCAAGTGCTGGAGGAACCAACTAGGGGCAGAGCTTTTCTTGACCTGCTGCTCACAAACAGGGAAGAATTAGTAGGGGAAGCAAAAGTGGATGGGAACCTGGGAGGCAGTGACCATGAGATGGTCGAGTTCAGGATCCTGACACAAGGAAGAAAGGAGAGCAGCCGAATATGGACCCTGGACTTCAGAAAAGCAGACTTTGACTCCCTCAGGGAACAGATGGGTAGGATCCCCTGGGAGAATAACATGAAGGGCAAAGGGGTCCAGGAGAGCTGGCTGTATTTTAAAGAATCCTTATTGCGGTTGCAGGAACAAACCATCCCGATGTGTAGAAAGAATAGTAAATATGGCAGGTGACCAGCTTGGCTAAACAGTAAAATCCTTGCTGATCTTAAACGCAAAGAAGAAGCTTACAAGAAGTGGAAGATTGGACAAGTGACCAGGGAGGAGTATAAAAATATTGCTCAGGCATGCAGGAGTGAAATCAGGAAGGTCAAATCACACTTGGAGTTGCAGCTAGCAAGAGATGTTAAGAGTAACAAGAAGGGTTTCTTCAGGTATGTTAGCAACAAGAAGAAAGTCAAGGAAAGCGTGGGTCCCTTACTGAATGAGGGAGGCAACCTAGTGACCGAGGATGTGGAAAAAGCTAATGTACTCAATGATTTTTTTGCCTCTGTCTTCATGAACAAGGTCAGCTCCCAGACTGCTGCACTGGGCAACACAGTATGGGGAGAAGGTGACCAGCCCTCTGTGGAGAAAGAAGTGGTTCGGGACTATTTAGAAAAACTGGACGTGCACAAGTCCATGGGGCCGGATGCGCTGCATCCAAGGGTGCTAAAGGAGTTGGCGGATGAGATTGCAGAGCCAATAGCCATTATTTTTGAAAACTCATGGCGATCGGGGGAGGTCCCGGATGACTGGAAAAAGGCTAATGTAGTGCCCATCTTTAAAAAAGGGAAGAAGGAGGATCCGGGGAACTACAGGCCAGTCAGCCTCACCTCAGTCCCTGGAAAAATCATGGAGCAGGTCCTCAAGGAATCAATTATGAAACACTTAGAGGAGAGGAAAGTGATCAGGAACAGTCAGCATGGATTCACCAAGGGGAAGTCATGTCTGACTAACCTAATTGCCTTCTATGATGAGATAACTGGCTCTGTGGATGAGGGGAAAGCAGTGGGTGCGTTATTCCTTGACTTTAGCAAAGCTTTTGATACGGTCTCCCACAGTATTCTTGCTGCCAAGTTAAAGAAGTATGGGCTGGATGAATGGACTGTAAGGTGGATAGAAAGCTGGCTAGATTGTCGGGCTCCACGGGTAGTGATCAATGGCTCCATGTCTAGTTGGCAGCCGGTTTCAAGCGGAGTGCCCCAAGGGTCGGTCCTGGGGCTGGTTTTGTTTAATATTTTTATTAATGATCTGGAGGATGGTGTGGACTGCACTCTCAGCAGGTTTGCAGATGACACTAAACTGGGAGGCGTGGTAGATACACTAGAGGGTAGGGATCGGATACAGAGGGACCTAGACAAATTAGAGGATTGGGCCAAAAGAAACCTGATGAGGTTCAACAAGGACAAGTGCAGAGTCCTGCACTCAGGACGGAAGAATCCCATGCACTGCTACAGACTAAGGACCGAATGGCTAGGTAGCAGTTCTGCAGAAAAGGACCTAGGGGTCACAGTGGACGAGAAGTTGGATATGAGTCAACAGTGTGCTCTTGTTGCCAAGAAGGCTAACGGCATTTTGGGCTGTATAAGTAGGGGCATTGCCAGCAGATCGAGGAAAGTGATCGTTCCCCTTTATTTGACATTGGTGAGGCCTCATCTGGAGTACTGTGTCCAGTTTTGGGCCCCACACTACAAGAAGGATGTGGAAAAATTGGAAAGAGTCCAGCGGAGGGCAACAAAAATGATTAGGGGTCTGGAGCACATGACTTATGAGGAGAGGCTGAGGGAACTGGGATTGTTTAGTCTCCAGAAGAGAAGAATGAGGGGGGATTTGATAGCTGCTTTCAACTACCTGAGGGGGGGGTTCCAAAGAGGATGGAGCTTGGCTATTCTCAGTGGTGGCAGATGACAGAACAAGGAACAATGGTCTCAAGTTGCAGTGGGGGAGGTCTAGGCTGGATATTAGGAAACACTATTTCACTAGGAGGGTGGTGAAGCACTGGAATGCGTTACCTAGGGAGGTGGTGGAGTCTCCTTCCTTGGAGGTTTTTAAGGCCCGGCTTGACAAAGCCCTGGCTGGGATGATTTAGTTGGGAATTGGTCCTGCTTTGAGCAGGGGGTTGGACTAGATGACCTCCTGAGGTCCCTTCCAACCCTGATATTCTATGATTCTATGATTCATTAAATAGCTATGGTAGGGGGATGCAGTTTCATAGAAAAGTACAGCACTAGGCATTCAATGTATATTAGAGCTGCCATGTATGTATGGTGGTGAGGAAAATGTTCCCTGTGCCCAACTTAATTTCTACCAGTACATGCCCCCTCCCCCACTCACCAACATTCAGAGACCTTAATTAAGCACTAAGGGTCCAATCTTGCAGTCCTTGCTACAGGCAAAGACTCTGTTTATGTCCCTGAAAATTTTGCCTAAGTAAAGCTTGCAGTTTATGGCCCTAAATCTATCAAGAACTAAAATTATGGCTTCCCCTTTGCACATGGACTAGTGAGGGAAGAGGTTGAACAAAGCCTTACCCTTTTTAGTGCACCCACACCGGAGGCAGCCATAATCTGGTTCCCACTAGATCCAATATGTGTGGTGGGGTGGTCACTAGCTTGCAATACTGTACTAAATGACCAAGTGGGGCATGGCTGGGTGGCACAGGCTGGGTGACACAGGCCATGGTGATGGTCCTGCCCATGCTAAGCTAGAAGGTGCTGGCATGCTTCCTACATCCTTTTATACTCATCACCATGCCTCCAGACACTGTTCCTAAGGCTGTGCCATTCCTTCTCCCTGGTGCAATTCTGCCTATGAAGAGGCAGAATGTAGTTCTAGCTACTGAAATACCGTATCCACAGTGCTATAGGCTACAACTAAGCAAAATTCAGAATTTATGTCCCATGGGAAATTCCAATATTTGTTTTCATCACAAATTGGATAAAACAGCAAAACCTTATGGAATAAAATATTCTGAAAAATGTTGATTTGGAAATGTTGAAACATTTCATTTTGCCATTTTCTGTAGAAACAAAACATTTCAACAGCCCCGAAACTGAAGTCTGATGCCTCTATTCTTTTCTATAAACCAAACTCCCTCAGCAGAGAACATCTCCCATGATCCACCCAAATCACATGACTCCCATGATGCATCACGCAGTTTGGTCAGAGGGTTATCCATACTGTGTTATTGAAGGTGTAGCCCCCTAAACCATATGAGAGAATGGGAAAGTGCACTACAACTCCCATGAGGCAATGCACCATAATAGGGAAACATAGTTTAATGTTGAATTGATTCAAAACAAAACATTTTGAACACACCTAAAAATCAGATATTTAGTTTTGATTTTTCCAATGGAAAATTAAAAATTTTCAGCAAAATTTCAATTTTCCTGCAGAAAATTTCAATTTTTCAGAAACTGCATTGTCTGTCAGAAAATCATCCCAATGGAAAATTCCTGGCCAGCTCTACTGTTGCTATCACTAAGTGCACAGGCATAATTCGAGGATGCAGGAAATACTTATTCAATAACATGACCAAAACTTACAAGAACCCAGAATCCAGCCAGTGGCGAATATTTTCTTCTTTAGAATCTTCTAAAAATAACAATAAAAAAAAAATATAGGATCATTGGCTACAGTTGCTGATTGGTTTATAGCCCTTTACCATATGACTGAACTGCTTCATTTCCCAGTGCCATTAATCCCAGAATTTGCAAAAGCTATCCAGGGAAAGACTGCCAGTAATTTCATTTCAATAACTTGAGTTCTTTCTAAATGAAGTTCCATTGTGCTAGGCACTATACAAAAACATAGTAAGAGACAGTCCCTGCCCCAAAAATGGTACAATCTAAATGGAGAAGATGAATAAAAGGTAGGAGAAAGGAAGGATTATTATCCCTATTTTACATATGGGGCAACTGAGGCACAGAGAGACAATTATTTAATTGCTAAAAATGCTACAATGAAAATCTGATATGTATTAATGCTTCTTTTTTTTTTTGCTTCTTGATGTTCAGATAAATCATCAGTTTAAAAAATAGCCTAGCTGTCACCACTGAGTCTTTAATTAACTAGGGGATTAGGATTAAAGTTCACTGGAAGAGTATTCCCTGGAAGTTTGTGCGCTGTCAAATGTTAGACACTGCATTCACCAAAATATAAATAAGAGATGGTCAGAAAAATACAACAAAAATAAAATTTTAACAAAACCAGAAATTGGGGTGTGGATTTGTCACTCCCCTGAGAAACATAGTTAAATTGACCTAATTTCCTAGTGTAGACCAGGCCTAAATCAGTTTAAACCTATTCAGTGCAACATGAATGTAAAGAAGGCCTAGGTTTGTTTTGCATCTTTTCCCACTGTGCAGGCACACTAACAGATCAGGGCCTAAAATGGAAACAACAACAAAAAACAAACAAACAAACAAACAAACAAACAAAACCCAACCCCAAAACAACACATACAGATTCAAAGAAACTCATGTTTAATACATCTTACAAATCCTGGTTGTTTCACAATATATCAACCTATAGACAGAGCTCATCCTTTAGCTCAAGTGGGAGAGGCCTGCATTTCCGCAGTGTAAGGTTTGGGGTTAACAAAATAGTTTTAAAATAGTAGATAAAACACTGATACCTCTTTTAGTCAATAAACATCAACCAACCAAAAAATACTCTGAAACAAATCAGCCTTAAAAAGTAAAAGGAGAAGTGCCAGGAACTACATGAATCCCACTATGGACTTTGCTATTCCTCTCAGTTTTACATGGAAGGGGCTCAAATCCTATGGTGATAGCTGACAGTATAAAACCTTAAAATAACTAGAAATGAAATATAGAATAGAGAAGGGACAAGACTGGGGATCGATCTAATGGGAGCAACTGGCAAATATAGCAGTCAGGCAAACTCAACAAAAATAAAAGGACTGCTTTTATTGTACATTCATATACTCCCCACTTAAGGCTCTTTGGTACTAAAAAACTGTGTGACATTCTTGTTTAGAACTTGTATCACCAGAGTTATTAGGCGATAATGCAATAGTATTAATGCTTATTACTGTGTAATTGTTTCCACTGGAGTTTGCATATTGTCTACCATGGAATTATTGTAAAATGACATGATTATTTCAAGGTAGCCATGTGACTATAAGCCTGATCTTACTTCTAGTGCAGTGTGTGCCTTAGTACTCATGTCATTAGTGCAGTCACTACAATGCAAGAAAAATGCCATTATCCTCTGTCATAATAGGCTTTTAAGAATCCAGTAATGCCATTCCCAGGTCTCACCAAGCTGTGAAAGAGGAAGAGGGTTGTCTACTACAGTTGGAGTCAGAGAATCTTCATCCAGGTGAGTCCATGATGCTTTGGCAAATAACAGGATATCCCTCTTGTTCATTTCAAAGGTACTGCTGGTCCCATGACAGTAAGACTCTGAAGCCATCCCAGGGTGCAAGTTTGTGAGCTAAGAAAACAGATACAAAGAAAATCATGTTTAATACATTTAACAAATCCTGGCTGTTTTACACTATAGCAACCTATAGACAGAGCTCATCCTTTAGCTCAAGTGGGAGAGGCCTGCATTTCAGCAGTGAATTTAAGGCACTGGACTGGAATTCAGGATACCTGGGTTCAATGCCTGATTCTACCATAGACTTCCTGTATGAACTTGGGCAAGTCACTTCACCTCTCTGCGTCTCAGCTCCCTGTCTGTAATGTGGATATGTTTGAATTGGAAGGTTTTTGGGGCAGGGACTGTTGCTTACTATGTGTTTGTACAGTGTCCTGTACCATGTGTCCCTGGTCTCAGCTGGTCCCGTAGGGTGCTACTGTAATACAAATTTAAAATATCTTTGCAATGGGCATTGCGGGCACATCTTACTCTCTACCAAGCTTAGCATTGTTCAGCTGTTAACCTTCCACATTTCAGTCCAGCAAATCACCCATTAAGTCTGCAGTAAAAAAAAAAAAAAGTGGTCCTGACTCAACCTTCCAAGTGCTGCCGTTCAATCTGCCCACCGCGCTCCAATGCAGCAACGTTCTAACAAAGATCACTGTCGTCGTGAATCACATTTACAACAAGATTGTTTTTTCAGTGTGTGTGTGATGACAGATGGAGGCCAGACTGCATCAAAGATTTTAAGAGACGAGAGAGGATTAAGCCCCGTAAGAGCAGCTTTTAAGAGCTTTTTTTATCATAAGAGACAGAGAGAAAAGGAGAGGAAGGGGAACATTGGTTAGGTTGTCTCTCTCATTTTTTAAATTAATCTGGAGATTTTTTTTCTTTGTCAATGACAACACTGGCTTGAGAAAGGCACAGTTTAGCAGGCATTGGGAAAGTCTCCCCTCCTCGCTTTGCTAAGGCACTTCATTTCTATCCACAGTCTCCCCCAGGAAATCCAATCTCTTCTCGTGCAGAGAATCTGCCCAGGAAGTGGCATAATAGCCAACAGTGGGGCAGTTTAGTGACACTTATAGTTTCAAAGCCTAAAGATCCCTTTCAAAGCTTGTTCTGTTAGAACTACACATAATAAACCTGGAACTGAATGTAACTGAAAAGGCAGGAGCCTACCCAGCAAAGTGTCTGTAACTAGGGTGTAAAAATCCCTCTGTTGTCTGTCTTTTGTGGATGCTTTCAAGGTAAATGAACTGGGATTCTTAACATCCTTTGAAACCACTTTTTTTTGTTGGCTGAAGCTCATTCATGGAACATTGGCTTACATGACCTGGTCTACCCATTGAGTTCTTTCCTTTTCAAGGTGACTTGGGCACTTCCGAAAGAACTAGAGAGTCAAGTCCTCTATTTATGCAGAGAACAGGCCTAGTACAGACAGTGCCAGCGTGAGCTTCCCCATGCTGTGCTGCCAGTGTGCTCCTACCGTTTCTTGGAGGGAGTCTAGTCCATTCAAACTCCTTTTGTCCAGATTATGGCAGGCAATGGAGAGGGACATAGTGTGGAGGAAAGGAATGGAGAGAGGGAAGAAGAGAACAAAGGAAGCATTTCTCCCACACACTCACACCTTGTGCACAGTCCCAGTCCTGGCACTCTGCGAGGGAAGTAAATTAAACATTCCTCACAGCAAAAAACATTTGGCTCTGTTTCCAAGTGAAGATAATCTGGGGTAATCACACTGGGTACAGAGTGACCTCCCTCTCTCTCTACTTGGAAACATAGCAGTGTCCGGGGGGATACATGTGAGGTCTTCTCTATGTGAGCAGTTTTGGCCAACACATTGCAGGGAGACAAGGGTGAAGGACAGAGCTATGTATGCCTTTCCATCTCTGCTTACCTGCTAGGCAGGGGAAGAGGTGGAGGCAGAGAAGTGGGCATGCAGTGCCCCCTTAGCCCTATACCTACAGGCCCAACCTCCATAGAGGCTGTGCCAGCGTATAAGGCAGGGAGATCTAACTTCTCCTTACACTCATGCAAGGCTACACAGCCTGCCTCGCTATTGAGCCCATCGTGAAGATATGGGACTACAGGAACTACTGCCTGCAAGGAAGTGGAATCTTATGCTTGTCAGGAAAAAAAATGCTTGGAAAGTAGGACACACAAAGGATGTAAATCCACACCTTTTACAATGTGGAGAGGAGATCTCCTTTTTCTCACCATTTTCAGCAGAAACAGAAGGTGAGATGCTGTGACACGGAATGTCTGAGGATGAAGGACAAAAATTCAGATATAGTTTAGTTCAATGTGCCTATTTTCAAGTTTTGTATCTGGGGGCCTGATTCTCCTGCACCTTGTGTTGTCCTTTTTACCTGGGCAAAATGGGTGTAAAATACTACCAAATCCAAACTGGAGTATATTGTACCCATTTCCCCCTGGTGTAAATGACTACACAAGGTGCAGGGCAATAGAGAATCAAGCCTTATATCTGGAAATGTATATAGGTAACTCCCATTAGCCTTAATTATTCTTAGCAACATTAACTTCTTTTCCATGGATAGTGAGTCATAGAGTCATAGAATGAGTCATAGAATATCAGGGTTGGAAGGGACCTCAGGAGGTCATCTAGTCCAACCCCCTGCTCAAAGCAGGACCAATCCCCAGACAGATTTTTACCCCAGTTCCCTAAATGGCCCTCTCAAGGATTGAACTCACAACTCAAGAGCTCCTTTTGATTTCATATTAATTATAAAACATAATGATTAATCTGATAAGATACATCTTTTCAGACAAGAGTGTCCTCTTGATCACAGTTTGGGTGCCAGAGCCACTCATCATCTGTGTGTTTTAATTTAATTGATCTCCAGAAGTAAATTTAGCTCTGCAAATCTGTCGATGAAATGAATGACTGGCTAGTTTCCATGTTCTGTGTGTTTTGTTCATTTGATAAACACATTGGGAACATCTTGGAGGCTCTATTCACAAGGAAGGCAACAAGGTAGAAGTTAAAGACTCTTGTGAATGAGCTATGTACACAGGTTCTTAACTACACAAAGTAAATAAACAAACAAATAAATACATCTGAAATAAGATGTAGACAATTTATGGCAAGTTTTCAGGATGATCAGTCTCAGTTAAAGTTGCCAGCACTTAGCAACCCCATTCTCCTTGCCACTGACAATATTTAAATTATTATTTCACAAAAACAAGTTACTCTGGAACGCCTTTCATCACACCACATTCATCATGGTGTGCGATACGTACACGTTAAAAAACATTTAAAGGAATTAGATAAATACTTGCCAGGTATGAAAACTAGAAATTAGTTGACAAACAGAAACTAATTATTAATGTAAAGATCTCCAAATGGAAAAGTAATGTGCCGGAAGGGTCAGTCACTGGAATGGATATCATTTAATGTTTTTATTAACCATCCAGAGAAAGGATAGAATTCCACAATCATCAAATCAACTGATAACAGTAAAATGGAGAGGTTTGCATAAAACACAGCAGGACAGAAACAAACTACAGGACAAGAGCAACACAGTGGCTTGCACATAATGAAAATCAGTACTGATAAATGTAAAGCTAAGCTCCTAGGAAAGTGACATATATCACACATATACAGATTAGAAGACAGCAGCAAGTCATAGACACTCCAGTTCAGCTAAGCACTTAAGGACAGGCTTAACTTTAAACACATCTGTAATTCCATCTCCATTCAGCAAAGCACTCGAGCATGTTCTTGGGGCCAGAATGATTTATGCATTATAAGAGCAAACTAAGCATACTGTTGCAATCCAACACCATTGTGGAAAAAGCCAATGCTATTTTCAGACATATGTGTTGGGATCGCACAACAAGTTATGTATATCCTGGGATGTGTAAGTGGAATACTATATATAGTTCTAAACTGATCACCTGCATTTAGGAAGGATTAAAAAAAAAAAAAAAAAAAAAAAGAGAGAGAGAAACCCCCACACAAAGATGGCTATTATTTGCTATTATTACTTTGAAAGTATTTATAGAATAGAATCACGGTCATCATCCTGAGTCTTCTCTCTTCTCTATATACCAATATATTAGGTGAATGGAGCACAATATACATAACCTAGTAAAAAAAGAAAGAAGACACAGGATGCACAACGTCCGGAGTAGAAGGGGAGCGACATAGGTTGTAGCATGCACTTTCCTCTACCAAAGCCCTGCCAGCTCCAGGGACGTGAGCACCAGCAGTGACCAGTCCCAGGAGGGTGGGGGGTAAAAAAAGATTTCTTGCACCCTCTTTCTCCTCCCACCCCAGGCACCTGTGCAGAACTGGTCACAATCTAGCCCTAGAGACGGGATCACACTGGAATCTCAAATTCAAGCCTCCCTCTGCCAAATTTGAATTGGAAGAGGGTTTCAGCTTCAAATTTCTGGATTTGAACCCACGATTACAGTTTTGGTTCATATCTAAAGCTGGAAGGGATTCATTTTCTGGAACCTGTTCCCTGTTTGGAGGTGGACCCAGATGGTGGAAATCTTGTGACAACAGCCAATCTACATACACAGTGGAACAATTTTAGAAGGAGAGGCTAAGGGAGCCCCACATCAGAATATCCCTGAGGGGTGGCAGATCCTTGTTCCAATCCATTCTCTCCCTCTGGCAGAGGGGGTATTTGAATCTGGGATCTCTCACATCCCATGTGAGTACCCTAACCACTGGGCTAAAAGTTATGAGGGACGACTCCTCCTTGTTTCCCCCAACCTCCAGGCCATTTTGTGTACGCTCACCTTCAGGGGCCTGATCCAGTAGGTGAGCTCAGAGCACAGTGATCAGGTCTGTCCCACAAGTGAGTTAGGCATAGGAACACCTATCTTCTCTCAGTTTGTGCATCACTCTGGGATTTAGGTGTCTGGATACCTGGTGTGGTCTGCAGTGCACACGCTCAGAGGCAGAAAAGTAGGTGTCTAAGGACTGTTTACTACAAAAATTTAGGCTCAGTGATTTTAGATGCCTACAAGATTCAGGGGCAGCTGAGCAGGGGCTATGCGATTCCCAGTGAGGGCCTGATTCTGTGATTTAGGCACCTAAAGCGGCAGTTAGGTAATATGTCTATTTGTGAACCTAGCCCTCTGTGCCTCGATTTCCCCATGTATACTAAACTATTTTACAGAGACATTGTGAGGCTAAATTAATTGTTTGTTAAGCGTATTGCAATCCCTATGTGATGCTGCTGTAGAAGTGTAAAATATATACTGGGGACTAAAATAATAATAATAATATGAAATAATTCCATGGTATGAAATAGAAAACTTTTTAAAAATACAGCAGTTACTCAAAATGGAAAAAAAGTTCAAATAATGCCTTATTTTTATCATGATTTTGTAGATAAAAATCTGCTGTGAATTACAGGTCACAGTGAAGTCAATGGCAAAACTTCCATTGACTTCAGTAGGGCCAGGATTTCACTCCTGTTCTTATTAAAGTAGAAGTACTAGCGCAATGTAAGACAATTAATGCAGCTCTTTGTGAATGAATTCTGTGACGGAAGCTGAATCATATCATAATGTTAAATTTTAATCATAATGATTTAGCTCTTAATTGAGAAAATGAAGCATAGCAGATGATAAGAACCAACAGCACCTTCCCTCCCCAAAATTTTCCATTTGAAACACAATGTAAAACTGTACAGAGAGAAATAGTTGAATTTTAAACCTCTTTAATATTGTCACAAAAGGGAAAGTTTGAAAATTTAGCACAGAGCTCATCACTCGTGAAACTTGATACAACCTGTTAACTAGAACAACTTATACAAAAGCAACAACCTCAAAGGTCTAGCAATTCATTCCATTTGACCAGATTCCATTGCCTTCATTAATACCATTTCTTGGTCAAACAAGTACAAGCTACAAGGCTGGGAAAAAGCTAAAGAAATCAAGGCTACAGTTCTTTTAACTGGAACGTAAACCAGAAAAATAAAAACAAAACAGCATTTTTTCCATTACATGGGAAGAACAGAAGGCATTTTGTAGTATAATAAAAACAGTTAGCTGCGATCTAACCTGTATTGCTTGCTCCAGCTGTTAATAAAATGGAATTGGTGTCTGGGTGCATCTACATCTGTGCTGTGCTACTCCCTCAAAGACTGAAAAACCAAGATACAGGAACTTGTGCTCATGGGTCGGCTCTCCAGCCCCCATTAAACTAAAAAAACAAAACAAACAAACAAACAAAAAAAAACCAACACGAAGGGCCAAGAAAGGCTGTTTGCCAACAAGTGGTGTTTGAGTTGACAGTTAAGATGGATGATTGTTTGCTTATCCTCCCTGCCAAAGGAAAGTAGGAACAATGTCTAGTCTAGGTTCTAATGATGAGAAGACTTAAAAAAAAAAATCACAGAGTGAAGGGGGGTGTGAGAGAGAACTGAGACAAATAAAAAAAGTAGAAACTGCTTTATTTGCCTTTATTTTTAAGAAATGTATTCCCGTCTCTTTAACACAGTGTAACCCTTTGGCATATGCACAAGGGGAAGGATTACACTTTACTAAGGAAGTAATGCAAACTTGTCTTCATTTGGTTACCATGGATATGGTTCTCTTTGATACAAACCCTCCCATTTGCATTGCAAACAATCACAAGCAATGAAGGACACAGAACTTGATATTCAGGATGCAGAGCACCTGAACGTCCATGTAAAAGCTCACAAGTAAAAAAAGCCAGACCTGTAGACCTGCATTGGTACTTAGAATACAAAGGTTGAAAGAAAGGATTTAGGTTTCAGATTCTTAAGTAACGGGTACATTCGATCGTGCTTAAGACTCTGTAACCAGCAAATGACATTTCTACTGATATCTAGTTTTGAATTGTAGTTTCAGGTTGTTGTTTTTTCCAATTTAGTAGCTACTTGGCACCAAGGTTATATAAATCATTTGATATTTTCAAAGTACTAGATTTCTATCAATACTGGAATGGAAATGAAAGAGGCAAAGTTGTATTTTTATTATTGTTATTTGTTATTGGTATTAACATCATGTCTAGGAGCCCTAGAGACAGACCAAGACCCCAGTGTGCAAGATGCTGTACGAGCTAAAAGAATAAATGCAAAATCCCTTAAACAGAGCTACAGGGATCCAATCTGAATGCATAGTAGCAAATAGCAAAGTGAAAAACTGTGTCATTTGCCCCAAAAAGGAACGGCACATAATTGATTACTAGTAATTCTGTTTATCAACTAAAATGTAGCCATCATTATAGTCATTAAGTCCAGCACATCATTTTTATTCCATGTGATACCAGATACAAATGGTCCAATCCTGCTCCCATTGATGTAAATAGCCAAATTCCGATAGATTTCAGAAGGAGCAGAACTGGGTCCCAAATTTGTCAGTCCATGTCAGTTATTACAAGAACCTATTAAGGGTTTCTCATTTCAAAGGATCTGATACAGTTTAAAAAGGAATTTTATACAGACATTTGGCTAAAAATGCTGTTTAGTCACTTGGGGTTGGATCGTGCCATCTTTGCACTGGGAACACAGCAGTCAGATCACCCCAAAGGAAGCAGAAAGTGAGGGGGCCTCCCTGAGTTCCCCAATGTATAGGGGAGCACACAAACTGTTGCATCACTAATAGCTGCAGCATGATCTCCTTTGCATGGCCAGCCAGCTTTGCCAATGTAGGGTGACCAGATGTCCTGATTTTATAGGGACAGTCCCAATTTTTGGGTCTTTTTCTTATATAGGCTCCTATTACCCCCAACCCCCTGTCCTGATTTTTCACACTTGCTGTCTGGTCACCTAAATGTAGATGGAGCAAGGAGGGCAGAGCCATGGCTGCCTAATCTCCACCCCTTCCCTGCACCATTTGAGGTATTGTCTTCCCCCAGAGGAGTAAATTAGGGCTGCAATTCTGCCCAAGCCTTACATGTGCCATGCAAGGCAGAGGAGGCACCTCCCTCCCTCTCAGATACACCATTGGAGCCACAGAAGAGCTGTGCAGAATCTAGCCCTGGGAAAAGAACAGCCGATTCAGAATGTAAAGCAAGACTATATCACAATTATTTACTCCTGAGGGCATTCTGCACCAAAAAGTTAAAAATTCTGCACCAAAAAAAATAAAAATTCTGTGCACAATATTTTAAAATTCTGCAAATTTTATTTGTCAAATAAATGTGGAGGCTCCAGCATGGCATTGGGGAGCACAGGCCACTGACTGCACAGAGGTTGGAGATCACTGTGCAGCTCTCCCCTGGCACACGGACTCAGCGGTGAGGCTGCACCCAACCCTGACACAATACAAGGACTGGGCCTGTCCCAGAAACACCCCAGAGCCCTGCCCCTCTATGCCAGGTGCACCAAGTGTGGGCAGGCAGGCTCAGCAAGGCAGGGTCCAAGTGTGGGTGAATCCAGGTGTGAATTGAGAGGGTTCTGTGTGGGGCAATCTGGGTGTGGGTAGCTCAGTGGGGGATCTGGGTATGGGGGGATCTGGATGAACAGGGGCTCATTCGGGGGTTCTGGGTGCAACGGTAATGGGACTCTGCAGGGGGGTCCAGGCGAAGGTGGTTGGGGCTCAGCTAGGGGGGGTCTGGGTATCGGGGGGATAGAGCTCAGCAGGAGGGTCTGGGTGTGGGGGGGTCCAGATGAGGGAGTGGGGCTTAGTGGGGTGGGGATACAGGTGCAGCTGGTTGGGACTTGGTGGGGGGGGGGATCTGGGTGGCTCATCAGGGTAGTCCAGGTGCATGGGGAATGGGGCTCATGGATAAGTACTGAGTGTGAGGGCATGAGGCTCGGTGTGAGGGTCTGTGTATGAGTGGTCTGGATGCACGGGGTTGGGTGGATGGGGGAGCAGCACCCTGCAGAGGGATCCCTCCCCCTGCAGCTGAGGAGTTATGGATGCAGGAAGCTTCCTGAAGTTGGGGGAGAAATCTGGGGGTGGGTCTGACCTGGCCCCAGATGCCGTGCAGGGGAAGAGGGAGTCCCTTCCTCCCCAGCCCAGCTGGGACTAGCAGCTGAGCCCAGTGCAGGGTAGGAGTCATCGGCCAGGTCTTCCCCAGTCCCGTTCCCTGCCCCACAGTGATTTACCTCTCCGCCTGCTGCCCTGGGCATCCGAAACATACTGCTGGGGAGGGTCGCATGACCGCTATTGTGACTTCCCTTTGCTTCCCCATCAGAAAGTCATTTTTCTGTGGGGAAGCAAAGAAATCTGCAGGGGACATAAATTCTGTGCATGCGTAGTGGCACAGAATTCCCCGCAGGAATAACAATTTAGGACAGATAAGGAGGACTGTTGTGTACATGTGAAACTCCTGGGGAGATTCAGGGAGGTAAAATGTAATTACCAGACTTGGAAATTGACCAGGACACGAGGCATAGACATCCTGACTTGAATAAAATGTGTCATTGGATCTTCAGTGAGCAGAAGAGGTCAGGATTCCAGTTTGATGAATATGCCAAGAGAGAATAGGACCCCTAATTCCATGCTAGGACATTAATTCCATACTGACTTGGGGCAGAGTGCCACTTACTGTATGGTGTTCTGTCTGGGAAGCTTAGCCCTCAAACACACAGTCCCCAGTACCACAACTGAATCCAGATCACCACTATCTGCATCAACTGAGTTTTCTCATCCAGCCCAGCAGGTCTGCTGAGATTTGACATGGGAAAAGCTAGAGAGGGGAGAGGAGAGAATTGCTTGGTATATAAAGAGTGGGTCTGATTCTCCGCTCACAGGAACCAGTTTTACACTAGTGTAGCTCCAGTGACTTCCGGGGATTTGCTCCCTGTTTATATTGGTGCAAGTGAGAGGAGAATCAGACCCAATATGTTTCTTCCTCCTCCCCATCCAGATATGTTTTGCTTTTCATTTTCTTCTAAACCTGGGAGCTGGCACCATGCCTAGCCCAGCGTGTGTTTTTAAAACTATATTTGCAGAAAGCTAAAGTCAACTGCTATTGTATTACTGAGAAAATAGGGCAAGAAAATAAGGAGCAGGAAGCTTTGCGAAAGGGTTGGGGTTTTATTGTTTGTTTTTTAGCTGACCTCTTACTTTACATTGTGGGCCCAGTTCTCAGATGTGAGCATCTACCTGGTTGCTGAAACATTCACTTTAGGGCCTGATCCAGTGAGGTGTTGAATGTCCCTCATGAGATGCTGAGTGCCATTTTCAAGAGATACTTGGCACCTTACAGGACCAAGACTTTCAGATACCCAGTGCCCATTTTAGGCACCTCCCACGGCCTTAGTGATAACTTCCCCTCAGTAGGACTTTCCCTCTGCCAGGCCCTTAGGTGAGCACACAGTGTGGGGAAGAATGGGGGAAGGAATGGGCCCAAAGACCCTTCCTCCACCCTTGCGTGGCCTGAGTAAAGCACAATTAGATACTGCATTCAGGGTAGTTACTCTGTTGCTACTCTTCCAAGGCACACAGCACTGCAAAGAAGACATGGCCCTCCTTTCCCTTCACACTGGCCCATAAATCGGGACAAGACAGCAGAGGAAGGCAGGCTGGACTCTATAAAGGGGTACAGCAGCAGGACAGGAGCTCCCCCTGCCTACGAAGGAGTTCCCTATTGCACAATGCTTCCCCGTTCTCCCCCAATGCAGTGCAGCAGAGCTTCCACCCCCAATGCACAGCTGGGTCTAACAGGCATGTCTAGTCCAGTGTTTCTAGCATTCCAGGTATTCCCTCTAGCAAGGACAGGGAAGTATAGCAAATACTGAGGTAAAGTTTTCAATATAGCGCAGGCAAAATTGGCAAGTGTTGACTATCATCTGCAAAGGCAGAACCTGGCCCTCTAACATAGGTGCTTGAAAATTTATTGGGCTCATACTTTCAACTTTTCAGTTCCATTACTCCTGTCCCGCAAGCAGAGTCCTTTCCTTCCTCCCCATTTTCCAGTGCTATGCAATTAATTTTGAAATGCTCTCGCAGGCATTTTTTTTTTAAAATGGCAAATTTACCAGATGGTAGCACAAACTTTTAAAACTCTAGTAGCATGGCAAATTAGTTAAATGAAATAGTCACTCTGAGTGAATAATCCATTGAGAGAGGTGTTACCCCAACACCTCTGAAATAACTTTCGTCTAGATCCTCCACCCAATAGATCAGTTCCCTGTGTGTATTCACAGATATATCCACTTACTTGAGTGAGAAAAAAAATGTTTGGTTGTTTTTAATTCTGTTAGTCCTGCAGAGGCATCACTTCTATGGGAAAGGCTGTATTCTATCAGAGGGGTAGCCGTGTTAGTCTGGATCTGTAAAAAGCGACAAAGAGTCCTGTGGCACCTTATAGACTAACAGAAGTATTGGAGCATAAGCTTTAATATTAAGGCAGGGGGAGCTCTTGTCCTGCTGCTGTACCCCTTTATAGAGTCCAGCCTGCCTTCCTCTGCTGTCTTGTCCCGATTTATGGGCCAGTATGAAGGGAAAGGAGGGCCATGTCTTCTTTGCAGTGCTGTGTGCCTTGGAAGAGTAGCAACAGAGTAACTACCCTGAATGCAGTATCTAATAGACCTTATAGACTAACAGAAGTATTGGAGCATAAGCTTTAATATTAAAGCTTATGCTCCAATACTTCTGTTAGTCTATAAGGTGCCACAGGACTCTTTGTCCCTGTATTCTAGTCTCTGAAATCGATGCACTTGCTAAATTCTACATGCAGAGAGCCATGTTCCCAACTGGTATAAATCACTGTAGTTTCATTGACTTCATTGGAGCTAAACACATTTACACCAGCTGAAGATTTGGCCTGTTATTTTTATTTTTAGTGCTGCCAGAGTCAGAAAGAACTCAATTTGACTCTTAGAGCCCAAGCTAAATTCACAGAACTGAAAAATAAAATTTAATCCAGTAAGTACGGTGAGATAAACGTAGAACCCTGCAATGTCATTTTTATAGGGCTGCTTTTCAAAGTAGAACTTAATTTTAAAATATGTTTGCACTCATTAATATTTATAATAATAAACTTTTGGAAAGTATTCTATTTCCTTGCCAACGTCTATTCCCACTGCCCCATTGCATGCAAACACTGTCTTATAGCTCCACTACAAAATCAGCATTGGCTATGTGAATATAACTATTTTTGATTGGTGTCCAAAATGAATAAGGCAGGAAATGTACGCTCAGTTTCTGCCATCCTTACTCATATTGGGCCTGATTCTGATCATCTTACTCATGCACCCCAGTCCACAAGCAGCTCCACTGGCTTCAATGAGAGTATGTGGAACAAGATAGACTGAAAAGTATCAGAATTCAGATAAGACTAAGTAAGGCTATCTGAATAAGGACTAATTATTTAGTCCTTGGACTAATCCCCTACTCCATGTGAGTAAGAGTGGCAGAATCAGATGTTAAATACTACAGTTATGTGGTAGATTTGTTCTCGTGAATATTTAACGAGCACCTTCCCTCTTCCCCCTCAGGGGTCAAACTTCTGCTCATCTTACACATGCAAAAAGTCCTTTTGAGTTTAAGTGAGGAAGTAGATAGGATTTTTCCCTAAATCATTCCCAGTTTATCTGAGAGACTACAGGCCTGATCCAAAGCCTATTGAAGTCAATGGAAAGCTGCCCATTGCTGTACATTTCACTGCATCAGGCCCCACATGTGCTAATGACTCTATAGAACTCTGCTGTCTGTGAATTTATATTGCAAATTCTTAGGGCAAGGATTTTATTCTGTTTTGAGATGTATAGTCTAATCAACTTTGCTTACATCTTCCATATTATGGGCATCCCTCACTCAGTCAAATGTCCATTGATGTCAGTGAGAATTTGCTTGAGTGAGGACTGAATGGAAACTGAGAAAAAATAGTACAATAGACAGGTTTGATTTAGGATTTGACCGGATATATAAAAAAGGAATAATGCATTGCTGGAGAGTCAAAAAATCTGTGTGTTTGATTACTAGCACCACGAGTTAATCACTAGGTGATGCAGTTTTCTCAGTCAAAGAGATCGGAGATAGAAACAACAATAAGCAATTTCCAATAGACACAACTAATTGACAGCATGTGAGATCACTAGTGAGTCAGTCTTTCCCATCACTAGTGAGTTGGTTGCACCATTAGATGCATAACACACTTTAGTGTACAAAGGATTTGGTCCTTCAAAAAGTATTTTCCTTGGCATCACCTTCAGGGCCGGCTCCAGCATTTCTGCCGCCCCAAGCAAAAAAAAAAAAAAAAAGCCGTGATCGGCGGCAGTTCAGCGGCAGGTCCTTCGCTCCTAGAGGGAGTGAGGGACCTGCCGCCCCCGAATTGCCGCAGGTGCCGCCCCAAGCACCTGCTTGTTAAGCTGGTGCCTGGAGCCGGCCCTGATCACCTTTCTGCCAGCTGTGGGATATCTATAATATATTTGTAAGACAAACATGGCTTTAATAAAGGTTAGGGGAAAGTAGTAAAACATTACTGCGAGGCTCACTCATTTTTATAGTCCTACACCAGAAGGTTATAATAGTTAAATAATATATATACAGAGAGAGAGAGAGAGAAATAGCCTTACCTATGTAAGTATGAAATCCAGAAACCACTTTCTAAAGCTCATCCAGAAGCAGAAAACTAACAGATAAAGCTGTCCAGTAGAATTTCCCATTTTAGCTCAACAGCTTTCACGCTTTAAAAATCTTTGACACAGCTTTAACAGTTCCTAATGGAAGAAAGGAGAAAGGACAAATATTTGCCTAATCTATGTTGACATTTTCATAATCCCCACCCATTCATTCTAAAGAGAAACCTGTTTTTCAGATACACCTTATCTGCTCCTACTGTCACACAAGTGTTCTCAGGAAGGGATGGTGTGTTCAGTGAGCTAACTAAACTGTTCAACATGCAAACTAGAGGGGGGGCGGGGGGAAACTGTTGTGACCTATCAATCCCTGTTCAGAATTGTCTTGGGCAGGGGGGCAGATTGAAAACAAGGAGGAATAAAGGAGGAGGTGTGCCCAGAGGCTGACTTCTGTGAGCGTGTTCTCTCAGGTGATGATGACAAGATTTTGTATAAAAGCACTGGAATAAAAGGAAGGAAAAAGTAAATTGGTTTTGCAGATTTTTAAAAATCCATTCTTATATCCAGCTAGACTCTGGCAGTATCTTCCAGTGAATCTACCTCTTGGCCTTTTGGCTAAGATCAAATATAGTAGCCCTTTATTATCCAATACATCCTCTGACTGGGTCTATCCTGCACGTGTGGGAGGGGGAGCAGTTTAGTACACCTTTTCCACCTGTAATTTCAGTTACACTATAATCATTTATGTAGCATGTGATTATTATAAAGTATAAGAGAGGACATATTTTATATCCCCAGACAAAGCTGTGTCAAGATGGAGTTAAGTTTGATGCCATTATCAATAGTTTAGGGTAAAATACAATTACAGGGATGTTGCAATTATCTTTCCCCTCTTTTCCTCTCCCTCCAACCACAAAAATATCCAGAGTTAAGGTTAAACTTTAAAGAAACCCAGACATATTGAGCAATGGCATGGTTAGCATTTCCATTAACACTGCCCTCTTATGACACCATGCAATAACCATATGGTTACTATTAAGGCATTGTAGAGTTTGTCGTCCCAAATTACATTAAACTGATTTTTAAAGGCCCATTAGGGTATTGTTGTTTTCTCTCCCTTCCTGGTCAGCAAAGTTAAAATTGTTAGGATGACCTAACTGTGCATAAGTAAGGCCCTACTTAATTTGCGATGTTGCAGAAATTGCGGTTTCCACCGCAATTTTGACAGAGGGGGCCCCCACTCTCAGCCCCATGCAGCCGACAGTGGAAAATCATGGAAAAGTAATAATGGACTTTATTATCACAAATAATAAGGTTCATTATTACGTTTCTACAATTTTCCATGGCTTGTCCGCAACTCAGCCGCAATTTTTTGACAATCATCCCACAATTCAAGTAGCGTATTTACATGTCTATAAAGTTTATGGCTGAAAAACTTAATTTAAAATATGATTTTATTATACTTAACTCCTCAAGGAAAATCAGGATATTTATAGTATCAAGATCTTATAACCACCCTTGGCAGTATGATGACACACACACACTATCTTGTCACGTATGCCCAAGAGTTTGTCTTTGAAAAATCAACACCGTCTCCTAGAGGCACAAAGATCTGTATACTCCCAAAAAGACAGTAACCTCCTGGGGAACTGTCAGCAAAGCGCTGGAGAGAGTTCATCAAGGGACAAAAAATCCTGATGCCTTCATGACACATGTAAATTACACACAGCTCTCTCAAACATCAGTCAGAAGAACAAACAAGACTTTTAAAACAAACAGGCAAGCTCACAAAAACAGACCCAGCCCTTGAAAATAACAACAAAGCCAAAGCATTCAAAGCTGCTCTCATCAGACTTAAAAAAACAAACAGCCAGACCAACAACAAAACCAGAGCACACAAACCTACTCTCAGTAATACAATATTATAAAATACATATGTGTGAACAGATATGCCATTCAAGGGCGGGGCACTACCTGCCCATCACCCATACAACCTTACACCAGGAATTTAATTGGTTCTAGTGCGGGGGATGGGAGGTTACAGGGCTCCTTACCATATAACCCACAATGCGGGGTAGGCTCTCCTCAGTCTACTCCCCAAGACTCAGCTCTCTTTGAGTCCTAGCGCACGCACGCGCACACACACACACACACACACACGGGACAGAGGGTACAGCAGAGCAAGGATCTCAGCCCACGTGGGCCACAAGATCTGACCTTGGCCAGCAAAGGCCACATAAGCACAAGGCCCATCACCAAAATCCCAGGTCTTTTATCTCTTGGAACCATTCATTTTATTTTCTTAACCGCAGAAGAAACCAGCCGTGAGTTGTGACGTGTAAGCAACACAACCCCAGTGCCTCAGTTAGGCACCATGCACAGTTCTCCTTAGCCCACTGCGGCTTGCTGATGCTGCGAGAAAGGCAAAAAACTCCCTGCTCCTCTGCCAATTTTGCCTCTAGGAGAAAAAATTTCTTCCTGACCTTGTGTAGCGGGGTGGTAACCCCACTCCGGTCCAGAGGGGGCTGTGGCTGGAGAAAGCAGCTTTTAGGCTGAGCTGATTGGGGGAAGTGGCTGCAGCTGGGGTCATGCCCCAAACAGACTCAGCTGGCCCTATAAAGGCCAGGGCAGCCTGATGCTCACTAGTCTCTCTCTGAGTGCAGAGAGAGAAGGGCCTGGCTGCAGTAAGCTAGAGATAGCGTACCTGAGCGGAGCAGGGCTGGGGACAGGCTGAGGAGCTCCAGCCTGGATAGCCCCAGGCTGCGGCCTAGCAGGAGGCCAAGGGGTACTAGGGGTTGCAGAGGGCAGCCCAGGGCTAGGCCAAGGCAGCAGGTCCAAACCCTCCTTGCCAGTGATGAGGGGCCTATACTGCAGTCTGCCCCAGGGAGTGGGGGCTAGTTGGTGACTGGCAGTGGCCTAGTGCTGAGGCAAGGTGGGGATAGTGGGTGGGGGTTCCCCTGGGAGGGGAAACCTAGTGTGTGGGTACTGCCAGGGGGCAGCACCCAGAGCAAGGGGCACCGGGGTCCTGGGAGGGACACGGGAGCTGAGAAGGACAGGTGGATCACTGGCCTGCAGAGGGTGCTCCAGAGGCTGGAGAGCTGATTCCCTGAAGCAACCAGTAGGGGGTGCCGCAGGGGTGAGTCCGGACCTTCTTACATCCCCTAAACAGGCCGTCGGCTCCACAGCCTCTGCCAGGTGGGGTTCTCATTCCTAGTTCAGGTGGGTAGGGTGTGCTGCTGGAACGGAGCCAAAAGAGGCTCCATATGGCCCTGGCACTGGGCTAAATCCTGGGAGCTGGGGAATGCTGGCCAACCAGCACCCCCTCCCCCAGTTAGCCAATGGGTGCCAGAGACTCCCATGGGAGGAGCTACCTATTGTCTCTTGGCAAGCATCTCCCTCCCTTGCTATGGGGACTGCCCCCCCTTTCACCACCAGCCCCATCAATTTCCCCCACCTGCTGATGTGGGTGGGCGGCATTTCTAAACCTGGCTCTGCTGCTGATTCCCTCTGTGGGCTTGGCAATCACTTGACTTCTCCGTGTCTCCATTTCACCACCTGTAAAAATAGTCTATAATACTTTACTTATCTTAAAAGGGTGTTTTGAGGATTGGTTTGTTAATGTATTTGTAGCACTTGAAAGTGGCAATACATTATGTAAATTGTTACCTGTACCCCCTTAAACGCAAGTCTTGTTTGTGGGGAGGCATTTTCTCTGCAATCAGAGGCCGAAAGCCCTGTGCACAATGCACCTGTGAGAAGCCACTCCATAGGCCAGCCTTTCTGACCCAGACTCCTGCCTCTCTTCCTTTTCTACTTCATCTTAAAGGCTGAAGGTTGTTGCAACCTCTCCAGGATGGTCCGTGTGAAATTCCCAAATCACACACTAAGGCTCAAGGGTCTAATTAAAAACACTATGAAGAACAACAAGAGAAGAAGACTAGATGCAAACAAAAGAGCCTAGTCTGACAGTCTGTAAAAGCTTATGCAGATAGGTTCACCTTAAGTCTAGTTACAATAAATTTGGGGGGGGGGGGGACGACACACATAAAAGGTGCTTTTGTTGGGAGTAATTTATCCTTTTCCCCTCTCTGACTCCCAGTCTTTCAAAGTATATCCCTTTGACCCTTTTCTTCAAGTAGCAGTTCACAAACACAGCCTCTGGTTTTGGAGGTTCTAAGTTCCACTGCCTCTCCAATTCCAGCTCCTGTCTGTCACGACTTTTGTGTTTCAAACTCCCGTTATCCTCCTAAGCCTCTAAGATGGCCAGGATGAGTTCACCAAGTGAATTGTAGTGTTATGGTACAGGCAATCTCACCCTCAGGGTGGCATGCACAGGGAGGATTTAGGAGCTGCAATGCGAAGTGTTCCTGTGCCTAATTTTTAGATGTCCTGCCACTCACTGGAATTCACAGCCAAGTTAGGTGCCCAGGCCCCTATACAATGCATGGGGAGAGTTGGCAGCAGGCTGAGCAAGGAAGCCGCTAAACTAGCGAGTAAGCGATACTGAGGACAGAGGTGTAGCCCAAGCTCTCACCCCCAAAGGAAATTAGATGCCTAGCTGCATGCTGCCTCTGCTCAGGATTCACAACCATGAATCCTCTTCTGGAGTTAGACGCTTAAGTCAGGTTAGTGTTTTTTCATGAGAAATAGGAAGGAGATGCCCTTCCCCTCACCCCCCATAAACTTTATCTGAGGAATTAGAGCACTCACCCTGGATGTGGGAAACGTGGGTTCAAATCCCCACTCTGCCTGATGTGGAGTGGGGACTTGAACCTGGGTTTCCCACCACCGTGCTCTAGCCGCTGGTCTACAGAATATTCCAGGGCAGGGCTCTCTCAAGCTCTCCTATAGGAGCTGGTGCCCTGCTATATAAATTATTGGATATTCATGAGAGCAGTAGGACTGGAATCTAGGTCTCCCACCAGCTATGCAGGGGTGTGTCCTAATCACTGGGCTACAAGTTATAAAGGGAGTGGAGGCATCACCTTCTCTGGTAGCATTGGCAGCATCTTTTGTGTGGGTGTAGCTCTGAGCATGTCTACTGGATCAGTCCCCCAGGTAAGATAAGCGGGGGAGCACTTAGGCTAGGGTCTACACTAGAAAATTTCTACACCTCTGCCGGGTGTAGTTAAGTTGATCTACCCCCCAGCATAGATAGCGCTATGTCCACAGAAGAATTCTTCCATTGACCTAGCTACTGCCTCCCGGGGCGGTGGATTACCTACACCGATGGAAGAACTCCTCCAGTCAGTGTAGATAGTATCTACACTGAAGCACTACAGAGGTGCAGCTATGCTGATGTAGCATTTCAGGTGTAGACAACCCCTTAGTTTGTGAATCCCTCTGGGGCTTAGGCATGAGTTATGTGCTGAGCTACCTGGTAGTGCCAGAACTTAGGCAGCTGTGTGAACACCCAGCTGCCAAAATTTAGGTTCCTTGGGGACTTTAACAGTAGAAACTTATGTGCCCAGGCACTTTAGGTGCCTACGGAGTTAAGTGGCAGCTGAGCTGGGGTTTTGTGAATGCCAGTGGCGCCGGAATGGTGGACTTCGGTGCCTAAAGTGGCAGTTAGGCATCTAAGTCCCTTCATGAACCCACCCTTCGTGTTGTAGTAAAGTGATTAAATGAAAAATTCAAATTAAACAGGTGGCCACCAATAAACCAGCTTCTTCTCAGCAACTGTTTAATCCAGTCAGACGATGGGCTTAATTGCCATTTACAGTGCCAGAGTGGTGGAATGGAGCTCATTGTACATGACAATTAGGCCCTAAATTGTTGTGAAGCAATTTATGTGTATGTTACATACATTTGTAAGAACATTTCCCAAAGGGAGTAGACAGGCCTGCTGAAAACAAAGGAGCAGGTGACTATGAAGGAGAGAGGGGTAAAGCTCACAAAGATATAACGCTGTTGGAATCCTATAAAGATCTGACTTTCAATCTCTGCTCCCTTTTAGCCATACGAGAAGAGCATGAACAAGTACGCTGCTGAACCCTCTGCATTGTTTTTCACTGCAACACATCTAAGGCTTAGCCCCCTAGACCTGCTCATTAAGGATTTCAACTGTAGTGATCACTGAACAAAAACAAGGTCTCATCAGTTCCATCTTGAAACTCTAGAAAGGGACAGACAAATGGTATCTAGGACTCTTTAAACAGAGCCCATCCCACCGCTGACTCTCACATGGATTCGGCTGAGTGGGTGAGGTTAAAGTTAGGGCGAGCCCCTCAATTAGGGCATGTTAAGTTCAGTTCTGTTATCCTTATTGTATAAGCGAAGGGTAACATTTTATTACCCCTGCACTCAAAACTGAAGTGAATTTTAACCCAAAACACTGGCAAAGCAGGTTTGTCTGCTGATTACCTAGGTAGGTGTCACTAGACAAACTAACTGCTCCCAAAGTCTTTCCTCCCAGTTTATCAATAGATGGCCAGGAGAGCTCATTCAGACTCTAGCTTACAGTAATAATGATGCAAATGCAGAGGGGACAACAGCTGGATGAGTGAGGGAAAAGGGTAGACTGGGACAAGCATTCTGGTGAGACTGGGATTGGAGGGGGAGAAAGACTGTGACTAGGAGTTAGGGAGGAGAGTGGGACAGGTTGGGTCACAAGATTTGAGCTGTGAGGAAGAGGAAGCCAGGACTGCTTGGACAAGGAGACTGGGAAAGGTTGGGTAATGAGATTGGGATTTAGAGCTGGGTGGGGGACTGGGACCCAGTTGGCTGCCAGGGGCATGGGAGGAACTGAGGGAGCTGGAAGAAGGAAATGGCTGACTAGGAGACAGGGATGAGGAAATCAGTGGTCGGGACCGGGGAAGAGAGATGAGGCGGGAGGGGAGACAGATCTGACAAGGAGCTGCTTCCAGGGGGAGAACTGGAAGTAGATGGGCAAAAAGACTTGGGCAAGAAGGCACTGAATGAGGCAGGGGCATGTGAAACAAGTAGTATGTGATCATGTAATTAAAGACTATTGTAATGGATACACATGGGCAGGTGCTAAATTAAGGTGGCACAGGCATTTGGCATGCTTGACTTTGCAATCTCAATAATGTTCTTTTAACATTGTTTTATAAATATGTTACACACACAAAAGTAACTAGACATATGACAAATCCATGTATAGTCTTCCAGTGGATGCCATTATGGATAAGAGGTATTTATGTCCATTATGGGGAGGGAGCCAGGAATAAAGAGACAGAATTTAAAGCCATCAAACCCCAATCAATTCCCAGTAAACTCAGTCTATCCGACCTCTGCCACTCTTACCCACCAGCAATAAGTAGTCTCCCAGCTAGTGACCAAAACTGGAAAAAAGCCAGGTGGAATTGCATTGCATCCTAAAGATTGCCAGACATGGGCTTTGATTAGAAGCAAAAGGGAATGAATTCCAGCATTGAGAATCCTCTGCCACCCAAAGCCAGAAATCCAACCCTTGAGACAACAGATGTACACAACACACAACTACAGCAATGTGTGCACTTGTGCTGCAAAATCTCTTTCATATCAGCCTCACCATATCATCAATGACATGGGCAAACATTTAGGGAAAATGGACACGATCCTGCTCACATTGACACAATGGTGCATGATCATACTAAACTCCCGGTGATTCATGATGAGGGCCAGTGTGTCTTTGTTTGCTGCTGTCAACCCAACAGAAGGAACCTCCGACACTGGGGCAGATTTTCAACTAGTATAAATCAGTGCAGCTTCATTGATTTTAGTGGAGCTATGCCAAATTACATCCACTGAGAAACTGGCTCAATATTTTTTGCTGTGTGTTACATAAAGCGGATGGCTATTGCTTCATTCTCTTCTTTATTTGTTGCTGATATAGTAGAGTTAAAAAAACAAATAAGATATTTTGAAACTTGGAGGGGTTTTGCAACCTGATTAAATAATTTTAAGGAACCAGTAACCCATAAAATGATGAGTCAAAGGAGGTGGTTTGCTGGAAGAGGTTCTCAGTAATGCTTCCTAAACATCTACCACCAAGTGGAAGGAGGTTTGGGCTGATTTCCCTGCCTAATACAGCTCACCTCCTCTCTGGATAATTCTAACTCATCCCTGCCATGATCTATTTTTGGGGCTCCTAAAAGTAATTTTGAAGAGTCATATTTCCCCTTTAGAATGCACCTGATTAGCTCAAATAGCAGAGATTTAAAATAAGCATTCCTACAGAAAGGTTCCCTTAGGCTCCTCTCAAAACAGCTACCCCCTTCCCCGCCCAGTGCCCACCTGTCAATCGTACTTTACACAAGTTGGACAGAGTCTCATACTTGTACCTGAACAAGTGCATTGGAAAGTATAAACATTTCCAGCAAATATACTTAATAGCAGTGTTCTTGCCAACCATTGCAGCCTCCTTTCTTCATTATGGTTACAAGGAAATCTTTGTGTAAATGGAAACAAAACCACAAAGGAATGAAATCCCCCCTCCCCGACATACATTCTTTCCCTCTTCTCAAAGTAAGGTTTAAGTGGGATTAAGTGGTGCCTAGCCCATCTGCTGGCACTCTGCACAGCAGTGAATTTCACCCCAAGAGCACACAACTCCAACAGAGGTGTTTCGCACAAGCTAGGGAAGAGTTTTTGTGGGAGCCCCATGTTAAAATACTAGCAGCACAGCGGGTGCAATAACAGTTCATGCCCACTCACATTGAAGTCAATGAGAGTTTTGTTGTTGATATGACCATGTGAAAGATCACTAGATATGGTGTTCCCTTAAACATGCAGGGCCAAATTCTGCTCTCTTACACTGGGTGCACTGAGGTAACTGAGGACAGGATTTAGGCTCTGATTCAGCAGACCACACAGTTAATATTTTTGACAAAATGTTTCCCGCCGCCCCTCATAGGAACTGAAACATCTCCCAGCAACATACTGGTTTCACACACAACTTTCATTTTCAAGGTTTCTCAAATCCAGGATGGAATTTCTGATCAAAACAGGAGAGGGAACCCACCCAACTAGCCGACAGCCTGGGGGCTGAGGCACTCACATACAATGTGGAAGACCCAGGTTCAAGTTCCTGCCCCAAATCAGGTAGAGCAAGGGCTTGCACCTGGGTGCTCCACCTCCCGCCATGGTGCCCTAGCCACCAGACTAGTGGCTATTCGGGGTGTGTGCGGAGGGGCGGGGTGGGTCTTTCTCTGTTTTTTCACAAAAGTTTCTAAAGGTTTCAGTTTTCTTCCAATGCAGAATGAAAAGACATTTCAAAATCTTCAGATTTTTCTCAACACAGAATTCTTGTTTTCTGGCTAGCCCTCATGCTTAAGTATTTTGCTGGCTAGAGCTAGACCTAAGCTTGTGCTTAAAATTAAGCATGAATTGGGGCTTTAGTCTGAGAATCAGCCTGTTAAATTTTCTTGAACAACATATTTCAAGTAAAACAAACTTCCTCCCTCCTCCCTTTCAAAAATGCAAATAGGCTGGTTGCTGCATAAAGAATTTAAGGACACATACACCTTCTATACAAATAATAAATGAAAGTCCCATTGATGATGTATGGCTTTCAAGCAAAACTGTTCCTGACAGAGCTATTTCTGGAACACTATGCAAAAGACGAGAACATTTTTCAACAAGGCAGTCATTAATAAGGAAGGGATTTGAGAACGTGTGTGCATGTAGGAACGTTTGTGTGACTGTGCGGAAATTTACGTGGTACTGTTGTAGCTGTATTTCTCCTGTGTCCTGAATGACTTTAGCCGGAAAATGGTGACGAACGTAATTCAGAAGGGTAATATTTTACTTTTGCCACCTATGTCACAAAGAATTCTTTGTGAATCCTCTGTTCCTTCCTCCTTCCCCCCATCTCTGTTATATAGAACACAGTCTCATGACCCAGGCAAAAGAAAGAAAAAACAAATATACAGACAATGAGCCCAATCCCATTAAAGAGCACTAGATAGAGCTGGTGAGAAAATTTTCAAAGAAACTTTTTTCAATCAGAAAATAGTGGCATTTTTTAAAGGAAAATGTCACTTTCAACATTTTTCAATTTAATTTTTTTTTTCCAGATAGAAATTTTTCATTTTGATATAATAGGCTCTCCCCATTGTTACTATTCTCTAACTGGCAAAAGTTGGTAAATAGGCAGAAAGTATGGAAAAGTAACTTTTCCCCCCACCACTTTCTGCCTGTTTCCTGACTTCTGTTCCTTGGAAAAGAATGGCAAAATGTGCAGATCCTGCTAAGTGTTGGAAGTGAAGTAACACTTTCAACATGGGCAGAAGTTAAGGATCTACAAGAAAACATGAGAAAGTGGAGGAAAGTCTATCTTCTTCACACCTTTTTACTGTTTAAAAGAAATGCAAATAAGTAGACGGGTATTCCCCCCTTTTTGCTTTTTCTTCCTTTTTTCCCTTCAATAGGGGAAAAAAAAAACCCCCACAGAAAAGGGGGGGAACTCCAATTTTAAAAAACTGGGGCAGGGGTTAGAAAAATCAAAAGAGAACACTTGTAGTTGAAATAAAATTAAAAAAATATTTCATTTAGGGATGGGGATTTGCAATGAAAGAAAATGTACCTTTTGCTTCAAAAGTCACAACAGCAATTCATAATTTTTAAATCCCAACATTTCAGACCCCCCTTCCCCCCCCCACCCGTAAATTTGCTGGATTTCCCTCTCCCCCCACTTTCCAACCAGTTCTAGTTCTAGGTGCCAGATTTTCAAAGGTAGGCACCTATCTGTATCTTCAGACATCTAAATATCTTTGAAAATCTGACCCTAGCTCTATTCCCAGCTCTGCCATTGACACACTTGTGTAACAGTCTTCCTGTGCCACAGTTAAGCTTGGTCTCTACACACAGTTTTGTGTTGGTATAACTATTTCACTTAGGGGTGTGATGTTTTCCATCAAACTAGGTATACTAGTTTAACCCATAACGTGGATACAGTTATGTTGGTGTAAACAGGTGCCTTCCCATTGCATCCCTTCATGGCCTAGGCTGGCTTCACAGGAACTCTGCCTCCGTTTCCCACTGAGGTTTTAAAAACAACTCCACTTACACCCAAAATTTCTAAAATTTCCCCCTCTCCAGGGTCTAATTTATTAAACAGCATCTGGCTCCCCAAAGAGCCCCAAATGCCCTCCCCCCTCAGGTTCAGGCTTTCACAGCCCTCCTTCTAGGGACTGTACTTTTCTCCTTAAGTTCAGGGCTTTCACAGACCTCCTTCTTGAAACTTGTGTTCCTCAGTCCTGGTCTCCATGGCCTGTAGACTCTCCCCAGCAAACTCAGGGGTTGCAGAGCTCCCCTTCCCAGGATGGTGTGCTTTGCTTTCAAGTCTCAGCCTCTGAACATTCCCCCCTAAAGTTCAGGTTTTTCACAGCCATCCTTCCTGGGGCTGTGTCCTGGCTGAGTTCTTCTTCCTAGCTAGCTTCAGCAGCTTCCCCTTCAGCCGTTCTCTGTAGCTGGGCTTGGACAGTCTTTTGAATTCTCCCACCCAATCATCTAATCAGACTCTTAATGCTTCCCAGGTGGGTCTGATAACCCCCCAAATCTGTCCATACTGGTTGGGAGAGAGGGGAGCCTTGCCCTGCCCATTGTACCAGGCTCCAGATCCTAGGCCCTTAAAGGAACAATGGTCTGGCATGGCCCCATACCTTCCCTCTGCCAGCCACTGACTGCTCCCTGGGACCATCTTCTTCTCTCCTAATTACTGCTTCAATTATTTTGTGCCTGTCCTCTGCCTCCCTGGACCCATGGAACAGGATAACTCACCTCTTTCACTACCCCTTTGGCCTTAAAGGGCCAGTACCCTGTTATAACCAGTATGAAGGCATATCAGTACAGATATTTTCCCAAATTTACAGCAATCAATTGTAATAATATAAACACTGCATCTACATTCAGGGGATTGTACTGCTGGAACTATACTGGTATAGTTAAAATGGTACAACTTTCTAGTGTAGACAAAGCCTACTATGTGAAGCAGCTGCAATTGTAATGCAAGGATGTGAAGGTGACTCAGACTATGTCACTTAAGGCAGTGTGTAGAGTACATACACTGCACACTCCCAGTAGTGTAGACAGCGAGGTACAGCTTAGGAGAGTAAAGACACACGGAAATCGTAGAATATGCACTCTACATGGCTCTCTACTGGTGAGTAGGCCGTATGGTCCAGTACATCATACCAGTAAGCTATTTATAGCCGGTACGACGTACTGGAAAGACACAGGAGGAGCAGAATGTGGGGCAGCTGGACGGCCGCACGCCAGCAGCTCCTCCAGCGTGGCTGTACTGCCTCCAGCCCTTCCACCCGGCTGCGTGCCTGCGTCTCCTGTCCGGGGCCTGTCCTCCCACTGGAGGACAGGGCTGGGGGCGGTACAGCCACGCCTGAGGAGCTGCCGGCATGGGGTCGCCCAGCTGCCCCATGTTCTGCTCCTTTTGCCGCTGTGGCTCCCGGGAGAGCTCTGCGGTTCAAGGCTCTCCCAGAAACTGCAGCAGCAAAAGGAGCTGAACACCACGCCGGCAGCTCCTCTGGCACAACTTTACTGCCCCGCTCCAGTCTGTCCTCCAGCAGGATTCTGTACAGACCCCAGACAGGACTCAGGAGACGCAGCTGCGTGGCGGGATTGGGGGTGGCACAGCCGCACCAGAGGAGCTGCCAGCGCCAGCTATACCTTTTTTGCTGCCCCAAGCGGCGAAGCAAAGGAAGAAAAAAAAAAAAGCGGTTGCAGCAGTGCCGCCGAAGAAGAAAAAAATGAAAAAGCTGCTGCCGGACTGCCGCCGAGGAAGAAGAAATGAAAAAGCTGCCGCTGAACTGCCGCAGAAGAAAAAAAGAAAAAGCTGCTGCTGAAGTGCCGCTGAAGAAGGGGCGGAAAAAAGTCGGAGTGCGGTCCAAAGAACGGATGGGGTGCCGCCCTTTCAGATTTGCTGCCCCAGGCACCTGGCTGGTGCCTAAAGCCGACTCTGGCCAGCGCGGGGCTCGGTTGCCAATGTGTCTGAAAAAAATATTCTCTGCTGTCAGAGGGAACTGGTTTGAAGCTCTTCTGCTGGCAATTCCCAAAGCAGGTGTGACTGCAAACTGGCTGTTGTTCCAGAGAGCAAGCCCTCCTCTTCTCTTAGCAGCCCACACAGCAGCTGTGCCGTGTCCACCCACTGGGAGCGTGGCCCCTCCCCCCAGTAATATAGGATGGATCATGGGGAGGGAAGGTGGACAGCGCGGGGCCCCGGGCTGGGAGTGGGGCAGGGGTCATGTGAAAAGTCATGTGGGGGATCACATGCCCACCCCCCCTTAGCTGGTGCAGCGTGCCGGTACAAAATGAATTCTACTTGCACCATTGCTCTCTGCATGCCCATGGGGTGCCTCCCATGTCTACACTGCTATCTTCAGCAGTATAGCGTGCTGCTGCTGGAGCCTTTCCCCATTTCAGGGAAAGACTCCAGCAGTGGGGACAGGCTCTGGCAACTCCATGCTGCCAGAGTCTCCCATGCCAAAGCCTTTCACTGCCGTGAGGATACAGCCTGCTTCTCTATGCAGCTTGTAGCTATACATATCCTACATCCTGCTACCAGTGTAGGCAAGGCCTCAAGGCCAAACACCATTTTGGAAGGCAAGTTCTGGACTGCAGGGGGCAGAACAGACAGTGCTGGCTGCCGATTATAGCAGCCTCTGGTTGCTGTGTTCTCTAGCATTTAAATAAAAATAATTTCAATGGTAAATACAAATGCTCTGTGAGAACCACCATACAGTTACTTCACCTGTATAATGGGGAGAATAATACCTGCTGTACTTCATAGGGGAGTTGTAAGGCTTACTTAGTGTGTGTAAAGAGTTATGAGATCCTCAGAGGAAAGGCATCATGTGAGTGCCACTGTTATTCATTATGATTATATATGTTAATAAAGGAGCTGTCTTTTGTTCCTTTCAGATGAAAGCTTTAAACCTGAGGCCCTGTCTGCTCTGCTTGGGGACTAAAGATCATGTGACACTTTTTGTAAGAATAAAGTTTTGCCTGGTATCGTTGGCCAACATTTTCTATTCTTCCATCGTTATGATATGTGCTGTGCTTTGGGTGATTGCCACCCTCCATCCAAAGGTGGCTGCATTTTATTATTTTCAATTTAAGGGCCCTTTAGATTCCAAAGTGGTGTAAAGTGGATTAAGTATAAATAAGAATCAGGCTCTAAGACTAGAAAATGTGTTGTGGTACTGTGGAATGAAGTGTGCTTTAAATTAGTAAATGTAATATAGTATTATTTCATATGAAATTCATCCACTATATAGACAGTGTTACACTGATTATATTCTAACATAGCTGATATAACTGGGCCAAAATCATCCTTGATCTAAATCCAGTGATATCAGTGCTTATTAATTATACACATAAATTAACATGCATGTGAGAGGTTATCACTGGAGTGGGAGTCATTGTTGCAGGATTTTGTTGAAAAGCTGGGATATAATCAGCTATTTTAAAAAATTTATAAAAAATATCATGAGTCAGTCTTGGACATCAGTTACAAATCAGTCTGTGTTCCAAGTGTTCTCTTTAATAACCTCCTGATCGGACTTTCAAGCAGTCAAGTTTTATCTCACACCTATTCTATCCTGTACATTTTTGGTACTAAGGACAGTTGATAGTCTACAATTTTCTGCCTCTAAAATATTCAAGCACATCATAATGGAAATATACTAAAAAAAACATACACAATACATTTTGAGGCAAATATTCATGAGAAGATTTTCATGTGATTTGATACTTTATCAATTGAACAGATATGCAAAATTCCACCAGCAGAGGTCATTTTGGCCCAAGAATGAGTTAAGTAGCTTTGTGAAAGGCCTGCTTTTATCTAAGGAAACATCTTGATACACTGTTTGAATGATTTGACTATTCCATACCAAAGATAATAGCCCTGGGATGGGTGAAGAAGAATGCTAAAAAAGGGTTACTAAACTATACTTGTCTGGTCAAACAAATTCAATATGTGCTGTGAAGTATCAACAATATTCCATTGTTTATGTTGTTAGTGCATATGGCATAGTTTAGTTGTTAAGCAACTGGGACAGTCTGAATATTTGTGCTGAGAAGTTACATTTCTCTTAAGCAAATTTGTCCATACGATAGTAAAGCATCTTATAAATCTCAGTATAAATGCAATGGTTAAATGGGATCCATCTGTGTCCCCTCTTTCCCTGGATGTTTCCAGCACCATTGTCTGCGAGTCCCTTCATAGAGGGCCAAATCCTGGCTTCCATTACATCACCTAAGTTGTGTGGGTGTCACTGATAACAGCATTTGGCACATATACTGTATGCCTGCAGACACACAGACATAAATGTTCTTTCTCAGAAATATATTCTATTCGTCACAAGATGCCTCTGTGCAATTGATACTTAGATTTATGGGAGGTTTTTCTTTACCTATTAGCTTTAGAAAAGGTGAGAATGTACATTTAAAAGGGAATCAGATATGAAAAATCCAGAAAGGACTGTAAAGTGCAGTTGCTGGATGAAGTTGGGGAAGTATAAGCAGCTGACCATAAGAAAAAAAAATAGAGAAAAGCTATAGAGCCCAATAATATAGCACAAACTCATTTATCCAAAATGGATGTTGGGAGCATCAAAACTACTTGGATAAACAGAAGCTTGGGTCATAAGGGAGACGGGTAATGATTGACTCTTATACAATCACTTTGGGACACATAGATGCATTTAGGATCACAGGGAGTTTTGATTATTCAGGTTGTAGTATATAAAAATGTACTGTGCCATGATGATGTCTAAAGAGGTCTACTTTCTCCTCCCATATTTCCATTATTACAAACATCCTCAGAAGTTTGCACTGCCTAACCAAACATACCTTTATCCTCTGTATTATTATTTGTATTGTGGTAGTGCTTAGGAGTCCCACTCACAGATCAGAACCTCACTGTGCTAGGCCCTGTACAAACACTGAATAGAAAGATGGGCCCTGCCCCAAAGAGCTTACATTCAATGGTCAACATTCAATTATAATTGATAGCACTCCAATTAGGATTAGAGCCCCACTGTGCTAAACATTGTACAAACATAATGGATGTAGATTGTTACATGTATACGTTGCATCCTATATGTATAATAAATATTTCAAAATTATTAAAGTCCAAGGACACATTCAATTACATCAGAGTTCTAGAAATTCCCATTGTGTGATGTGTCAGTGGAGTATGAATGACTTGGAGTGACTGATTTGTGTGTTTTACAACTTAAAAACTCCCTTTCTATATTTTTGTAAATTTCCCAGAAAAAAAGATTACCCTGGGGTTAGATGTGGCATATGAAATTTCTGAGGGATGGATTTGGGCCAGTTGAAAATCAGTCTCAGAATGCAATGCCAGTTTCATGTTTAACTAAGGAGCAGCTAGTGCTATTTTACAATCTCTCTCCGAACAGCCATGTATTTTTGTTTGTTCCATATAAGCCTGATCCAAAGTGAATTGAAATCCATGGAAAGACTACATGGGCTCTGGATATAAAGGTGTTGTTTTTATTTCTTAAAACGGTGGCAGGCACTTTACAGTAAATGTTTGGAAGAAAAAATAAATGAATTATGCCTTCTTCTAAGTTTTAAAACTCTTATTGCTTTGAAATTACTATATGATAATTAATGCTTGGTAAAGCAATAAGGTCCCTATTTCTCCTCATTTTAGTCCAAGGACTGAAAAGGGAATTGAAGGAGATTAATTACATTGCCTGCTAATCAAGGCAAAGACATATTTTTCTGCTCCTCCATCTCATAATTTTTATTTCATCTAGTTTTTTTTTTTTAGGATCGCCAGATGTCCCAGTTGCACTGGGACAATCCTGGTTTTTGAAGGTACATCCCATCTGCTCTTGAAAATATTTCTGTTCGCTGCTCTCTTGTTGACTGTGTGCTTTTAGAGCAGCCAGCCAGCAAAGGAATGTGGGAGAGAGGCTGATAAATTATCAAACTATAAAAAGCTACCCATATTTCCCCAAAGCTGATAATTAATTCTGCAGAGAGACCTTGTCATATAAAGTAAATGGTCATCATGGTATGAGAGTAATTATGCCCACAATTTTCATTGCTGTTCAGTGATTACCTCTTACATGTGCACGTTTCCAAAGGGGGCTGGTAAATTTGCTCTTGCTATAGTGCCTGGGTACCAAACTGTGTGTGCAACATCTGCATTTGCCCAAGCAAATCACTGTCTGATTACCTGATCTGAATACATGTTTACTTGTGCAAAGGCAGGTTTGGCACACCTAATTTTGCAAGTATAAATTTAGAAGACACTTTTGAACATTGTATCTGTAAGAAGAACAGTTTTGCCTTTGTCACATGTACAGAGAGTGGACAAGATCCTCTGCTAAAATGGGAACACTTTTTGCTGAACCACTGGCAAAATTTGGCCCAAAAACCTGAGCAATCATCTCCACGCAGGGCAAATCCTCTGATAACCGGAGGGGAAGGCTGGAGGAAAGTGGGGGTGGCTGGGATGCTCCTACACTGCAATTTCAGTTCATTGAGCTGCTTCATGTCAGGGTTGCTAACTCTTGTGATATTCTGATGAATCTTGTGATATTTGGTATTTTTCTTAAAGCCCCAGCACATGGAGTCACATGAATATGTGAGAAACAAACCTTTTATTTAAAAAAGAAAGTTTCTAACCTTCATGGTTGCAGAGAAAAGCTAGGAAAATAGACCCCTCTAAGCTCAAAATCTAGAAATTATATAAAAAGAACCCAACTTTGTTATTTTTAAACCAGTCTCGTGATTTTTTTGGGGCCAAACTTATGATTTTTGAATCCTTGGGGTTGGCAATACCATCTTGTAGGCTAGGGAACTGGCCCTACACAGAGCATCCTCAGGGTTGGGGAGTGCAAAGGTGAGCTTTATCTCACTTCTACCTCTGCCCCCCACACTTGCCCTGTGCGGAGTTCAGGATCCAGCCCACTCACTCCTATACAAGGGAGTGCAGGGCTTTCTCAGTAACTGGCTCTTGGCTCTGTCACTTACTCTCTACCCACTAGGATTAACAATATTGTATTTCAAAAAGAAGGGACTTTTTTCTTAGCACCCCCTGTCCCACCACTCCTCCCAATATTATTATAATTATTATCATTAATACATAAAATAATAATAATAATCCGCACTCACCTACATTCACCAGGGGCATTTCTTGATGCTTTCTGCAGCACTCAGCAACTCCAGACTTTGCTGTACAGAGATGAAAAAATAAGGGACATCTCTTGCACGAAGGGACCGTTGGCAACCCAGCTACCTGCCTACACACCCTTGGTCTGACAGAAGCTGAGTTTGCTGACCTTTAGGGCCTGTTGTAAACACTCTCTTTTCCCAGACTGTCTCTGATGCGGTAGGCCTGGGGTGGGAAGGTTCCGGGTTGTGTAAGTTGGGGAATGTTTCTCATTGTCAGCCGTATCAATGTGGGTTTTTTCATAACTGTGTTTTGATAATTGAATAGAATGGAATGTTCGTGTGTGTAGAGTTTGGAGGTTGCTACACCTACATAAATGAAGTACACGAGTAAACAAATATGAAACACAGCAGTTTTCACATATTATACCAAACTTCATAGCTGCATGTGGCCATTCTGAACTTGTTCTACTGAAGGCTTAACAAGGAAATAGATTTCATTTGTGGAATTTTGTAGAGGACAAAAATGCGTGTTATAGCTGTGAGGTAAGGTAATGTCTAGTAAGAGAGTCACTTTCATTGCAAACTATTCTCCAATGTCAGACTTTCAGTGGTGGAATGGGGGGAAAAAAGGTACCCAAGCTGCGTATGCAAAATATGCATTCATGCATCCAATATTTATGTGGGGGAGATATGCAGCTGAGTGCACAAAATAAGTAATGGTTCCTGTTTGTATGTACAGTCACTCATTCGATCCATTCCACTGCATACTGTGCCTGCCTGCACCCACATGTGCAGTTTTAGATTCTAGGTAGATTGAAAGACCATCAGAGGAGAAACATTGTCTTTGTTCCTGTAAATCATCTACAGTTGCACATTTTGGATGCTGCATAGGTAATAATAAAATTTTGCCTGTTTTTGAAAAACCCCTCAACGCTGTGTGCTAGTGACACTCATAGCTTCCTCTAGCAATGCTAGCAATAGCCGCACTGATTCTGCCCCATAGGACCCTCAGGGACTCGTTCTGAAGGGTACAGAATCCCTGTGCATCTTTATTTCTCAACATACACTGGGGTTTTGTTTTTTTTTAATTCTACATTTGTTCTTAGCAGAATTTAAAAGACGTGAACTAGGGTTAAAATTGCATTAGTGTAATCAGAAGAGCAGACAATGGAGCTGCACAAACAAAACTTGTTGCCCTATTTCATTTCTCATTACTTCTTACACTGAATTTGTGCTTTCTGTTAACATGCGTTTTTGTATAGTTTTGCTAGGAAAGTCATCTTCGCTTAGCAAATAGGCCCAGTTTCATCTTTCAATAACTTATTTCTCCACAAACATAGACCCAGACACATGTTTGTAACAAAACTGAAGCAAACTCTAAATTTTGAGTAGTATCATCTGCCATTGCTCCAGCTCAGAAAACCACATACAAATAGGCTTAAGTTCATCCCTATTCATGACAGCATTTAAGCACATGGTTAACTTTAAGTAGGGTGACCAGATGTCCCAATTTTATAGGGACAGTCCCGATTTTTGGGTCTTTGTCTTATATAGGCTCCTATTACCTCCCACCCCCGGTCCCGATTTTTCACATTTGCTGTCTGGTCACCCTAACTTTAAGACTTGTGCTTAGATTTGGGATTGAAGCATGTGCTTAAGTACTGTCCTGAACAGAGATTCTTTCCCAAATCAGGGCAATTGTCATTATCTGGCCTACCTTTTATGCACAGAAACCATGCATAGAGTAACTACAAATTCACTCTAGAGAACAAAGATGATAAATTCAATATCCCATTAGTCTCAAGACAAATGTACATATCATTAAACATCACTGCAGTAGTGTACAACACATAAACAGGATAAAATATGATCAAGGATACAAAGACAGTTCTGCCTCCATAATGCATTAATTCTAAGTAGTCATGGGAAAGCCAGTTCTGCTAAAATAAGAAATGACTCAAATTTTCACGCAAAACTTGAACCAAATCTGAAAATGTACCTTCTAGGAAGCGCAAAAGATTTGGTTAATTTTTTTTTCTGTTTTTGTTTTCATTATTTGCAGCACTTTCTGGCCGTAGCCAAGACTGGAAGGGCCAGCACTGACATGCATGCAAAAACCAACTCTTGTAGTGTTTCTGACTAGGCAAGAACCATGAAGTACCAGAAACATTATCAAATTCCTCTGTGATAAGTACTGTACAGGACACTACTATAAATTCCTATAAGCTTTACTGTGCTTGAAGGCACAGTTGCATATGTTTCCCACAAGCTGAAAAGGAAGAAAGAGACAGATACATGATTTCTATTTTTAAATACCAAAGAGATGATGAGATATTACAGTGATGGGACCCTTCCAAGTAAAGTGGATAAGGTGGATAATGTGGGGGATGCTTCTCTTCCTGGCTCCTACAGGAACTCTGGGAGGTACTGTGCTTGAAGCAAAATAGAAGAGAGTGTCTGATGCACCTGCTTTGAAGAGGATGCAATATCTGCTCCTCTCTGCACCCACCTAGTTCAACTGGCTACAGTATAGAGTGAAGTGAGTAAAGAGACAGGATAGGGCATCATGGCCCTGGTCTCTCACTGCCTTATCCTGCCCAGTCTGAAGACACTAGTGGCTAGCTGTGTCACTCACCTCCTCTAATTCTTGCACTCAACGAAGCACAAGGAACACACTGAGAGGGGAAAGATCCTTGTGCGCTCTCCTCTGCCTTGCTCACTATCACCGTTACTGGGTTAATTGCACTTCAGCCCCTCCTGGTCTCTTTGCGTGCACCCCCTTTCGGGCCTCAGACTGTCACCTCTCTGTCACACACATGATTCTCTCAATTCTGCAGTGCCGGGTGCTAACTGTGATTAGCTCATCAGACCGGACTTGCGTTCAGTACCTGCAGTTCTGTTCCCTCCGGGAGCAGTGACCAGTGGTGAACACAGCAACGAAACAGCCTTCTTACAGTAATGTATGATTTATTTAGAGCGAAGACATTTAAGAGAAAATAGGTCTTAAAACAACAAAACAGACGATATGCATGTCTAGTGTGCAAGGCGTCTATCCATCTTCCACATGTGGATCCTGATAGGTCTAAGCTTACTACAGGCACCCTAAGAAGACTGCTAAGATCTGTATTTCTTTCTTTAACTCAAAACCATTCCCCCTTTCTGCCCCACCCCCTCGTTCAGGGGGTCATCTCTAAAAGTTGCTCAGTCTTTTTGATCACCTCCATTTTCAGAGAACAAGTCACTGCGTACAGCCCTTTGACCTCTAGGCTCCCAACCTCAGCAAAACAACGATGTACCTTCAGGTTGGAGACTGGAAGTAAGCCATTTTCTAGTAATTGTCCTCCAAGTGTTTGTTGGGAGATTGCTTATCTAGATTCATTGCATTGCTTTCCTGCTTGTTCTCTCCCCTCCCCCGCCGCCCCCATTAAGCTAGATCAATACATCCATACAGAAAAGTCTAATGACTCAGTACAAATATACAGTAACTCTACCTCACTGATGAGGTCACATACAATATTCATAAAATTATTATAGATCAGAATTCTGAGATTATGACATAGTAGCTGCACATCTACCGCATACATCATTGGAAGATGGGGCACAATCCTGACCTAAGTATAGAAGACATCCTGTGTGATGAGTGATAGACACAAACGCAATAGGCTTGAAGAATCAGTACAGTTCAGAAAAGCATCCCGAAATCTGGAAGCTGAGCTAAACTTATACATACAAACCTATTTGCTCTAGAAATTGGGCCAGAAATCATGATACCTGAAAGGTAAACTAGGAAGTTTGCATTACATAGGTACTAAGTTTTATATATAATCTTCTATATCTCAGGTACTTATATGGCCTCCATTGCCACAGTATCTGAACACTTTTCAGTCTTTAATGTATTTCTCCTCACAACACCCCTGTGAGGCAAGGAAATACCATTGTCCCCCTTTTACAAATAGGCAACTGAAGCAACAAAGAAGCTAAAATGACTTGCCCAAGGTCCAACAGGAAGTCCATGCTGGAGCAGAGAATTGAAGCTGGGTTTCTCCAGTTCTAAGCTACTGCCAGAACCACTAGGTCATACTTCCTCCCCCTCTGAATAGTAGCGAATCTATCCAGATATGCAAGATGTACAGGGCCAAATTCTCAAAATGTGGCCATCCCACTTTGCAAGCACAATTTTACATAGTATGGGCCTGAACCTGCAAGGTGTGGCATACCCTGAACTCCCATTGACCTGGAGTTGAGAGTGCTCAGTACCTTACAGGAACAGCTGGCTCTTAGCATGACTGAGCTCTGTCACTGGTGCCCACACACAATAGAATTATATTCACCAAACATCACGTGCATGTTCAAACAAAGTGAATTTGACTACAAGTGAGTTTTACTCAGGTACACTCCAGCAGTGATACGGGCAGGTGAGGATGTGCAAACATAGTGCGTGCTTCTGAATTCAACACACAATGCTGGACATGCAATGTAAATATTTTTCCCTAGTGGTATTGCCAATATTTGAACTATTGTGCTTTTGTTCACTGGCGATTCTAAATATAAAATATAAGTAAATAAAACAAAGAATTATGCTGACATAGAGGAACACAACCCTGCTATTCCTGAAGAGAAGAAATATTTCTCTGCCACCATTTCTTGATTCCTTGTTGCAGTTCTTTTCATTTTCTTTACTTTGAAATTGAGGTCAGATTGGATGGTCCCTCACAATGGTCCCTTCTGGCATTAAATTCTGTGAAATTGGAGCAGGCCTGGGTCACCTTTTTTTATTTGTTTTTTTTTTTTTTTTTTTTACTCTGGACTTTTTTTTCCTCTACCTGGTCAGATTTTCAATTGTATCCTTCATGCCAAGGGGAACACAAATAAATTAATTACTGCCGACTACAATGTAGTCAGTAACACCCAAAAGTACTCAGCACACTGGATGACATTTAAATCAACATGGAGAGAACCTTTGGGAGCTTGAGGGTTGCAAGCCTCTTTGGATATTTTGCAGGTAGACAGAACTAGTTCTAGGCCTGGGCTCCATTTGAAATTTAGGTCAACATAAACCAAAAAACCTTTAACCAAAAAAGTCGAATTTTTATTCTATTTTATTTTTACATTAAAAGCTGCATTTTTCACTGGTTTCCTGCCTTCCTTGGGAAAAAAAACAGAACATTTCAACCAAAATGATCATCTTTGTTTTGGAAAAAACCCACGTTTTGTCAAAAAACAGTTTCAATGGAAATGTTTTGACCAGATCTAATTTAGATATTAAAATTAACTTTATTTTCCATGCTTCCACCTTTTCAGTTCTCAATTATGCCACAGAATTTTGTGCTGACAAAGAATAACTGAGGCCAGGTCTACGCTAAGAGCAAGTTGCCCATCTAGCCATATCAGTGTGTTATACCAACAAAGCACTCCTACTGTGGACACGGCTTTTTCTCACTTTGCTGGCATAGCTTATTCTAGTCCTCCTGAGCAAAATAAGCTATCCCAATAAAAACACAGTTTTACCAGTAAAGCTGTAGCTATATTGGGGGCTTTCCCTGCATAGCTATGTCGGTCACAAATCACACCCCTGACTGATATGGCTATGCCAGCAAAAGTCTGTAGTGTAGACCTGGCCTGAACCATAGAAGCTGTTGGGGGACATTTATGGTTTTGGTCACTGGGTAGTGGATAGATGGAGCTTTTGTCACCATGGAAGACATAAAAAGGAGTTCCTAATAGTAGGAATAAGCACATTAGCTGGATGTTTGTGCTCAAATGATCAGCAGTGAAATAGGGACAGGTGTAGATATTTAGGCTACTTCTACGCTATGTGCTAGGGGTGTGATTCTCTTGCTTATGGTACTCATACTGGTGCTAGCTTGATGAGAACTAGTGAGGCCTTAAAAAGTAATGTAGCCACAATAGCACGGGCAGTGGCCTGAACCCAGGGGTGAAAGTAAGTCCAGTGACTTACCAGTACGCTGGGGCCAGCTCTGGCCCCTGGAAGGGGCGGGGCCTAGGGCGGAAGGGGCGGGGCTGAGGGAGTCAGAGCCAGCCCACCCTGTAAGGTAAGTGCCCTTCCCCACCGGGGTAGCAGCAGCAGCCCAGGGCTCCCGGGGCTATTTATAGGGCCCGGGGCTCCCCTGCTTCTACCGCCCCGGCCCTGTAAATAGCCACAGGAGCCCTGGGGAAGTGACAGAGCTACCGCAGCTATTTAAAGGACCAGGGCAGCAGAGGCAGCTGGAGCTCTAGGCCCTTTAAATAGCTCCTGGAGCCCCCCTGCTACCCCTGGGCTCTGGGGGCTATTTAAAGGGCCCGGGGCTCCCCTGCTTCTACCGCCCCGGCTCTTTAAATAGCCGCTGGAGCCCTGGAGTAGTAGCAGTGGGGCTCCGGCGGCTATTTAAAGGGCCAGGGCGGTAGAAGCAGCGGGAGCCCCGGACTTTTTAAATAGCCCCCAGGGCTCCAGCAGTGGGGCTCTGGTGGCAATTTAAAGGGTCTGGGGCTCCAGCCCCTGCTCGGAGCCCCAGGCCCTTTAAATTGCCCCCTGGGGAAGCTGGGCCGCCCCGGTATGGCAAACCGGCTCTTGCCAGTACGTTGTACCGGGGCGTACCGGCTTACTTTCACCTCTGCCTGAACCCCATGGGTACGTACTTGGCATGCTTGCTGCCTGTGCTATCATGGCTGCACTACTATTTATATTTACACTGGCTCTCATCAAGCTAGCACAGGTATGAGTAGGCAAGCTGGGAATCACATCCCTAGCTTGTAGTGTAGATGTAGCCTTAGTGTGTAATATTTCAGTTTCAGAGTTAAAACCCTATTAGATGAATGGAGCCATTCTCAGAGCTGCTATTTCAGTCTGTCTGCAGATTCATGAAGACGGCACTGCATTAATTTACACTTGCTTTATACTTTGAAGGTTTTTTTCCACAACCATGTAGGTTACACTTAGCCCTGGTTTACACTCGGGGGGATCGATCTAAGTTACGCAACTTCAGCTACGTGAATGACGTAGCTGAAGTAGACATACTTAGATAGACTTATTGTGGTGTCTTCACCATGGTGAGTCGACTGCTGCCGCTCCCAGGGCCGGCTCTACCTTTTTTGCCGCCCCAAGCGGCGAAGCAAAGAAAAAGAAAGCGGCCGCAGCAGTGCCGCCGAAAAAGAAAAAAACGAAAAAGCTGCCGCCGAACTGCTGCTGAAGGGAAAAAAAAGAAAAAGCTGCCGCCAAACTGCCGCTGAAGAAGAAAAGAAAAAAAGAAAAAAATCGGAGTGCTGCCCCAAGAACGGACGGGGTGCCGCCCCTTCAGATTTGCCGCCCCAGGCACCTGCTTCCTTAGCTGGTGCCTAGAGCCGGCCCTGGCCGCTCCCCCGTCGACTCTGCCTGCGCCTCTCGTGGCAGTGAAGAACAGGAGTCAACAGGAGAGCGCTTGAGGGCCGATTTATCGCGTCTAGACTAGACGCGATAAATCAACCCCGCTGGATCGATCGCTGCCCGCCAATCCAGCGGGTAGTGTAGACGTACTCTCAGTTTACAAGTTGACATGGATACTGTGGCTGTGGAACACACAGGAGTATATCTACACAGCAGCTGGGAAGCGTCACTCCCAGCTGGGGTAGACATGCATGCGCTAGCTCTGCTCAAGCCAGCATACTAAAATTCTCTGTGTAGCCAGGGCTACATGAGCGGGGCTCAGGCTAGCCATCCAAGTACAATGCACATTTTAGGTGGCTAGCCTGAGCTGCCACCTGTGCTGCTGAGGCCACATTGCTATTTTTAGACGCTAGCTTCAGCAGAGTTCGCATGTGAACCTCTACCTGAGCTGATGTGTAGACACATCCACAGAGACTTGGCTAAAGCCTGTAGTAGGTTTAAAGGATAGAACCGCCCCCAAATGTTCAAATAGCCCTACCTGGTGCATTTCCTTTTTTCCTTTTTCTTTTTTCATTAGAATTTCTCGCTCTTCCTCTCTGCCCCTCTTTTGAATAGTCTCCCCTCAGCAGAGTGCTACTTCAGTAACATTCAAGTCAAGGTTTTGAAACATGAAACCAAATTTAGACATGATATAAATGGGTAGCATGCTATTGACATTGATGGGACTGCATCTGTTTACGCCAGGTTTTAAATTTGTCAAGCAATGTTAAAGTGAGTTCAAAATTGCTTTCCCCACCCCTAATTTAACTGCAAAGGTATTTGTGTTCTGCTTACTTTCCTTTTTCTTCAATTATTAATTTGAAAAAGAATCTTGTCATAGCTGCCAAGTTTTGCACAGCTCCAGGTGTGACCATGTATGCAAATCATTTAATGAGCTAATTTAAATATTTGCAAATGTGGAAATTAGCTAATTAAATCATTTGCATCTGGCTGTAAACTTCAACTTATGGTCAGTACAGCCTTCCCAAGCAATGGGGGAGATCAGACACTGAGTGGCACATCACTTGGCAGCTATAAGGCTGGAGCCAAGATTGTGAGCCCTCTCACCTTCTGTTCTCACTGGGGTTGGGGGCGTCCCCTGGCTGCTGCTGCTTCTTCCCCCTGAGATCCAGCAGGGAGAGCAGCCAGAGGCCAGGCAGACATGTGGCCAGGCTGCCTGAAGCCAAGCTTCACAGCAGCACCTAGCAGCCACAGTTGGAACTGCAGTTCCTGCCTGCCGCTCTGCCAATGGCAAGAGATTCAGGTTGAGATGCAAGCAGACATGACAGGGCTGCCCCATGTGTGAATGTCATGCCGCAGACATGACACCTGGGCAGCCCTGTTGTTTTCCTTTTTCATCAAGAACAAAGCAACTGTTTTCTCAAGGACAGCAATGACTTGAGGTTTCCCTACTCCTTGCGGTAGAAAGATTAGGTGTGTAGTGAACTGTCATTGCTTCGTGCTGATCCATGTTGCATCTGCAATTCCAAGATTTTTGTGCTAGCCTCTGACCTTTCATTAGTCATCTAAATCAGACCATGTTAAAATCCCTAGCACAACTTCTGCTACGTTCTTCTCCCACTGCATTGACTGAAGGGTTCCCAGCAACTGCTACTTCCAGCTACACACCAGTTGTGCTGCTTCTTCTCAAAAGCAAGCTGCACTGCACAGCCTCTTCAAATGACAGCTAATCTATGGAGCAGCTGCAGATATGCACAGTGAAATCACTGCAGTGTAGCCCACCAACGTTTAAAGAAACAGGGGTTACAAAACCAGGTAAACCAAAAATAGATATTTCCAGAGAAAGCAAACACTTCAAGTTACCTAGGGCAGGTTTCCTTTAAAAAAATAGTTTAATTACCTTGTTTCATATGGAAATGTTGTATGAACAGTATTCTGGATGTGGCACTCAGGTGGTTAAATCTGCACAATTTGCTTTTTGAAGCTTGGAATCTGCTGACTTTATTTCAAAGCAATCAAAAGTATCTAATTTGCATTCACATTCACATTAGTGGACCATATGTTACTCCTGTTTAAAAGCTATATGCTGCATTCATTATGAAATACTTGGCTTCCTTTCTTCATCCTTTTACTTTGAAATCATTGTGATAACATTGCAACACTTATATGTGGGTTAGTCTCAAATACACAAGGTTTTTTTGTGATTCAGTCTTTTTCAAAGACTTCTATGAGTGAGAGGTTTTAATTTTGTTTACAGCATTATGACAACTTGCAAATCAGTGAAATAATTCACTATCAAGCCATGTGATATGACAATGTATTATTCCTCATATCTAAAGTTTCATTAAAATATCAGCTTTTCAGTCTGTCTCTGCCAGCGGCGGCTCCAGGCACCAGCGCTCCAAGCGTGTGCCTGGGGCAGCAAGTTGCGGGGGGGCAGCCTGCCGGTTGCTGTGAGGGTGGCTGGCAGGCGGCTTTCGGCAGCATGCCTGCGGGAGGTCCACCGGTCCCGCGGATTTGGTGGCAATTCGGCGGCAGGTACGCCGAAGCCGCGGGACCGGCGGACCTCCCGCAGGCAAGCCGCCGAAGGCGGCCTGGCTGCCGTGCTTGGGGCAGCAAAAAAGCTAGAGCCGTCCCTGGTCTCTGCACAAGATTTCAGATCACACACAGAGTCATGATGTGCGTATCCTTAAGAATTCAAGGTGTCGTTCATTTAATTGAGTGAGGTTTTAGGAAATGGCAAATCTAGAGTTTGGTTATGTTATTACTAGTAGCATTATAATAGTGCATAGAGCATCCAGCAGAGATGGAGTTCCCACATTGTGCTATGCAATGTACAAACACACAGTAAGAGACAGTCCCTATCTCATAGAATTTACATTCTAAATGGACAAGAGAGAGAGAGCCAAAGGGCAGAACAGAAGGAGCATTGTCCCTACACTACAGGCGAGGAACAGAGGCACAGAGAGATCAAGTGACTTGCCCAAGGTCACACAAGAAGTCTATGGCAGAGCCAGGAACTAAACCAAGGTCTTCCACGTCCTAGTTCAGTAACTTAACCACAAGACTGCCATCCTCTTATCTGATTCATTTTCCCCTCATATTTCACCACTTCATTAATACTTGCTATAGTGTACACTCTGCTACTGCTGCAGGGTATAGTCTTCACAGTGTCGTTACCATAAATTGTGAAGAATAAAGGTAGTTTAGTACTCTGACAAAATATTGAATGTATAATACCAATAGTTTGGAATTATGATCATATTTCTTCTGTAGTTAACAGGGCCATGGTTCCTATTGGAGATTGATTTTGACTCACATACCCCCAAACTTTCTGAACAGAACTGCTTTCCCACTTGCAGCTTCACAGTTGGTTTTTAACACTTGGAAAAATCCTTTAACTTCTTCAGATTATATCTCAAAAGAACCTTGATATGAAACCTTCATCTTTGTTTTCTGTATTAGTCATCAATGAGCAGTACACACAGAGTTATTGTTAACAAAAGGGGTGAACATTTTTTGAGTCAGATGCAAACATTTGAACCTGTGGGGGCTTCATGAAGGTCCTAGAGACTATAAACCCGAAGAGATGTCTTCCAGGATATATAAGTAACAAAAGTGCATCTGCAGAACCTATCTGTTCTGAAACATATAGCTCAGGTAAGAAAGCTAGACAACTTCCTTTGAAACCCAAAGTTGATACTGTCTAACCATGTGGACCTTAGAATATAGTAGGTTTCATTTTTTTAAAATTGTTGATTGGGTCTCTCAATACATTGACAAGGCAGGTTCAACAAGAGATTTGTTTGTAATAATGGACTTAAATATACAAAAAGAGAATTTCAAATAGATACTAGAACTGAGTGCATCCTAACCGCAGCAGCCATACACAACACAATTAGTGTCCATCTGCTATTAAAATATAAACTAAGCTTCTTTCATATAGCAGACAGTAAATGAACCCATGTGACAAAAGATTCATTGGCCTCTCTGCATAAGGCCAAATGCCACTCAGTAAAGTTTGAAACAGTAGAACAGTTAGATCCATGTGTGCTTGAGTTGAAAAATGGTCAGCAAATGCAAATGATCAAACATGTATAACTTCTTGTGTATAACTTCTCCTCAGGGCCGGCTCTAGGTTTTTTGCTGCCCCAAGCAAAAAAATTTTGGGCTGCCCCGCCCAGCCCTGGGCTGGCCCTCTCTCTCTCTGTCTGCACCCTCCTGCCGCCCCAGCCCTGGGTCACTGGTAACTCGCTCCCAGGGCGGGTCATTCAGCAGGAATTTTGGATGTGTACAGAACACAGACAGGTTTGGTTCCCATATGGTTACAGAACTGCAGTAAAGTGGAACAATTTTCAGCTTGTGTGATTGAAGGATATCTGGATGCATATTATAAGACTGTCCTACATAAATGAGGAAAAGTTGAGGTGCCTTTATTATTCTTTTGTTCCATTCTTTGTTTCTATGGGGAATTTGCCAATGCAATATCACGGTCTCTCTTTTAAACAAATAAAACTAAAACTTAAAAAAAAAAAAAGCAATGGCTGTTGAAAATAGCACTTCCAGTCCTAATAACCACTGGGAAGCATTTCTTGCTCAATTTATTCTACTTTTTCTACAGCAAGTTACAGTGGATCAGTATATTTGATTTGGGAGAAATGAAGTAACAGCTGCCCAAACTGAGCTTGAGCACTACTGAATTTTGCGGGTGTTCAAATCTGGAAGGCAGGTGCTAGATTCCCTTTCTGAATATTAGCTAAATCTGGAAAAGAAAAGTCAATTTCTGCTTCCATGGCTCAGAACTGGAAATCCTCTTATGTGCCTTGTACTGAATCTTAAGCTGCCCAGTCTAGTAGAGCCTCCCCTCCCTTACTTTTCATTTTAAATTCTAGTGGGATCCACGTACCTCCCTTGCTAGGCTTCAGATAGAGAGGTGCACTGTCCATTTAGTCCACCCAATTCTTTCTTTGGGGGAGAGTCCAGGGCAGGGGCGGCAGGGGGTGCAGGTGGGGGCCAGGGCTGGGGCGGCAGGAGGTGCGGGTGGGGGGGGGGCGCAGGGGGGGGGGGGGGGGGGGGGGGGGGGGGGAGCCCAGGGCTGGGGTGCGGGACGGCAAAAAACCTAGAGCTGGCCCTATCCCTACCATTCACAGCAAGCTGCAGCATGAGGTTTCAGTTCCACACTCCTTCCCGCTCCCTTTCCTGTATAATTGCGGCCGAGGGAATGCTGGGAAATGTAGTTCTTTCCCTGCTCCAGGGCTGGCTCTATAGGCAGGGAGCTAACCAAGGAACTACAGCTCCCAGGGCCCCCTGTTGGTTCTCAGCTCCCAGGCTGAATTCTTGCGCCCCTGCAAATTTGCCGCCCCAAGCAACTGCTTGCTTTGCTGGTGCCTAGAGCCGGCCCTGCTTCTCCTAAGTGCCTCCTGTGGGCTGGGTGTGGTGCTGCAATCTTTTTTCTCCTGGAACCCCTGTAGGTTGTCAACCTCATTAGGCAGGTCTTTTGTGGCTCAGTCCTCTGACCAAGTCACATAGCTAAATGGATAAACCCCTTCAGGGGTAGCAAAAGTCCAACAGAACTATCTGCCCTCACCAGGGTCTTCAGCCCCATCTCTGGGCCCTTTAAACCCTGCTCTTTGCTTGGGCTTCTAAATAAGTCTTATCCCCTTCTTGGTGCTTGGGCCTCTTTGCAGTGGCCAGTGGGGGGAACCCAGGCCTGCTACTTCAGGTCCCAATCCAGGGACCCTACCAAGAGCAGCCACATACCACTGCCTCCAGTTCGCTGCTGCTATTCCCTGGGCCTTTTCTCACCTAGCCTCTTTCTCTTCACCCTGACCTCAGGGCTGAAGTTCTCAGATCCTCTTCCTCCTCACTGACTGCAAATACCATCTGGATGCATCTTCTGGTTCTCTCTAGAGCTCCTGTGCCCAACAGGAAGTTAGTTAGCTTGCTCCCTCCGTCCTCTGGTCTCAGTCAGGAACTGACCTGCTCAGACCCTACAGTTCATTTTATCTAAGCCTGATGAGCTCTGGTTGGCTGCTTCTATGCAGCCTCTCTAGCCAGCCCTGGAGGACCCACCTTCACTACTCCTTTCATGGGGTAGGGTGTGGTAGGATCGCAGGGCCTCCAGAAGGGGGCTTTGAAGGGCCAGGTACATCCTATTACACTTGTCCACAGAGCAGGATGAAAAATATATTCTTAATGAATTTATGAGATGTTTAGCAGACAGGAATGCATTAAGGATATACATCACAGTGATATGGATTTGCAAAATACAGGCACTGTACAAAATCTCATTAGCAATAAGAAATAAAGTAAAAGCTGAACTTGATCAGATGGTAAAACCAGATGCTATTAAGATACTACTAACTGACTTGGTTAACAGTATGGCCACCATGAAAAACACAAAAACTCATGAAAGATTTGTATAGTTCTAAAAAGTAGGGCTGTCAAGCGATTAAAAAAATTAATTGCACAATTAATCACACTGTTAAACAATAATAGAACACCATTTATTTAAATATTTTTGGATTTTTTCTACATTTTCAAATATATTGATTTCAGTTATAACACAGAATTCAAAATGTACTTTAGATTTATTTTTTGTTACAAATATTAGCACTGTAAAAAAACAAAAGAAATAGTATTTTTCAATTCCCCCATTACAAGTACTGTAATGCAATCTCTTTATCATGAAAGTTGAACTTACAAATGTAGAATTATATACAAAAAAATCTGCATTCAAAAATAAAACAATGTAAAACTTTAGAGCCTACAAGTCCATTCAGTCCTACTTCATGTTCAGCCAATTGCTCAGACAAACAAGTGAGAATAGGGGTTTGGATGGCACCAGCATTGTAAGATATTTATGTTCCAGATGTGCTAAAGATTCATATGTCCCTTCATGCTTCACCCATCATTCCAGAGGACACGCGTCCATGATGATGATGGGCTCTGCTCGATAATGATCCAAAACAGTGTGGACCGACGCATGTTCATTTTCATCATCTGAGTCAGACGCCACCAGCAGAAGATTAATTTTCTTTTTTGTTGTTTCAGGTTCTGTAGTTTCCTCATCGGAGTGTTGCTCTTTTAAGACATCTGAAAGCATGCGCCACACCTCGTCCCTCTCAGATTTTGGAAGGCACTTCAGATTCTTAAACCTTGGGTTGAGTGCTGTATCTATCTTTAGAAACCTCACATTGGTACCTTCTTTGCGTTTTGTGAACTCTGCAGTGAAAAGTGTTCTTAAAATGAACAACATGTTCTGGGTCATCATCCGAGATTGCTATAACATGAAATATATGGCAGAATGTGAGTAAAACAGAGCAGGAGACATACAATTCTCTCCCCAAGGAGTTCAGTCACAAATTTAATTAACGCATTATTTTTTTAATGAGCATCATCAGCATGAAAGCATGTCCTCTGGAATGGTGGCCGAAGCATGAAGGGGCATATGAATGTTTAGCATATCTGGCACGTAAATACCTTGTAATGCCAGCTACAAACGTCCCAAGTGAACGTCTGTTCTCACTTTCAGGTGACATTGTAAATAGGAAGCAGGCAGCATTATCTCCCATAAATGTAAACAAACTTGTTTGTCTTAGCGGTTGGCTGAACAAGAAGTAGGACTGAGTGGACTTGTAGGCAGACATGCCAAAACTGCAAAAAAAAACCTGAGAAATTGGGCTTGTTTTGGTTTAATTGGCTTGTGAGTTGCTTGTTGGCTAGTTTTCGACTTGTAGCTCGTTGCTTGTTTCTCTTGTAGCTTGTTGCTTCTTTTTCTTGATTGGCTCCCGGCAAGCAGGGGCAAGGGGGGGCAAGCAGGGGCAAGGGGCAAGCAGGAGCAACGGGGGGGGAGAGATTCAGGAGTGCACAGCGGGCCCATCACAGTCCCAGACTGCACGCCGGGGGGGATCTAGTCACATTGAGTGTTCGGATTCTTAGGGATTGGCTTGTTTTGGCCTTGTTTTGAAATGGGATTAGCTTGATTTTTGGCTTATTGTGAAAGTCGGGGTGCTTATTTACCGTGTGAAAGTTGGCAACTGTGCTTATAGGCTCTAAAGTTTTACATTATTTTGTTTATGAGTGCAGTTATGTAACAAAAAAAAATCTATGTTTGTAAATTGCACTTTCACGACAAAGAGATTGCACTACGGTACTTGTATGAGGTGAATTGAAAAATACTGTTTCTTTTGTCTATCATTTTTACAGTGCAAATATAAAAATAATAAAAATAATAATATAAAGTGAACACTGTACACTTTGTATTTTGTGTTGTAACTAAAGTCAATATATTTTAAAATGTAGAAAAACATTCAAAAATATTTAATAAATTTCAACTGAGATTCTATTGTTTAACAGTGCAATTAATCGCAATTAATTTTTTAATCGTGATTAATTTTTTTGAGTTAATCATGTGAGTTAACTGTGATTAATCAACAGCCCTACTAAAAAGAGTTGAACAAGGCCATCAATCATGGGCATTACCGCATAGAACAGCTGAGGAGCTCAAGTCCAGACTTCAAAATATAAGAGTATTTTCAATTTTTGTTTCAATCTAGGATATGGGATGATCTGCCCTGATACAAGAAAATGCACCACACTGCAGTTTGGCTCCCACTTTATCAGACACATTTTAAGCAACTCCCCTTTTTCATAGATTCAGAATCTGAGGTGGTGCCCCAATGCATTGTGTCTGCAAGATACTAACCACCTCAGAGCATATGCTTACAATGGACTGACTAAAACAGAACAGAATGATGCTCAGATTGCAAAAGGAATGCTCGCACTTGTTTCTGTGGGGAACAGATTAGTAAATATGTTTATGGGCAGAAGCTGGTCAAGGCAGAAATCACCCATAAACTGTTGGAAGCCACCGTACAGAAACCATTATGCAGAGCACCACCTACATGCCAGAAAATAATCATGAAATTGCAAAAGTACTCGTTAAATGTGAGATACAAGCAAAATAAGAAACTTCATATAGCGGACATGCTTTCATGAGTTCCTGTAAGTAGTGAGAGCAAGGAGCTATACAAAGAACAGCTGGAAGTAAATATGATGCAAGAACTACTCATTTCCAGCACAAAATTTGGCAAGCTCAAGTGAGAAATGCAAAATTATTCAAACTTGCTATGTCTTGAGAGCACAATTCTAGATAGATGGCCAGCAGAAAAAGTCCAGACATCTCAAGCATGGAGATATGTTACAAATGACAGGTTCTGGAAAAAGGACATCATGTCATAACACCACACAGCATGAGTTAGGAAAGTCTACAAATTATCTCCTGTGCTGCCCATCTGGATAAAGAGAAATTTAAAACATTAACCAGAGCTGACCTATTCTGACTAGGCATGAATTCTGCAATCTCAGATAAATTACTCAAGGTGTGAAATCTAATAAATACAGCAAGAAGAGTGCAAAACCACCACTGAAGCCACATGACATTCCTGATCATTCTTGGTCCAAGCTTGGTGGATAGCTATTTGAATTAAATGGGAAAGGGTAGCTCTTGTTGATGGACTGCTTCTCCAAATTCTTGTAAATTGAGCTCTTGCACAACGCTGTTACAATGTAATAACACATTTAAATTGCAGTTGCCTTACTAGGGGATTCCAAGTGTGGTAACAACAGAGAAGAGTCCACAATTCACAAGTGACTTCTTGCAGTGATTCTCTTTGATACATCAGTTCAGACACATTATGTCAAGTCCTATGTATCGTCAAATGGGTCAGCAAAAAGTCAATGCAAACAGCAAACAACTTGATTTTTAAAAAAGTCCCAGAGGATTCAAGGTATCTATCATAACTGTGCTTTATTCTGAAAATCAGTTCAGAAATTTTGGGCAGACGGCCAAAACCTGAATGCCAAAAATCAAACAAACTTCTTAAGCCAAGGACTATTAACCCTGAAGTAGTTACAGAAGAGCAAGAGAAACTAGAACAGAAGCACAGCAAGAAAGTCAAACAGTTACTCTCACTGCAAGTGGGAGAGAGGAGTGGATTTCAACAAGAAAGAGGATGATAACCTGGCAAGATAACAACTATGCCACCCATAGCAGGTTACACGTGACCACCACTCAGGGTCGATTCTATAGGGCCCAAAAAGGATGACACTGGTGCTTTGTTTCCAGAATGTTATTCACTGTGCTTGTTCACTGACAGAAGTAAAAATTGGACCATCTTGAAAGAATTTTCATCTAGAAGGTTAGGGTCAGATCCTTGGTAGGTACAAATCAGTGTAGCTCCATTGAGGGCAAGATTGTCTCCTCAGCTAGTATAAATTGGTGTAGCTCCATTAAGATAATTATTCTATGCTAATTTACACCAGCTGAGGATCTGGTCCATAATGGCTAGACACTATGGAATTCTAGGGGTTTTGGATAGGTGTACATGAAACCTGATAATGCTTCAGCAAAATTACGACAGTTAGGGTTATACTCTTCCTTTAACACATGCATGTAACTCCTGTCAGAAAAGAAAATATAACCCTAAGTGTGAAAAAAATCTCAACCTGGAAGTCAAGACCTTCTGTATGCCTCTCTGTGTGCACATTGGTGTTATGCAGTTGTTACCTTAGCCAAAGGCAATGTCAACATACAGGGGAAAGAAATGAGTACTTAGGCTAAGGGAGCCACACACACAAAAAGGACTTTTCAAAGACAAATATAATGGGAAATAAGAGTAAAAGTATGCAAATCAATATGTAAATTAGTCTTCAGTGACTATGAAGCCCTTCATGAACCCGAATTCCAACGTTGCCCTTGTGTAGGAATTAGACTATTCCTGCTATGGATAGGAAAGCCAATTCAGATCAAATGAAACTCACATATACCTTTACTGAAAACTAAAACAGCACTTTTCATGAGGCTTGAGAAAGTTCAGATAACTATTTACTTCTTTTTGTGTGCCCCTACATTTCCTAGTTTCAGGTCTCACGGTACTTCCAGCCTGGAAGAAAGGAGGATGAGAAATCACATTAAAAAGCATTGTGACTTGGGGTGAAGGGGAGATTTAAGTGGCTACATCGGCTCTCTGTCACCTGGGGAGTCCCAATCTGGTGTTTAAAGTAGTCTTCTGTCCCCTTTTGCCTCTAGAGTGGGGCCAAAGCAGGGGTCAGGATCAGACTCTTGGCAGAAGGTATAGTTTTGATAAGTTAGGGTTTTCGCTGGCTGAGTCCCTTCACAGGCTCAATAAAGATGCTTTTCACAATGTGACTGCACTATCAAAGGTGCTACTCTGTGCTGTTCTATCAGTGCACTTCGCAGAAATTTAATTTCACTACAATACCATTAACATCTGGAGCTCTCCTCAGAAACATTTCAAGAAAGACTATCAAGTGGGCCCCTCCATTTAATTCCATGCTAAAGTTTTGAGTTTCCCCATTTGATCACATACCCCCGTGTGTCAGATTTGAACAGCTGCAAGTGAGGATATCAGATGGCCAATCAGCTTAAGCGCTGCCTGGAATCTCGCTTTGCAGTTGGTTTGATTGGCTTATGGGAAGTAGTGTTAACTGGGGTTATCTGAACCCAAAGCTATGGTAACTAATCTCTGTTTTCCAGGCAATGTCAGGAAATAAATCAGTGGGCAACATAGAACCTCCGTCTGATAAGGATTGGTACACAAAAGAGTGCTTCCACTCAGAGATCCTTGTTTTTATTGAGTACCAAGCACACATCAAAATGGCAGTAGTCTAGTGCACCCCAGATAGATATAGTTACCCAAAGTCTGAGATGGTGTCGAGTGAGTCTGAAACAGGGTTCTGGTGGCCAGCCTTCATCTGGAGTTTGATGCCAGTCTCCTAGTTCGTAGAAATCCTCTCAAACTTCTCTCCCAAGCTTCTCTGAAGTACACACTCTCACTAAACTCTTTATCGTTTTTTCCAGACATAGGCACATAACTCATAATGGCCCCTAACAGGCTAACAATTTCCCTAGCAACAGCAAATAATAATTCATTATTCTACTTATCAGCAAAGCAACTTCAGCAAGAAACTTTTAATTACAGACACCAGTAAGAAACTTACAGAGACTCAAGGTCAGTTAGCCACACTGCCTTCCTTTCCCATGAATCTGTCACTTCACTATATCTATCCTTGTTAGTAACACACAGTTACTAACTGTGCAGTTGTTTTTGTCTGCCTAAAAAGCAAGGACAAATTCTTTGGCTACGTGGTGTCCTCACTTCCAGCTTATGGTAGCTAAGGACACAAGATGGCTGCAAGTTATGTCAAGTCCAATGCTCTCATAACAGTAGTAAGTGTGACAATGGGAGTTTTAGTGATTTTAAAGGCCTAATTTTGCCCACACTGACATCACAATTTTGCAAGAGAAGTTGGACTAGACCTAAGATTTATTGTTCAAAGTGATTAGCCAGGTGCAACCTTCTCTCTCTCTCTCTCTCTCTCTCTCTCTCTCTCTCATTTCCTGTACTAGTATTTCATTGTAGCTTCACACTGCACCAGATTCTCCAGTACCCTGCACTTTGTATCATTTAAACAAGTGCAAAGTGAGTGCAAAATGCTGCCATTTTGATTTAATGTTTCATGCCACTTTGCCCTGGTCTAAGTGATTACACGAGGTGCAAAGCATTAGAGAAATCTGGCTTATTTAAAATGTTGAATGGGTGGTAAGATTATGCTCATCCACAGTCTGATGATGGTTCTTGTCTCCATATGAAGATAATACGTTTTTTTTAAAAAGAGCAATAATGTACATATGTATGTTTCACCACATGATGTCAGAATTTACCTACAATATGGAGAAATCAAATAGTTCTTCTTCCAAGGCCAGCTAAACACCAACATTAAATCAGCTTTGCATGCTTCCAACACCACCAGCTTTTACTGGTAATTTTGGTGCTAACTTGTCAGCCCTCTCAGTTGTTAGTGGGCAGGGCTGCCCAGAAGGGGGGGGAGGGGCAATTTGCCCCGGGCCCTGCAGGGGCCCCCATGAGAATATAGTATTCTATAATATTGCAACTTTTTTTTTATGGAAGGGGCCCCCGAAATTGCTTTGCCCCAGGCCCCCTGAATCCTCTGGGCAGCCCTGTTAGTGGGAGATCCAGCATTTGCAGTTAAGCCCAAAAACAAGCCATGCCTTTGTTTAAAGCAGTGCCACCTCATTATAGTATAGCGGGTTAGGAAACAATGCTACACAAAACCGCTGAAATGAAACAGTGCTAGTTTTGTCTGACTCATGGCGTTTAATCTTTTGCAATATTAATAATAACGTAGACAATATGTGAGGAACAGTGTGATCATTCCAAAGAAATCTGTGCATAGACAGCCTGAGTGGCAGATAAATATACTTGTCAACTTGTTTTCTAACTTTAAAGATGCGCATGCTCCAAGATGATGAACTCCTAAACTGACCACAGCTATTTGCATTTCTTTCTACTTTGACTTAACATAGGGAATTTCAAACAGAGGGATGGATGATGAACAAGATGCTTTCTCTCCTGTGTGGCTCCACAAGAGCCTCTGGTAATAACAGCCTCTGTGTTAGGTGGAGTGCAGGGCGCAGCTCCTTCTACATCCACCAGGAATCAGGCCTCCAACCAAGGGGACGGAGAGAGACTAGGGTCATTGCTCTGTAATGCCTCCCCCCGCCTCAAATGCCATAGCCGATGCTTTTAGAACTGAGGAATGATGTTGTTTCAGGTGCCACATTTCTCTCTGACTCAGTACTAAACCCTGGGGCTTCCATCTTTTGGGTGAGCCATCAAATCAAGAATCCAGTCCCAGTGTAGTGACGAGTTTGTGTGTGCTGTTCAATGTGTCCCCATTCCACCAGAACCGTGCAACTTGGCCATGTCAAGTCAGGTGCTGAAAGCCATTGAACAAAACGGTAAACCCTGTATATGATGGAAACACTGAACAAGGGGTGCTGGAACAATTTTTATAGTAGGGGTGCCAAAAATGGAAACCATGTCTTTGATTGTATTTACTGCCACACCCCCAGCACTCCTACTTCCAGCACCCCTGGAGTTAAATGTCTAACTCTTAGTATTCCTGACAGAAATTAATCATGGGTTAAAACTATGTGTGCTATTTAAAGCCCAGTGCTGCAGGCTCAGCCATGTGGGTTGACCCTTATACTACCCTAAGCAGTGATGTCATTGGTGTGCTATGTAAGTGCAGGGGACCACCTCAGTGAATAGTTTGCAGGATTGGGCCTAAGGTTGCAACACAATTGCCATCCATTCCCCTTGATTTATTTCTCAATGTTCTGGTTTTCCTTAAGGAAGATCATTTAAAACTATTTTAAAAATACCTGTTTAATGGTTAAAAAAGCATACAGGAAAGCCCTATAGAATTTAATAGGGATGCAACCAATTATGGTCCTATAGAAATTACAAATTTGTAGAATTTAACAGATACTGAGATCCTTTCCAGAGATTGCTAAACATCCTATTGAATTATATTACATAACTCTGGCCCCAGCATTGTCTGAACCAGGTATACAGCTAATTAGCTATTGGCAGGCCCAATTACCTGCTTTGCATGGTTAATCAGGGTAAAATTGTACAGTTTTTATACATTTAATCTTCACAAAAATCCAGCATTTTACATTTTACCATACTTCCAAAGTATGTAAAGTATTACCATACTTCCTACTACCAAAGCTGTGATTATACAAATACAATATTGACTCACTCAGTCCTCTAGTCATAACTCAGACTTGACCAAACACAACCTTGACCACTCATATGTTGCACCGTTTCCCCCTAGCCGATAGGTCTATAGGTCTGCATGCCTGTCTGTAGATTGTGAGCTCCTCAGGATAAGGACCGTGCCACCTTTGCTCTTTGAAGAGTGCCTAGCACATTGTGGCACTAACACAAAAAAGTGCGATAGGCTGAAATTTTCAAAAGTGATTAATATTTTAGGGTGCCCCGCTTTGAGACCTGTTAAAAGGGGCTGCTTTTCAGAAAGCACAAAGCCCCTACCCTCTGAAAATCCTGCTGTTGTAAGTTTTCTCCGTCTAGGCACCCAAAACTAGTCACTTTTGGAAAAGCAGGCCACAAACAAACTAATAATAAAGTTGACAAATGAACTCCCTCCCCCTCTGACTGATCTTTCACAATGCAATATTTCTTTCATTTTAGAAACCAGTATTCAAAGTGATAAACAAAGCTTAGTCTGCTTTCAGAGACCTCTGTACATTTCCATTTATTGCAGAGAAAAAAGAAATAAGAGGGTGTTTTAAACATTATATCTGACTAAAGTGATTTACAATCCAACACCTTCAGTCAAGTACAAAGATCTATGGCTTTTCACTAAAGTGAAAGTTACCATCTCTGGAACCTGTGTACTGAGTTTGTGGACTATTTATTGTGATTCAGCCTTTAAAAAAAAGCCAATTAAGTCAAACTAAGCTGTTGTGCAATTGGCTTCTATAATTACTAGCATAATAGTTTATGGTTGGTTCAAGCAAACAGAGGATGACTGTTGTTGGTTGTTTTTTGTTTTGTTTTGTTTTTGCCAGAGTAGTAGTTTCTTTTTGTAGAAACAATTACCATGGCAGTGCTTTGCAGCAAAGAAAAACATAGCCTGCAGCCATCGCATATTTCATTTTCAGTCCAGCAGTTTTAGAGAGGTTTTTTTTTTTGCTTTTCCAGCGAATGTACAATAAGAGGAAAATGACTGAAGGTGTCAAATAAAATGTGGGGTGTCATAAAGCAGGCATAGAGGCAAACTAGAGGCAGAACTGAGAGGAAGCGGCACTAGTCTGGACAGCTCCTTGTTTTCATGCATGTACATAAAGTGGTTATATGGATTAATTACAGCGTTGTCACCTGAAAATAGGATGCCACTAATCCCCATTTACCCCAGTCACAGCTGCTATGTTATTTCCATGACTGACACAATGGTTTATGATTCTGTGATGCAAGACCCATAGGGTCAACCTGTCTCCAGCCCTAGCACGGGCAATGGTGCAAGCAGACTTCCCTGCATCCCACTTGCAAACCCAAGAAGGGCTAGCCACAGTCACAGTCTGAAGGGACTGAAGACCCCCCCTTAGAAGTGGTGCAGCTAAACACCACAATTTAGTTTAGCCCACAATTAGAGCTGAGCAAATAAATGACTTCATTTGGGTGGCCGAACTAACCTTCCCCCCGCCCCCCCAAATAACTGATTAGTTTTGAACCCAAACTGATTTTTTTTTGTTTTTCTTGCTGAAATGAAAAAAAATGTTCACGTGTTTTTAAACAAAATGTCTATTTTAATTAACATTTTCAAAACAAAATGTCAAAATGAACCGTTTTGACTGTTTGGGGGGGAAAAAGGTTCCTCATTTTTGTTTGGCCCAAACTGTCAAAGCTGACTCATATTCACAAATAGTTTCTGAATTGTTTTGTCAAATTTACTATTCAACTGAAAAATGTCGCCCCACTCTGCCCACAGTAACTATGAAAGACACTCACAACACCAGTGTATCAGAAATTTCCATATATACAGCACAGCTAAGATCAAAGCTAAATGTGGTGTTGTCCAGCGCTTCATTATGATTTAACTTTTATAGTATAGTAGTGCCTACAGCCCAGCCAGTTCAGGGCCCCATCATACTAGGGACAGTACAGACATAGTTAATGACAATGCCTGCCCCTATTTTTGCAAGCTTTCTTCATACACCTCTGCATATTCCATTGCATCTTGGTCTGCAATGCCAGTTTTATTTTAGCCCTAGACCTTTCCATTACAAAGACTTCAATTGTCATGCCAGGCTGAATGAAGGTTTTGTAATATTGGGCAAATGTTGAGAGATTAATGGTGATCAATGGACAGGAGGCGAGTATAAAACCACATCTTACATATGACTCAAATCAAATTTAAATTCTCCTATGGCAAGAAGCTAGTGCATTGTTAATAATAAATAACACGTAGATCAAAGAATATTTGTAGTACTTTACAAACATTAACTAATTAATCCTCACCATGTCCTCAGTGTTGGAGCTAAGATAGCTAAGCACAGTGACTGGTGCTAGAGAAAACCCTAAAATACATCAGATGGTAGATTATTATCCCCATTTTAAGGACGCCGAAAGTGAAATGTTAAGTAACTTCCACAAAGTGAGTTAGTGGCAGAGCCAGGACTGGAACCCAGGTTTGTTGTCTCCCAGGTCTATACATAACCCTCTCAACTGATCTGCTCTCCAGCTGCTATGCTATATATAGATCCCTGCATCCAAATTCCAGCCAGGAAAAAGCATATCTGTAACCTCCAAATAGGTGCAGGGAGGCACTGCAAAATCAGAGTCAATGTCTGCCTATGTTGTAGCTCTGAGCAGTCCATTCATAGTGCACCTCACAGATTTTCCCTGCTAGGAGCATGAATGATCTGTGCAGAGGGCTGTACACAGAAATTGATGCCAAATCAGCAATGCCAAGTCATGGGGCATTTGAGTATACACATGCAGCCCATGCCCTCCCCAACCCCTAGGCTGTTGTGAAGGACCTGTAGAATGGTCCCTTCCTGAGGTTTGATGGGGGACAGGATTGATCATATAGCTTCTGCTCCACACTTCCACTGCTGGGCAGGGATCGGGGGGATTATCTGGCACGTACCTGTATGCAGCACCTGCCAGAATTCAGCCCTTAGGCATTAAAGGTTTAACTGAAAGATTATGTGGGGTGGTTTTTCGCCCTGGTTTTTTTTAAAAGCTATTCTAAGGAATGGGTGACTCTAGATTTCATGCAAGGGAAGGAAAGAAGAGCAATAAGAAGTCCATTTTTTTCTCCTCGAATTAGAAACACAAATTTTCTTCCCCTCCCACTGATTCGCAGCTCAATATTCAGCAAAGATGATCACTGAAAGAGGAAAAGCAAATGAGCAGTGATGTTTCTTAGGATATGAAATACTTTACAATTAAATAAGGTGCTGTGGAGTATTGTGCTGATCATCAGTGATTGGTAGCTCTCTGCTAAGTTGCAAATGAAATCAGCACAGGACAGCATTCCAAATTACTCGTACAAGCTTTCCTTTATTATTTTTATTTGGTTATGCTCTGACTCTCATCCAGAATTGTACTTAATGCCCTCATCTGAAGTTGTTGAAATGGCACCCTATGGCATAGTGTGACAGTGAAAGGATATTGCCTTTGGAAGCTGCTAATGGTCCATGAAAAGAAAACAGCAGAAAACAGGAGAACAGTTGTTCCAAAATAATAAGAACAAAAATCTTTACATCTTTAGCTCATCATCTTCCCCGTTGTCAGAGGACTGAGAATGGGCAGAGCATGCTTTGAAGCTAGCAATGAGCTTCACATCCAGATGGGTCATCAGTCAAAGCTAGAAATAGCGTAAAGAATTAGTGCAGTTTATAAAACAAAATTATATATATAAATCTACTGTTTTCAACTTAAAGTCAGAATTTTACTGTACAATCACTGTCGAGGCAATGCCTGCAAAGAAAAGGGAAAGATGAGTTAATACCATGGTACAGAAAATGCCTAGTGAAAATTCAATACGAGCTTTCCATTCAAATGTGGTCTTAAGTCACTGCTTTCAGGATACAATTATAGGCTGAGATATTGCAGTTCAGAGGTTCATGGATTCTAAGGCTAGAAGGAACCATTGTGATCATCTAGTCTGACCTGCTGTATAATCCAAGCCATAGAATTTCACCAAAATAATTCCTAGAGCATGTCTTCTAGAAAAACATCCAATCTTGATTTTAAAATGGTCAGTGATGGAGACTCTACCAGAATCCCTGGTAAGCTGTAAAAAATAGCCCTGGCAGCCTGCATAAGTTATGCCAGCCTCCTGAGGCTGTCCTATGGGCTGCAGCGCTGATGAAAATCCCTGCAACATTACACATTGCAACCCCACTCCCAACATGCCTCTCCCACCCCCAACCCCAGCCAGGGCTTGTGGGGAGTCATTGGAAGGCAGAATTGTGGCTGTCTTCCAAATTTTCTGTGCCAGGGGAATACTCCCCCAGCAGAAACCAGATCTTTTAGGGCCTTTTTATGCTGCTCCAACCATTTCACTCAGTGTATAGAATATCCCAGATAGTGTGTGGTCCTTGGTAAACAATGAAGACAAAGCTAGAACATAAGCTGTGTGGAAGACTGTTTGTCCCTAACAGTTAGCTAGCTAGATTGTAAACTCTTCAAGGCTGGGATTATCTCTGTTATATGTTCGTACAACACCTAGCACAATAGGACCATGGCCTCTAGGTGCTACCATAATACAAATAAATATAAGAATAAATCTGTCATTACAGTGATGAGGGTCAGTGTCTCAAAGGCTCCCTAATTCTAGGGCCAGTTCTGTGCTTGCGCTGGCCTCAGCATAATTTACAGCAGACTTCAGGTTGCTCTAAATTATGCCACCTGGCTATGGTTCCCAAGGAGCTGTCTACCAACCGGGGATCAGAGGAGCAGTAGAGCTCTGGACCGACCCTTTCTATCCTCAAGATGCCCCCTACAGTAGGTGGCTATACTAGCTTTCTGCCTCTGGGAAGATGTAACTAATTTCTTGCACTTTTGTGCTACCAGAGCTGTGCAATGGGAACACGTCATAGTTAAGAATCTGGCTCTTAAGTTACCTTATGCTTGTCTAGATTCTGATTAACTTTGCCAAGAAATAAAGTGCTTAATTTTCCAATCTAACCATAACCTAATTGTAGATTACCATACATTTTTCCATTTTCCTCTCCTCCCCAAACAATATGATCAAATAAAATAATAACAATAATAATTAGAAGGAAAAAATATTGTCCTAGGAGACAGTCAGTTTTACTGTGTAGTGATTTCCCAACAGAAATTAATTCAACACAAATTTACATTCTACATTTTAAAGATGATATAAATAATTCATATTTTCATATCATGAGCACTCTGCATGTCTTACACCGGGGTACCTGTAATTTTTCAGTTTATCCATTTAAAAATTTCATTTGGTAGCTCATTATTATGTTTTTTTCTGCTTCTATTCCACTGTGGTAATTTAATAGTCTTCAATAAAATTATGTTCAATTAAAATGTATTCAGTTTTATCATTCCAAATCTTTTTAGCTTTTAATTTAAATTGCTGTAGGCTTCAATTTTACTTATGTACTATTGACATACCTTGTTCACTCACTCTGCTTGCAAAAATAAGGAAATACTAAAGAAGTAAAGCCTGTGAGCCAGATTCTGACCTCACTTAGCCAGTTCTACACGTCACTCCATGGACTTCTGTTGAATTACTCCCGGTTTACTCAGTAACCGGGATCAGAATCAGGCTTTTTGGCTTTATTATTTAACATCTATCCTTTTTCCATGTACAAGTGCTTAACTCATCTTCAGTAAAATCATAGTGCACAATTTTAGCACAAACAATAGCAGCATGTTATTTATGTTAGTCTGTTTTTTCCAAAAAAATATACATAAAAACAACGAGATTGTGGCTGGGCCTGGTTGTAAAATCCTTCCCAAACCAGCAGAAGACTTTTTGGTATGGAAAACAAACTTTTTTCTTTTTAAAAAGACAGCACAAAATAAAAGTCCCTTCATAAAGGTTCCTCAGTCTGCACATTCAAAACAAGGTTCATAACAAAAAATAAGTACACTTTTTTCTGTCTTTCTACAAGATATACTTTAGCTCAACCACAAGCTCTGAGCTAGGTGCAGGAATCCCTGGGTGAAATTCGATGGCCTGAATTATGCAAGAAATCAGACTAGATGATCATAATAGTCCCTTCTGGTCTTACAATTCATCAATCCGCTTACCAAAAGTGCATATGTTTAACCAATCTCTTTGGGACTGATGAATTGTCATTTTCCTAGCAACAGCAGCCTTCCTAGGAGGCTGCCCTCTTTATGGCCCTGATCCAAAGCCCATTGAAGTCAGTGGAAATACTCAATTGACTTCAGTAGGCTTTGGATCAGACTCTAGGTGCAGCTGTGTTACGTCCTTCGTTCGAGCTCATGGAACTTCTCTAGTTGCCTCCCTTCTTTAGGAAAGCTGGGATATGGTATAATATGTCCATGAAGGTCTGTCTATGAGCCCCAAAGGGTACCTACTGTCCATCATGCAGATAACAATAACAATGAGTAAAACATATATGTAGTGCCATATGATCATTAATGACCACTAGTAGACAGGTCTTCTGTTTTCTCTCTCTTCTGCAAGATGGCAACCCCAGCAGAACAGTGATGCCATGCCAGGCTCAGTATAGACTCAGAAATAAGAATTCCACCTCCTGAAACACCAGTGCTCCTTTGATTAGCTCCTAGGTGGAGATCACCTATTTTAGCATTGACCTACCCTGACTGCCTCTGCTTAGTTTGAAAAATGCAATGAGATCACAGATCACATGGCTATCCATGAACAGTCATTAAATATACAACATAAAGACAACTTTTAATGCATGAACAAGGGACAAAATAAGGAAAGAGTCCCAAAGTATCTTCTAAATGAGGAAATAACATGAAAAGTCTACAGGAAACTTATAATTTTCTATTAAATTCCACAGGATTTTTTCATAGGGCATAGCAGAAGGATAGCAAATGCTATCCACAGCCCCAGCAGCAGAACTGGGAGGAAACACAGTGGCGAGAAATTCTTGGTGTTTCCAGAACAACATGTTAGACAGTGGCCTGATGGTAGGTGTCACGCTGTCTGGAGTGGCTCACAACTGTGTCACTCTCAGACCAGACCATTAGAAAAAAAGGACAGACACCCCAAACTGGTGGTATGCTCTATAATTAGATTTCACCAAACCAGTAACAAATGTGAACTCCTAGATCACTATACCAGTCTTATCACAGAGTCACAGACAGTCCCCTGAGCCTCTCCAGTCTATCTTGCTACCTAGACAAACTGAACTATGTGATAAAAGGTTATTAAAACTGAAAATCATGCCACATCCGGTGTCCCTGAGTCCGAAGGGACCAGTCACTTACCCCACATCAACTGATACTCCAGATCTCATATCAAAGACAATGCTGGCAGCCAATTCTATAGTAAACTAACTATAGGCTTATTAGCTAAGAAAAAGAATGAGAGTTATTGAGAGGTTAAAGCCGGTAAAATATAATGTAGTAGACACTTGTTTGCAGCAACACCTTCTAAGAGCAACTGCCGCTTATGAGCAACATTTCCCCTGGGAACACTTTCCCTATCGTGAATTGTCCACTCGGTAACATCAGCATAACTGCCGCATAACAGTGACATTTGTGACTTTGTGACCAAGAAATCTCTCACTGAAAGAAAAAGTACAGACTATCCAAGACTGTCAAACTCTAGGGGCTACTCAAGTTGCACTCAAGTGGGAGTTGCACAGGTTGGCTGTATGCAGAACGTGGAAGCAGAAGGATAAGCTTTTGGCTAAATATGAAGATGGACAGTCGAATAGCTGCCTTAAGCGCAGGTGCGAAGGAAAAGCCCCTGATATCGCCCAGACTCTCTTTATACAGTTCAAGGAGAAGAGGGTGCAGGGACCACTGCTTGCTGGACCCGCAATCAAGGAAAAAGCCCTTCATTTTGCTGTTTCACTTGGATTAAACGATTTTAAAGCAAGTGACAGTTGGTTTACCAGATGGGAGAAACGCTTCAATGTCGCTTACAAAAAAGAGCATGGCAAAAAACAAACAGCAGACAAACCAGCAGCTGAGCAGTGGCAATGCGAAAAACTTCCTCACATTCTTAAAAAGTTTTCCCTGGCTGACAGCTACAGTGCTGATGAAACAGGACTTTATCTGAAAGGGCTCTGTGACAGAGGACATGTAGGAGGGAAAAAATGAAAAGCTAGAAGGAGGAAAAGCTTCAAAGGGACAGGGTAACTGTGCTCATCTGTGCTAGCATGGATGGGAGTGACAAACCCCTGGTGTTCATGATTGGGAAGTCAAAATGACCCAGATGCTTTCTGAAGGATTTCAGTAACCTTCCCCTCAGTTATGTCAGTTCAGCGAATGCCTGGATGACAGGTGAGATTTTCATCAACTGGCTAAAAAAGTGGGATTGCCAGCTTCAGTAGCAGAGCCGTAAACTATGCCTCTTCCTGGATAACTGCTCCACACACCCTCAAGGACTGGTTCTGACCAGCTCAAATTCTTACCCCCTAATACTGCATCTTTGATACTACTTATGGATCAAGGTGTGATTAAGAACATGAAGGGACATTACCAATCAAAAATCGCAAACTGGATTATTGTTGCTCTTGATGCGAACCCTGACACAGATGTTCAGATGCTCCTGAAAACTGTGAATTTGCTAGATTGTGTTCATCTTGTTGCCGAGGCCTGGCAAGAGGTAAAGCTGACAATAAATTCCAGCTGTTTCAAGAAAGGCAAATTTGTTGTACCAGAGGAAGGTGTGCAAGACAAGGATATTGAAGAATTTGAGGACCCCCTGAACGATGATCCATTTCTAGTTAACATAGAAAAAGAGGAGGTAATAGCTGCTGTGGATGAGGATTTGCTCACGTTTGGAGAGCTAACCGATGAGGAATTACTGAATGCTGCAGTTGCTGCAAGGTCAGAGAAATGAGCTTCCGTTGATGAAACATATCATAATCAAGAGGCTAATCAAGAGAGGGAGGATGATTTTGATGAAGTTTCACCTCTGACAAACTCAGAGCCGTTGAAGGCTTTGAACACACTTTGGCACTTTTCACTGCTAGAGGGACTTGGTGACAGGTTCTACGGGCCTCGCTGGGACATTGAATCCCAGCTTCAAAACAAAATTGTGACTGAGAAAAAGCAGAGCAAATTAACAGATTTCTTTCACCTGAAATGAGTGAGTTTATCTATTCTTAATTAATTTACATGTTGATACTGTAGAAATAGAATACACTTTGATGTGGAATAATACTTTAATTTAAGTTATTACAGTATTATTATTATTCATTTGCTTAGCAAACACCCTTACAGTGCATATAAAATATTACAGTTAAGTGCGTGTTCAAAAAATGTTTTCAAGTAAGAGAAGAGGTTGTGTTTGTTGGCATGGTTGATGTTTGTTCTTGAAACATAAAATATAAAACTTGATTCTTTTATAACGTTAACTCAATTAAATACCGCTTTCTTGATACAAGATGGTAGTAGGCTACAAATGCAGAACAAAGCCCATGTTTAAAATGTACAGTAGGTATACTAATTTAATGCCATAGCAATGATAATAAACATACATCGCAGTGTTACAATTATGGATTAGCATTGTTAGAATGAGACGTAGTTGTTTTATGTATCAAAAAAAGCAGGCTGCCTTTGGCCAGACAACACTCCCTATAACAGCAACAGCTGCTTAGGAGCAACGTAGCAAAAGAGCTATTGCTACTAACAAGCGTCAACAGTGAGTCAAAGTTTGCAAGTCCAAAATAATAGCAGAGATGTAGTAATCTGATAGTTTCCCAAAAGTTTTTGCCAGGGCTACCCAGAATAATTCTGGGGATCTCCATCTTCTCGTTCAGTTATTCTGCCCTGTTAGGATCCAAACAGTTGAGAGATAAAGGATCTTCCTTTGATTCAGTACTTATAGCTTCTTCTCCAGACAGCCATCTAAGTGTTTGTACCCACACAATGACCAATTGGTTTGAATTTAGCATTCTTCTTCATTTGCATTCAATGAGTTATTTAGTCAGGCATCAAGTATCAGGGGGTAGCTGTGTTAGTCCGTATTCACAAAAACAACAAGAAGTCCGGTGGCACCTTAAAGACTAACAGATTTATTTGGGCATAAGCTTTCATGGGTAAAAACCACTTCTTCAGATGCATCTGAAGAAAGAAGTAGTTTTTTATCCACGAAAGCTTATGCCCAAATAAATCTGTTAGTCTTTAAGGTGCCACCGGACTCCTTGTTGTTTTAGTCAGGCATGTACATAATGTAAATGCCTGTCATTAAATTATAATAGGAATAGATATGTGAAAACAATACAAGTAACATTCCATTAGTTTTCATGAAGTTCTGACACCTGACTACACTGTTACATTAACACACACTTTGATCGAGGGTTATTTAATTACCAGGCATGCATAATGTAAATGTAATGTAATAGTAAGCAACAAGTTATAGATAGGTGCAAACAATACAATTAACATCTTCTTTGATCTCCATTAACACACACGTGAATTGGCCTACAGCTCTGGCCTGAGCTGGTCTGTCAGCATCACAGTAGGAAAAGAAACAGCTAATTCATGTGCTTTTTTTGCAGAGGTTGACTTAAAATACATGAATCATGGCGCTGGAGGTTCAGCAAGACTGCTAGGGTCAGATTTTCAGACGTGCTCAGGACCTCGCAGCTCCCAGGGTGATACTTCTGGCCAGATTCACAGAAGAGCTCAGCATGTTGGATTCTTTTCCCATTTGGAAAATCTGGCCACTAATGTCACTTTCAGAGTTCTCTTTTCTGGCCTCCAAACACCACTAGATCTGCTGCAGCATTTGACATCCCATTCCTCATATGCAGCTGAGCAACGTCAGTGAGGCGAGATCCCAAGTTCTGCAAGGCCCTGTGAGAAGTCACGTCCAGGACTCTATCTGCTTCATGCTGAAGAAGGATGCTACCTTAACATCCTTTTACCATCTTATGTACCCCTTTGGTTTCTGGTCACCTCCCCACACCAGACAGGGTGAAAACTAAAGGCTTGCTTTTGCAAGACGCTGAACACCCTGCTCTGATCCAGCAAAGCACATGCTTAACTTTCCCATTGAAATCAATGAAACTACTGATGCGCTTAAAATTAAGCACATGGAAAAGCACTTCACTGGACTGGGGCTACAGTGCTCAGCACATTGCAGGATCATGCCATAAGAATGGAGACAGTTACTCATCCAAACACTTTGGATAGAAAGGAGAAAGGACCCCACCACCTGTGCAAGGGTGGAGGGGTGAGAAACTAAAGTCAGGTTTCCTTTTAGATTTATATAGCTTTGTATTGCACTCAGATACCACAGTGAACAGCAGGGCACAGAGAGAAAGGGTCAGAAAGGTCCACACGGGTCTCTTGGCACTGCAAAGGGCTGTTCTTGCATGTAAGTTCTGCACCATGTCAAGTGTACTCAAAACATCAGGTCTAACTATCATATTTATATTGGTGGGATGGGGAAGAGATGTTACCAAAAGGAAAGGAAATGAGTCACAAACACAATTGATTAAAAAGCGTTCGATACATATATTGGCCCCGGTCCTACAATCTCTCTGCATGGAGTCTTCAATCTCTGAGTATCCTCAAATTAAATGGGCCTGATTCCCCTCTCACATCCATGTGTAAATCAGTAGTAATTCCATTGAACTCAATCAGTGTAAACCAATGAGAGGAAAATCAGGCCCAACAATGCCGTTATCATTTGCCAAAGAATTTGCCATAATTTTTACCCCACATGCCAGGATATCATTTGTAACCATCAATAACTCAGCCAGTTGTTGATTTCTTTTTGTCTCCATCAGCAATGATTCATTCACATCATGAACTAGCAACATTGCACGTTTAATATCAGAACCACTTCTGAGCCATGCAGTTAACCCAAAAATGATTTGAAGACCTTCACATGCCATTTCCCAAGTAACTCAAAATAGGAAAAACAAAGTTTTGGAGTTTAAATTTCAAACACAAACGGTTGAAGTTAGGCTGAGATTTTGTGTGCCAAGTTTCAGCCTGAAGAGAATTTTTTTTGGCTACTCTATAAGCCCCAGAGAATAGAGGTTTATAATGGAAGCATCAAATCACACTTAACTACTGTATGGCAGAACAAGTGGCTCTGCTATAATACAATCACTCAATAAGTTAATTTCTTATGTTAGCATTTTAATTAAAATAAAGAATACTTGCCTCCACCTTACACTGTACAATTCTCTCTTCAAATTACATAGTCAGACAAAACATATAAACCAAACAAAAAACAGGCTCACAAATTCTAGCAGACTTGAAAGCATGACTCAGAATCTTTTCAAGAAATATGGCCAATAAAACCAGAGTTAATGATTCTATAAACATTTATTTCTACAAAATATTAACAACGGTCCCTAAAATGTTTCAGGGCAATAAAGGATAAATAATACCTATTATTAATATAAAGGTAAAAAATGTCATTTACTGCACATTTGCAGTACTATAATTAAATACATTATTACATGACATTCCAATAAGGATTAAGCGTGAACAGAGGCTGCAGATGTTTCCCTGTTGGGTTTTATCAGCAGCAACATGGTTGCAGATAGCCCAATTCTGAGCCCAGTGTGGACAGGGCCTGTGGCTTTCTGTATTTATTTTTTGGATGAAGACTAAGACTTGTGCAGATTTTGCACTAGGCTTGGTGCTTTGATCAAAGCACTTTTCAATGGGCATGAAAGCTGCTGGAAATGTTTGCATCTAAGCTTTCATTTTAAACTAAATCAATGGGGTAAAACCCTGTCAATCCAGTCTTCCATCCCACTGTTTCTAGCCCAACAATTGGACACATGGATTTTCCCCTGTCCATGCCAAAGGATGACTTCGTGGCCTTCACAGTACCATCTTCCCCCCCCCCCACCCTTCACATTGCAGAAGCATCTTCATGCAATCCAGGTCAGTGCTGGGGAGTGGTTAGATATTGGGCCACTTGAAGCAGAGTGGGTAGGCCAGGGAGGAGGAGGTACATCAGCCCCTTTCTGGCCTTGCAGAAACTAGTAAAAGAAGAGACTACAGCTCCAGCCCTTAGTAATATGGTACCAGAGGATGAATAGTGCCAGGGAGCACGGAAGGGGGGAGGGGTCTGCTGAGAGCAAGAATTGGTGCAGAGGTATAGGAGTTCCACAAGGTTGACCTTATGTGAATCCCTTGGGATCTGTATATGGATTGCCAAATTTGGGGGTGAGTCCTCAGCCCTTTTCTATGGAGGGGTAAAAGTTAAAATTAAGAACTGGGACCTAAACAGGGCCTCAGATTTCACAACATGGTCTTTTGCATCACTTGTTCCTGATATAGTATAACATGTCCACCTAGCAATATTATTGTCAGCTGGACTGTTCTGCAGTGTACAGTGAGAGAGAGAGCACATGTGCGCAAGCATAAGCAGTATTCTCAACTGACCTGTTCCGGAGTTTTCACATCTTACAATCATAGTTCCACTATCCTCAGATGTTTAACTATTTGTTAAACTTTTATCTGTACAATAAACACTAAAATGTGTTTCTCTTTTGTCCTGCTACTTGGTAGGAGGTCATTCCGACCAGCTCAAGTATGTTAGAGATCATGTCAGCCCTAGTGGCTAAGTGCTACTACACACGCTGATGTCTTTGGAAACTGTAGACTCTATTTTACAGACAGTTTACATTTAAAAAGAGTATAAAGTACAAATCTCCATATCCAAACCTTGTTTAAGGCTTCCTCTTATTTGAATCTTGATCATGCCCCAAGGTGCGCATCACTTGTCCAGTAATTCCCGCAATTATCCACACTCCTGTGTATCCTAATGATGAGCCTGCAAATCGTCAAATGCTACAGTATGTAAGTGAGTCTGATTTCTTTCTGGTTGCTTTAGTAGTTCCCAGTGATTAGAGCTGGTCAGGTATTTTTTGACAACTTTTTTTTTTTTTTGGTCAGAAAATGCCAACTCATTGAAACTGAAACGCTTTGTAGGAAAGGGTCAGTTTCTATGAATTTTTCATTTTGAAAAAGTTTGGCAGAAAAAAGTTTAAAAACAACCTGTAGTTTGGTTCAAAACAATTTTCTGGTTAGAAAGTTGAGCTTATTATAGTTAAAAAACAGTCAAAATCAAAATCAAGTGTTTCAAAATAATAATTTTTAATTGACGCAAAATGAAGTTTTGTTGTTAGTTCATGAAGAAATGTCAAGATTTTAACTCTTTGTCCCAATTTGAGACAGGAAAATTTGTTAAAATCTTGAAAAAAATTCCCAGGATGTGAAAACCATTTCCCACCCAGCTGTACCATTGATTATTTAATAACTGTGTTGATTAACACCTAGCAGCTCCAGTAAGGAATCAGGGACTCCTTGTGCTGGTACAAGCACATAATAAAAAGGCAGTCTCTGTCCCGAAGAGCTGATAAATCTAAGTTAAATATTCCAGTATACTACCTCTTGTACTGTTGGTTAGTCTTAGTCCAAAATTTCAATTTGGTGCTTTTAGGAAGTGGTACTTAATGGTAGCAGTATTTAAATTATTACTGATGGCTGTTGCAGATAGCCAGGTTTTCCCCTCATTATTTGGGAAATTAGAAACCATACATTTTATTAACATCAGCAACAAAATAATAGCTCGATTTGGTTTTTTTTAAAAAGCTAGAAAAATAATTTTAGGAGCTTCATCAGCATGGGACAGAAGTGAACAGAAGATACACAGAGAACAGAGCCTTTGAGGTCTGCAAGAAGTTTGCCACACTGGTTCTGTCTTCCTACTAATTCCTAGGTGACTAACTCACTTCAAGTTTATAATAAAAGGCCAACAACACACAAAGAATCAGACATAAAGGATCCTGAGGTTTAGAAAACTGAAATATCTTTTATCTTTATTCCTAGTAATATGAAGCATGAGATATACACATCAACAAAAGGCAGCAGAAAAACAAAATACAACCCTCCCCAAAAAACAGCGTAATGGAAAACCCCAGAGATTAGTATCAGGAAGCAAAGAAAGATAACATAAAATTCCATAGGAAGGCACAACACATTCCAGATGGAGAGATAGATGGATCACACACACACACACACACACACACACACACACACACACACACACACACACACACATACCTCTGAGTTAGAGTTAATTATAATCCAGCAACAATACTAAGCCAGTAGAAGAACATTGCAAAACAATTCTAAAAACTGTACTAGCATCTAGCAAGAAAGAATAACACTGGCTGTGTACTTTCTCCTGAACAGCAAAGTAGGCCCTGTTACTGCAACTGATCCATGCATTTGACCCCTTGAGTTTTAATTGAACCTTCCAAGGGTCTCAGCGCAGGCACAAGTGGCCGCTTTCTCAGGTTTAACTTCAGGATCTGTGCCTTAGTCACTGACCCCTGTTCATTACCAGGGTCTTCCATATAGCACCAGGGAAGTGAAGAAGCATTTGGATATAATAGGAAAATGGTCATTTAAATCACATACCTTGGTAGGGCTCAGATTCAGGGACAGGAATAGACCTCAAGCTGTTTTAATTTGTTTTTTGAAACTTGACTAGATTTCAAGTTGACGATGGCCCTTTAACTGTTCCGACTTTATTCTGAAGGGCAATTTTATACCACTGGCTTGAGTATTCTAAAAGCACATTTTGTTTAAAATAATCATCACAAACAACAGAGGAAAGGAATATCAGACTGCAGATCTCTTTAGAACTGTTATTGAATCACCACTATGCTGACAGAAGGTCCTTGATCACTTTCTTCAGAAACTTACCATACAAATATCCTGACATGGTCTGGCTTCTGTCAGGATGGCCATAGGATGGTCTAGTTTCCCTCCTTAGCAAGCCCCAATCCAGCCTCTCCTCACAACCCTACTCTGGTCCTACTCTAGCTCTGGGTGATAAGCCTTGTCATATCTGCCTCATTGCAGGATGGTTCCAGACTGCTTCAGCTTCATTAACCTTGGTTATAGAGAAAGAGATCAGAAACACAAGTTCCTCTTAAGGAAAGCGACTCATATGAAAGCTTCTCATTTGATCCTCCTGCATTTCTCCACAGGTTAGGGTAACCAACTCTAGCAAAATACATGTTCTTTCCAGAGGCAAATCAAACAAATATAATTAATTTATAAACTTTTAAAATTAGATCAACTAATACCATCAAAATATAGAAACCATTCCTCCTGTGCCCTTCATATGCAAATAAGCAAACAGCCTGTTCAGTTCTCCCTATAGGTGGCACTAGTTTTATTAATAATTCAGTTAGTATTTCCCACGAAAAATATCTTTTCACATTTTATTTTTGGGACCATCTATCTTTAGTTTCCTCTTGGCTTCCACTAGAGATATTAGACTAGAACTTCACATGCATTTAAAAATCATCCCACATCCAAATTCAACCTGTGCTCATGAACCAGAAGTTCTGCAAACACATTTTATTAATATCCACCAATTAGGATAATGGTGTTGGATATGAATGTTTTGGCATTATATGGCTATCCATCAACATGCCAAGGCTGCAGATTGCTCACAAATATCAAAGTTATCATGTTTGCGGGGAAAGATCACATGGATAACACCGCATGGCATTTTCCACTATGCTCATTAGTCTCACCTCTGGTCCCAGAGAGCCAGCAAACCCACTAGACTCCCATGGGAGCATGCAAGAACCCCAAACCCAGCTATGGCCAAATCTTATGTGAACTCATAAGACAAAGAGGGGTGTCTGAACCAAAACCTGTTTGGACTTAAAGGCCTTTCCCCACCTTCCTTGCTTGCCTGTAATTTTGTGTTCCTTCATTTCCCTTCATTCAGTGTTTTAGTTTTTCTTTCTTGTTTTATGTTATTTCTGGCACCCAACAAATCTAAGAGTACACTTGTCCTGTGAATAAAAATGCATTCAGCAAAGATGTGGTGTTTGCCACTCACTGGCCCTTAAGAGTCATGGATAAACAGCCACCCTACCCATGGAGCATTCAGGGAAGGATTTTACTTCAGGTAGACACAAATCTTTTCCAAGTGGCTAGGTGACCTGCACAAGCTGTTCCATCCTTCAGGATGGTGCATTCTGCTCTCACCCAATGTGGTTCACCTGTTCCATGAGCAGGTGCAGAGAAGAGGTGGGGTGATGGCTCCGCCCCCTTAAAGGCACACTAAGGGAGCTGTCCCTTGCATATCTCTGATCTCCAAGACTGCCATTAGAACAGGAGCTACAGCCCACGAAAGCTTCTGCTCAAATAAATTTGTTAGTCTCTAAGGTGCCACAAGTACTCCTGTTCTTTTTATGGATACAGATTAACACGGCTGCTACTCTGAAGACTGCCATTGTGAGTGGCTGCTTAAGTGGAAGGTGGCTGCTTGGGCAGTCCCTCTCTGTGCACTTGGGTAAGGCCTGTTGCAATCTGGACCTATGTGTTTCTAACCCTCAAACTCATCTTACTTTTTATTGTGTGGTTTGGCACATGATACCCTGCCCTGGGTTCCCTCTTTTCCTTTGCCTTCTTTTTTCCTTTTGAGAGAGAGACAGTACACGCTGCCCTGATTACCTTCCTTTTTCTTACAAACAGGCAAAGAAACACTCCGCATACAAAAAGCTGCCTTATAACATGCTAACATGCTTAGTGACTAAAGAATTACAATTCATTCTCATTGCACAGTATTCTTATCTTCTTTCCACTTGTTTTATCTAAATGATTAGTTATTGTGTAACTTACTGTCTTTTCCAACCTGTTTTAACATCTCAGCTTTGTAAAAACTATCTTTTGCACATGAATTAGTGTGAATCTTATTGTCGTATTTTCCCAACTTATTAAAAGGGCTGTACTTTACAAATGTAACTGCAGAGTGGATTTATTATTTAAACTCCTATCCTAGCCTTCAGATCTACTTAATATGTGTAAAGTGTTTAGTTTTCCAATGTAGTCCAGCTGCATCACTGGAATCAAACTTGTAATTGCCTCTTTGGGATTTAAAACCATTATAGTTGTGCTTTTATGTTCTCTTTTGTTTTGCTTGAATCACTTTTTCAGGTCTATGAAGTACAGCTGGCACAATAAAAGTTTGATCAATGCATAACCAACGCAGTGTATATTTCTTGCAGAAATATAAAACCCAGGTGAAAAATGTTAATCTCCGAAAATTAGTTTTGTCAGCTACTTATTCTTGGAATTTAAATGGTTTCAATCTTGAGATACATGGTTTGGCCTGGGGTTTTCCAGTCTGGGTTTCTCAATAGTTTCATGTTATATGTACATATGACACATTGAAATGAATGATTGCCTGATGTAAAGTTTCAATTACTAGGGCAGATTTTTCTTCTGCTCTCATTGTGATACTGGAGTAAGTTTATCGCGGTATCACAGAAGTTACAGATGCACAAGACCTATGAAATCAGCCTGTCCATTCCCCAGCCAATGCAAAATAATTCCCTATAACATATTTCTCTAGTTTATGAAGCATTGATGCTACATGGTCATCTTCACTTACACTGTAGGATCTGAAGGCCTCCAGGCTACTGTGATGGGAGGGAGGGGGGTGGGGCACTCACCTCCTGAGCACCTTCTAGCAGCTGGGCCTGGTGCCACAGTCCTCTTCTCATCCCTAGCTCCCCTTGCAGGCTGATCTTTAAGCCAGTCTCATGATGGCTGATGCCTGATTTTTGAACACTTGGGGCTGGCAATACTGTAAACAATTTAAAAAAAGGCAATTTAGAGGTATGAATATCACTTAGACCTCAGAAGATACTGTTTTACCTAGAGGTTGGGTAAATGTTACAAATCAGAGATTTTACATACCATATCAGTGCTGCAGTTTCTAAACACAATTGGCCCTATCAGCAGACAACATAGGACACACAACCAGCCACAGACCAGGCCGACCTATTCAGGTAGAAGATCTGTCCTCACGACATTGCAAGTGGGTGTTATAAACAAGCTCTGGGGGCGGGGGCAGAGATCTTACATGAAGGGCTGTGTGATTTGACCAAGAGCGTGTAGGGGAACAGTTACTTATATCGAGAACTCTTTTGTAATTACAAATTTTATTCCATCTCTTTTTTCAATGCAATTTATTCAAAATTATTCACCACAATAATTTCTGTGAATAATTCTTGTCAAGTTCGTTTGTGAGCATTTCATTGTGGGTTATATGAAAGTCTTGCTGCTTTGATTGGATACATAGGACACCTGGCATGTGTCTCTTCTCTGTCTATACAACTAACTCTTCGTTATGCTCACTATTGCATATTCAAAAATCAGTTTCTGTGGATAGTCTAGAATAGATGCTTAAAATCTACCAGTTTGCCAAAAACATTCCTGTTAGCAGAGGGGTGGGCAAACTTTTTGGCCCGCAGGCCACATCGGGGTTGCGCAACTGTATGGAGGGCCGGGTAGGGAAGGCTGTGCTTCCCCAAACAGCCTAGCCCCCGACCCCTATCCGCCCCCTCCCACTTCCCCGCCCTGCCCCCCTCAGAACCCCCGACCTATCCAACCCTCCCTGCTCCTTGTCCCCTGACCGCCCCCTCCTGGGACCCCCTGCCCCTAAATGCCCCCCCAGGACCTCACCCCCTATCCAACTGCCCCCTGCCCCCTGTCCCCTGACTGCCCCCCTGGCGCCCTCTACCCCTTATCCAATCCCCCTGCTCCCCGCCCCCTTACCATGCCACTCAGAGCACCAGGACTGGCAGCCGCGCTGCCACGCAGTCTAGAGCAAAGGGGCAGGCCGGTGACTCTCGCAGCCACGTTGCCTGGCAGGAGCTCACAGCCCCGCTGCCCAGAGCGCTGGCGGCATGACGAGCTGAGGCTGCAGGGGAGGGGGAACATCAGGGGAGGGCCCGGGGGCTAGTCTCCCCTGCTGGGAGCTCAAGGGCCGGGCAGGACGGTCCCGCGGGCAGGATGTGGGCTGCAGTTTGCCCACCTCTGTATTAGTAACTTGTTTGCTACAGTATCTATTGAAAATGAATGCAAACACAATCCAAGCACAATTAGTATTCATGGGACTTTTTTTATTAGTTTATTTATTCATTTCAGTGCAGTTCTATTGTACCTTACTCTCTGAAACGGGTGTATCAGGAACGTGTTTCACAAGTGCAATATATCCCATATGTTTGCTAAAACAAACAATGTACACAATCCTCTTCAAGGTCCTGGATCCAAAGTTCATTGAAGACAATGAAAAGACTCCCACTGACTTCACTGGGCTTTGGCTCAGGGCCCAGATGCACAGTCAAAAGGTTCAGTCTTCCTGTATTTGATAGTTCATTTTCAGCTAACTCAGGCCTGGTCTACACTAGGGGGGAGATTGATCTAAGATAAGCAACTTCAGCTACGAGAATAGCGTAGCTGAAGTCAACGCATCTTAGATCGAATTAAAATTACTTACTTCCCGTCCTTGAGGCGCGGGATCAATGGCCGCGGCTCCCCCGTCGACTTTGCTTCTGCCTCTCGCCGAGCTGGAATTCAGCAGTCGACCAGAGAGCGATCAGGGATCGATTTATCGCATCTACCCTACACGCAATAAAACGATCCCTGATAGATCGAGTGCTACCCGCCGATGCGGCGGGATGTGTAGCTCTACCCTCAGAGCTACAAATTGAAAATATGGGACCATGACAGCAGTCTTCAAATACTTGAAAGGCTGCCATAAAAACAATGGAGAAAAGTTGTTCTCTCTTATCACAGAAGGCAAGACAAGAAGCAATGGGTTCAAACTACAACATAGCAGATTTAGATTAAATCTCAGGACAAACTTCCTACCTATAAGAACAGTAGGACAATGGAACAGACCGCCTAGGGAGGTGGTGGAAGCTCCTTCATGGGAGGCTTTCAAAAGGAGGCTGGATAGCCGTCTGTTTTGGATAATTTAGTGATACTCAGACCTCAGTGGTTCAGGAGCCAAATTAGCGATCAACATAATCCAAAAGAGCCACAGTTGTGTGAATTCATTGTTTCATTTACTATAGTACTACATATTCATATTTACACAGTATATACACAGTGACCAAGTATTATTATTTTATCAATTACAATTGGTTAGTAACATAGTAAAAGCTTCCTGATTGGTTAATAATTAAATCACACAGTATTATGTGCTGCAAAGAGCCGCAGGAGACACATTGAAGAGCCACCTGCAGCTCACAAGCCTCAGTCTGAGTAGCACTGGTTTAGACACAAACAAATCCTGCATCTTGGCGGGGGGTTAGACTAGATGACCCTTGTGGTTCCTTCTAACCCTACTATTCTAATTATGCGCTTTATTTTTACTCATAATACCAGTTTTCCCGTTTGCTCCATTGGGACTGCTCATGGGTGCAGCGCTTCTCACATGCATGTTTGTGCTCCATAAGAGTCAGGAATGTTTATGTGGATTTGTGACACCCATTGGATCCTCCTGTCCCCATATATTCTGGGGTTTTCACTTGTGACATGAATGAGATGGATAATTGCCTATAAATCTCACAAACATCTCTGCTCTTTCTTTGTGCCATCATTGTGTGTGGAATCCTCTTTCTAAGCTCTCCCTCAAATTGTCTCTGCATTAAAATCAGTCCAGAAGACCCACATCTGCTGTGATACCTACAAGAAACTAACCTGCTCATCATGTCACGGTTGTGAGATACATTTTCTTAAATTGTTTTTATCAGGACATAGACAATTGTCACCCAATTTTTTACATATGTGTTATTGTCCTTTCCTCTGTCTCTTGTCTGTTCTGTCTTTATAGAATGTAAGGCTCTTCAGGGTAAGCACTATGGGTAAAATTTTCAAAAGTGCCTCCTCAGTGACTGAGGAACCTAAGTGCAATTTGGAAAAATCACAGGACCTTTGAAAATCTTACCCTAAGGTATTTAGGCACCTAAAGATTCAGATAGGTACCTACTAGAATATTCAAAAATTCCTAGGCGCCTAATTCCCACTGCAAGTTAGGCACCTAGCTGCTTTTGAAGATCCTGCTAAATGCCTATCTGCATCCTTAGGTGTCAAAATTCCTTTAAAAAAAACCTGACCCTTGAGAGCCTAAATCTCAATGAAAGTCAATGGAACTTAAGCTCCTAAATGCCTACGTTACTTTTGAAAATGGGATTTAGGAGCCTAATTTACTGAGGCACTTTTGAAAACATTAGTCCATGTCTCCTTTTGCATTAGTACAATACCTAACATGTTATGGTTGTTACCAGAAACAAATAGTGAATATTAATTAATTACCTTGATGCTGCCAAGTATATTTCAAGGTAGGTTTGCAATATATGTAGAAATGTATTTGTCTCTAATATCATGGGCCTGCTTCTCCTTGCATAGATATTTACCCTTGTGAGTGTCAAACATTACCAAGTCAGAACGTTTGTATTTTCTACCCACTTTGTATTCTCATCGCACAAATGTAAAAGATTACACAAGCTGCAAGTCAGTGGAGAATCAGACCTCCTGTGTCAGAGAACATAACAGAATAGAAAAGTGCTTAGACTGAACAAAATGTGAAATGGGACTGCAGCATTTGAAGATGCGTTACAAAACTCCCACCTTCCCTTTAAAGTAGGAGAAAGATACAGCTCAATATCTCTCTAAAAATCCTTCTCACAGCTAGCACTTGCTACCATACTACGACCTTGTTTGTCAAGTTGTAGTTCAAATCAAATGTTTACAACCATGTTCCATATCTCTGACCACGGAGATTATTATATGAAACACAATATTAACACTAGAACTGCAAGCACCTCTATGATAATAGCTTGCTTCATTGGTGGACTCTTATGGAAGGTTTAACAAAGTACATTTTTGGAGCTGTCAGTGATGCTGGTTTGCGCCTTTAACACAAAATCTAAGTAGGGACACTGGATTGGTCTCTAAACTGTACTATTTTCAATTCTAAATGTACTTTGCATTTCACAGTACAATAATTATTCACTGTGAATATTTACAACTAGTCCCCACTACACAAATACACAAAGTAGGTACAATAGCTTAAAAATGTGTTAATTTATTTTATCAGCATGATCTAATGGTCCCCCAAGGCCTCTGAACACTTCCTTTGTCCTAGGAGGAAATGTGTATGCTGTATATTTTTTCAAACTTTCACTTTGTTTTTTCAATAAAGTGGTCATTTCTTTCATTAAACTCTACATTTTTATCCTCACAGCCTAGATTTTCACTTTGCAATCAGTAGAATGTGTGTTTCATTCATATGGAATGTAGGGGAAAAGATGTACTTATCCTAAAGGAAAATATAAATTCAACACTACTTGGCCTCACATCGCTTTTTTTGGTTCAGTTTTTTTTTTGGCTCATGAAAGGGGCCAGAATTGTAAGTACTGGAAGCTGAAGTTGTGTATTTAGCCACAGAAAAAGGTCCAAACAAGTTCAAGGCTCAAGCTTCAATACCTGTTTCCCCTGCATCACCAATGAGACTCATCCCAATCGAAAGTAGACACCTCCAACAGTGAGAAGGTAGTTCAGTCTCCATTCCCTATTCCCTTATTGTTCATTCCCATTCAATGTGAAGCATCTCTGCTGAAACAATCACCAGAGATGCCAATTAGTGCCAGTTGCAGCAATGATTTTTGTTATTTGGTCAGGTCCCCCATTTAGTGGAAACTATTGCATTTCACATTGGATGCCAAATAGCCATTAGATGGTTCTGTAACACCTGTTGACCAATCCCAATCTGGGTGTGATAAAAACAAGCAGCCCAGTGGAGAAAAGTCTCTTTATCCCATTGCCAACATTCTCCCGAGCAATTCTTCTTTGCTGGACTGTCTTTGAATTTGAGTTCCTTGTCTCTTTTTCCTTCCTGAACCACTGTGATGTTTGGTGCTGTGATAGTGTAAAGGACCAGGGTACAGGTGGTCACCCTTGGGCTGGTGTCCACAAGTCAAGAATGGCCATGAGGTGGGTGTCAGTGAGTAGGGATTGAAATAATTTTAGAACCAGGATCAGTAAGCAAGAGTCCGGATCAAAGTCAAGCCAGGGTTGGAGACCGGAGGTCAGAGGTAGTTACCAGGCTGGAATCAGGATGCAAGAGTCAGGGTCAGAGTCAGGCTGGGGTCAGGCACCAGAGATCAAAAAGTAAGTTGCAGTCTGGAGTCACAGGAGTACAGAAGCCTGTGTGATTGCCCAAACATCTTCCTGGGGCACCCTCCAGGGTTAAATAGTGTGCATGGACCAATCAGAGGGTTGCTGGGTGCTGTCACTCAGGTCTGTTTGGACAGCACTTCCTGTGGTGTCCAGTCACCACAGTGCTCCTTGGAGATAGCTCTGTGTGGCCGCCTGGTGGTGATGTGGTAACGTCAGCTGTCCCAGGCCCTGCAGACCTTTGTTCTAGTCCCCTGGATCCTTACATTATCTTCCACCACCATCTTCAGGGATGCCTTCCTCTGGGTTGGCACTGGGGCTGGTTGTCTGGATGGGCTTGATGAAACTTTTTTACCAGTTCAGGGCCATGAACATGGGCAGCAGGTTCCCAGAAGTGACCTTCAGGATCATAGCCCTCCCAGTCAATGAGGTAGTACAGTCTCCCCCCCGTAGAGTTGACGATAGCGTGGACTATATATTCCTCATGCCCTTGGATCTGGACTGGTGGGGCTGACTGCTGAAACCAAAAGGGAAAGGGATTCTCTGTGTAAGGCTTCAGAAAGGATCCATGGAAAACAGGATTATCTTAAGAGATCAAGGGAGCTGAAATTTGAAGGTGATGGGGGTGATTTGCTGACAAAACTGAAATGGTCTGAGGAACTGGTAATCTAGCTTGCAGGATTGCCTGTTCATATGGCGGTGTTTTGCCATGGTCCAGACCTTTTGGTCCCCTCTGAGAGCTGGGCCTTCCTGGTGTTGACAGTCTGCATAACCTTTGTCGTCCTTTTTTGCATCTTTGAGGTGGTCCTTAAGCTCCCCCCGGATATGATGAATTGGTTGGATACAGTTGGTGGCTCCTGGGTTCAGAGGGGCAGCCAGGAAGGGCAGGTGGAAACAAGGGTGGAACCTGTAATTTACAAAAAAAGGGACTCTGCCCCTTGGAGGAGTTGTTTTATGAGAACTTGGCAAAAGGTAGGAGGGAGAACCAGTTATCTTGATGGTAGTTGAAAAAGCACTGTAGGTATTACTCTAGTTCACCCTCTCTGTCTGCCCATCTGTCTGGAAGTGGTACATAAATGAGGTAAAAGTCCAAACAACCAGTAACCAGAGCATTTCATGCCAAAAGCATGAGACAAACTGTGGGTCTCGGTCCGAGGTGATACGATTTGGAAGCCCATGAAGATGGATAACATGTACCACCAGGAGTTGAGCCGTTGTTTCAGCAGAGGGCAGGCAGTCACAGGGGATGAAGTGCACTATTTTGGTCAGTTGGTCTACAATGGTCAAGACCACCGTGTGGCCGTCAGTCAGGGAGTTCCACTATGAAATCCAGGGTGATCGAGGGCCAGGATCTAGATGGGGTATCCAGAGTTACTAGACTGTTTATGGACTTAGTATGGGGCATCTTGGTGTGTGCACACAGTTCACAAGAGTAAATGTTATGCTAGATTTCAGTTTGCATACAGGGCCACCAGAAGAAACAGGAGATTGTGTGGAAACTCTTAAGGCAGCCAAAATGGCCTGCCAATGGAGCGTCATGGCAGAGATGAAGCACTTATAGCTGGGGCCACCTGGGGGAAACATATATGTGCCCACTGAGGTATGTGATCCCATCCTGTGTGGAGCATTGCATTTTGGTACTGGCTCTCATTTGCTCAGGCTGTTCCATCACCTCCTGGGCTCATGGATCACCCCACAAAGTAGATCAATTAGCTCAATCAGGTCTTGGCGTACTGCGGCACCAAGGAAGTTGTGAGGTTTTAGCAGACAGGGTGGTTCTTGGTTAGGCTCCTTGGCCTCTTGGTAGTGTTCGCCCTTTCAAGATAAGGCATCAGCTTTTCTTTTCCTGGTTCCTGGGCAACAGGTGATAATGAAATCGAATTGAGAGAAGAATACCCACCTGAGCTGTCTTTGGGTTAAGGCTTGAGCAGATATTTAATGTTCTTATGGTGAGAAGTCTTCCATTTGTCACTAGGTTGTATGCCCTCCTGGAGATAATTTCATAGATGCTGAAGCATCTCAAGCACTACAAATCCCCCTCCATTTAAAGCCTACATCTGTTCTCGTGGAGACAATAAATGGGTCACTCATGTCCTTAGGGCCACTGGCACAGGAAACAGTACCCCTAGATGCCATACTCCAGGGTCATCGGGAAGTGCTACAATTCAATGTGATCCATTCTCCATGCTTCCCCTGATTCTTGGCATCATCTAGCTGGAGCAGCAGAGTCCTTGCATCTCCTGGAGAGACAAGAGGATCAGTTTCATCTCTGAACATTGCTGAAGGGCCTGTCTGCATGCATGCCTCCAGGATGGCATACAACCTAGTGCCCATTAGGTCAGGAGACAAATGGAAGACTGCCTTTTGAACCCTCTATGGGCACTTCAAATATTTAGTAATGCCATTCGGTTTGACCAACAGTCCCATGACCTTTCAACACTTCATGAACAACGTATTTAGAGATATCCTGGGCCAGTCGGTAGTCATCCATCTTGATGACATACTTTGGGTAGTGGTACTGAAGGATCTTGTTCAGAGGGCAGCCGCTGGGAGATAGACTTCTCTTCCTAGGACCATGGTATCAGCTCGCAGAGTGTCTGATTTTCTGCTAGGAGCTGCACTTGGGATTGCAGCACATGGATCTCGGTTTGGAATTGAGTGATCCACTCCTGAAGATCAAGTGCCCATGGGGTCCAGCGGGTCCTAGTAGACCCACCCCTTCCATATGTCTACTAAGGTGCTTCTGCAGAAAGGGTCAAAAATGGGTCTGGGCAAACTGTGAGGAACTCGGGCATAGGCAGTCTGGCTTAGCGATCATGGCTGGGGTGGTGTCCACAAACCAAGGATGGCCATGGAGCAGTAGTCTGTAAGCAGGGGTCGAAGAAATTGCTAGAGCCAGGATAGATAAGCAAGAGTCAGTCAGGCTGGGGTTGGAGGCCAGAGATCAGAAAGTAAGGTTCTGTCTACAGTCACAGCAGGCCAGATGTCTGTGTGGCGGCAGAGTGCTGTCACTCTAAACCCTTTGGGCGGTATTTCCTGCAGCGCCTAATAACTAGAGTGCTTCTTGGATGTAGCTTTAAATGGCCTCCGAGTGGTTATATGGGTATGTCAGCTGTCCCATGCTCTGCAGAACTGGGGTCTAGTCCCATGAATCCTTACAAGTTGCAAGACAACTTCATAGAGGTTTCCTCTTGTTTGGAAGTCCTCTTATCTACGTTGTTGTTGTTGTGGGGGGGGGGGGGGACGACTTAATAGGGGATATCTTGTGGTCAGAAGATATATGTCTTGATCTGCCTCCTTAATTAATGTTTCCCTGTCCCACACAAGTCTGGCCAGTGTGATGCTTCTCCCTGAGTTGCAGAAGAGATTTGCTGCAGAAAATGAGTGAACATAGGTGGTAATTTTATGAATTTGACATTTGGATGAATCTGTGTATGTGTGTTCAGGAGCTGAGAGCCAATAGAACGGGCAGAGCACTAACTCTGATCTCAGAGTTATCTGTCTGGAGTTGGTGAAGTACTGTAGAGTGCACACTATTCAAATCTTTTCAGCTTTGCCTTTTGCCCATTAATATTACTGCAGTATTTGTCGGAATACTGCAAGTACCAGAACAATGTTAATGACCCACAAATTGACAGTTTAAGTGTGACCTCCATCTTGGAATGAACCAAGGAACCTCTAGAGCTAAAAGCATGACTTTCTACAGCTCGACAGAGAGCCAGTCTCTCAAACTGAGAGCTGTAACAAACTCACTTGCTCTGTGGATTGAGTACAGAGGGGGGATGTGTAACACACACTGAGCAGTGGATGTTAAGGATCACTACTGAATGACTATTTGAATCCAAGTCAAAGAGCTGTCACAGACCCATCTTTAGCTGTAGACAAAGGGTAGCATTTTCAAAAACACTGCAGTGATTTAGGGGCCTATGTCTCAGTGGGATTCCCAAGTGCCTACGTTGCTTTTGAAAATGGAACTTTAGGCTCCTAAATAACTGACATGCCTAAAGATGCTGATGCAGATACAGAAGTTAATGGAATTACGTGCCTAGAGATTTTTGAAAATCCCACTACGTGAATATCTGATCTTTAGGCACCTAAATACTTGTTAAAATCTGGCCCAAAGTCACTTTTAAAAATAGGATTTAGAAGTCACTAAGGCACTTTTGAAAATTTTAACCCAAGACAACAATGCATGAAAAATAATGTTTATGTTAATTTTATTAGTAAAGTATTTTCTCCAAACTGCTTAAGACACAGAATTTTTAAAATACATTCTTTTAAAAAGATAATTAATTGCCCCAAAATTAAAAATTCTAATCCTTTTTAGAGATGGTTGAATAATTTGCTGTAAATAATATTTGTCACACATTTGGTTCTTTTTTGTTGATTAACTTCATAAATACTTTTTCTCATTATTAAGCTATTGAATAATATCCTGCAAATAATATTCATTGAATATTTTGCCATTTCCTCATCAACCAACATTTACAAACAAATATTTTCACTATTTGTCCAGCTCTACTCTTCATGCTGCCCAGAACATTATGAGTATGTTTTGTATTTGGAAAATGTGATTTTTCCATACATGTAAAGGATTTGTTTCTTTCTTTGTAACTTTGCTTGGTAAAAATCTAGCTTAAATTTAATGACGAATAGCAAACAACATTATTTTTTTTGTATTGTATTTTCCACCTATATGTAGTTAGACACACATTAAAATCACAGAAAGCTAGATCGGTTGATATAGATATATATTAGGGCTGTCAAGTGATTAAAAAAATTAATCGCGATTAATTACACTGTTAAACAATAATAGAATACCATTTATTTTTTAAAAATGGATATTTTCAACATTTTCAAATATATTGATTTCAATTACAAACAGAATACAAAGTGTACAGTGCTCACTTTATATTTATTTTTGATTACAAGTATTTGCACTATCAAAAAACAAAAGAAATAGTATTTTTCAATTCACCTAATACAAGTACTGTAGTGCAATCACTTTATCATAAAAGTTGAACTTACAAATATAGAATTATGTACAAAAAAAACCTGCACTCAAAAATAAAACAAATTTTAGAGCCTGCAAGTCCACTCAATCCTACTTCTTGTTCAGCCAATCACTCAGACAAACAAGTTTGTTTACATTTGCAGGAGATAAAGCTGCCCACTTCTTGTTTACAATGTCACCTGAAAGTGAGAACAGGCATTCTCATGGCACTGTTGTAGCCAGTGTCACAAGATATTTACGTGCCAGCTGTGCTAAAGATTCATATGTCCCTTCATGCTTCAACCACCATTCCAGGGGACATGCGTCCATGCTGATGACGGGTTCTGCTCGATAACAATCCAAAGCAGAGCAGACAGATAATGAAAGTGAACATGCATCAGAGTCAGATGCCACCAGCAGAAGATTGATTTTCTTTTTTGGTGGTTCGGGTTCTGTAGTTTCCACATTGGAGTATTGGTCTTCGAAGACATCTAAAAACATGCTCCACACCTCGTACCTCTCAGATTTTGGAAGGCATTTTAGATTCTTAAACCTTGGGTTGAGTGCTGTAGCTATCTTTAGAAATCTCACATTGGTACCTTCTTTGTGTCTTCTGAAATCTGCAGTGAAAGTGTTCTCAAAATGAACAACATGTGCTGGGTCATCATCCGAGACTGCTATAACATGAAATATATGGTAGAATGTGGGTAAAACAGAGCAGGGGACATACAGTTTTCCCCCAAGGAGTTCAGTCACAAATTTAATTGACGCATTATTTTTTAAACAAGCGTCATCAGCATGGAAGCATGTTGTCTGGAATGGTGGCCGAAGCATGAAGGAGCATATGAATGTTTAGCATATCTGGCATGTAAATACCTTGCAACGCCGGCTACAGAAGTGCCATGCAAACGTCTGTTCTCACTTTCAGGTGACATTGTAAATAAGAAGCGGGCAGCAGTATCTCCCGTCAATGTAAACAAACTTGTTTGTCTTAGCGATTGGCTGAACAAGAAGTAGGACTGAGTGGACTTACAAGCTCTGAATTTTTACATTGTTTTGTTTTTGAGGTCAGTTCTGTATAAAAAAAAATCTATATTTGTAAGTTTCACTTTCATGATAAAGAGATTGCACTATAGTATTTGTATGAGGTGAATTGAAAAATACGATTTCTTTTGTTTATCAGGTGTGATTTAATTGTGAATTCGCTTGTGTCATTTTGAGATGAAACATTCCAATGTATCCAGTTCCGAGAGGTGCTACTCAGACCTGCAACTCCCATTGAAATCAATGGCTCCAGCCCTCTGAGGCACTGATCATTCTCACTTCCCATTGACTGGGGCCTTATCTACACTGAAAAGGGCTGGCCAGTATAGATATATTGGTGTAGCTATACTGGCAACCCCCTCCCTCGTGGAGACACAGCTTATACCGACAAACAAAAATTCTTTTGCTGATATAGCTTAAACCAGTTCCCTAAATGGCAGTGAAGGACTTTGTTGCCATTATAACTGCATCTACATTAGGGCTTTCACCAGCATAGCTATGCTGGTTATAGGTGAGATTTTTTTTTTCACACTCCTACCCAACATAGTGATGCTGGCAAAATCTTTAACCGTAGAACAAGCCCGAGACAAAGGCAAGCTAAGTGATGTGCCCAAGGTGAATTAGTAGCAGAGCTGGGAGTAGATTCCAAAACTCCTGATTCCTGCGGGTTTTGAGGGTGCTCAGAAACTCAGTCACCTCCAATATGAATTGCAAATGCTCTGGATTTGGCCTATTTTTCTGTGTTAAATTCAAACTAGTCTTCTTTGGGCTGGTCTACACCCAGCAGCTAGTTCGGCGGCTGGGGATCGAAGTTCTGGGTTCGACTTATCGCGTCTGGTCTGGACACGATAAGTCGAACCAGGAAGTGCTCGCCGTCGACTGCGGTACTCCAGCTCGGTGAGAGGAGTACCGCGGAGTCGACGGGGAGCCTGCCTGCCGCGTGTGGACCGCGTCTGAACCGCGGTAAGTTCGAACTAAGGTATGTCGACTTCAGCTACGTTATTCACGTAGCTGAAGTTGCGTACCTTAGTTCAACTTGGGGGGTTAGTGTAGACCATGCCTTTGTTTCTATTTTCCAAATGCACTACCTCTTGTTGCCCCCATGGGCAAGTCACATAAAGGTAGTCATCATCTAGATATTATGATATTATGGCAGCAACTAGGTACTTCAGAAATTAGATAGATACATAGATCACCTCAATATGTTCTCAAAAGTCTCCTTAAAGTTAAGGAAAATTACATTCCCCCTTGATGTGCACATATTTGTAGCTCTCAGTAAGTACTGTACTACTGTGTAAATCAGAAAGAACATGTAGAAGAGACATACATGAAAATATATTTTAGAGACCAAGGTATCCTATTATTAGGGTAAAATCTACTGGGAAAAATACCACAGAACAACCTGGAAAGCTACCCACAGACGCTGTTTTTCCTGAGAACCATTGAGCCTGATTTTCTAGCATTAGCAATTGGTTAGACATTATCACTAAGGCCAGGGGCAATATTCTGTTTCAGTCTTTCACAAGACAAAAGGATCCCCTCAGTTCCCCTATCCACACCAAAACCACACAGCCATTCTATGGGTGCTCTCCTTCTTTAAACATTATTGTTTAAGAAGCACTATTGAATTTCATAGCTGGGGTAGCTCACTGCAGGAAAGAGCTAGGGAACATGTGAGTGGGACAAATAGATGCAAAAGTGATTAAAAAAGAAAAAAATATCAGCAAGCTCTGATGTCGAAGGCCAGCTATTTGCACATCATCCATTCTTCTAACAAAAGACATGAGTGCACACTCTCTCTCTCTCTCTCTCTCTCTCTCTCTCTCTCTCACACACACACACGCTTATTCCACCCTTTTTCGCCTCATCTGGCAGCCGTTTTCCAGTCCAGCAGACACTAACATCTAATGAGTCAAACTTCCCATTTTCAGACTAATCAGTCGGCTGCACTAATTGCAAATGCAAATATGCAAATTTATATTAATTAATTACTCTGCTAATTAGTTCTGCGGTCTTTTTTGGGTAATAAATCATTGTGCAGTGGAAGGGAAACAAGTCCTGTCCCATTTCACTCCACATAAAAATTTAATGTACTCATTGAAGGGAAAAATATATATATATATATATATAAAATATAAAATCTATTCTGATCACTTTGCTTCTACTGATGAGTCCCCTACAGAAAGGTACAATTGTGAGAAGGCTTTCACATCTTCAGCAAATGCCATCACTAAGGTGCCTGTTAGCAATTTAATTATCACATTATGAGCTTCAGAAAAAGCCAGTTTGCTGTGCTGCAGGCTGTGACTCCGAGCTCAGTAGTTCACACATTTTGCAGCAAATGCTTCTTTATATATATAATAAAAATAAAAGATAGCTATCTGGAGGAAAGCATTCAGTTCACTTTACCTCAGTGGACCCCATGGGATCAGAATTGGATCTCAAGAGGCCATTTATGCTGAAGTCATTACAGATCTATGCCCTTTTATCTTGGAGTCTCACTAAATGCTCGGAGATATCCATTTCAGTGAACTGTCAGGAGAGGGGAAGAGAGGCAGTGAAGGGAATTCAAAGGATGCTGATTGGACACTCCTTCTCCCCAGCCCTGGCCCACACTTCAGAGCTGACATAGTTGAGGAACTTCTGACTTTGCTCTTCATTTTGATATCACTTCTTACTCCTCTTTTTCCTCCTTTCCTGCATGTAGCCACCATCATGACCAACATGCTACTGAGTCCTGTTCTCCCAGTCCCACTGTGGGGCCACTCTTGGTTTCCAGACTCTTCATTCTCCTATCCCTTCCACCCACAGATTATTCAGCTGTTGAAGTTTGAAATGCATAGTAGTATAGTTTTCAGTGCTGTTCTCATCCCACAGTAATACTGTCTGAGTTCGCTATCATTAAATTTCTCCACACATTGAGCAACATCCTCAAGTGCTGCAAATCAGCATAACTGCATTGAAGTTAATGAAGATGATAGTGAAGCTTCTTTCATATCTTTCCAAATCAGTGCTTAATTTGCAATGAAAGAGGTACCGGGGCTCAAGCAATTTTTTTTACATTCATAACTGATGCAGCAAGCCCAGAGGTGCTGGGGATATGAACTGCCAAGCCTAGAGTGCTGGGGCTCAGCCCTGGCACAAATGAAGCACTGTTCCAAACCCTTTGTGAAAAAAATCCAGGTACTATATACCTAGAATGAGCTTCTATTCACCACAGTATTGCAAACTATTCAGCTGCACGGGACTACAACAGCAGAATCAATGAGCCAGATCGCCAGCTGGCGTAAATCAGCATAGCTCAGTTGAAGTCAATGGAGCTACACCAATTTACATCACCTGAAGATATGGCTCCTCGTTATGCAATACTGTGGTGCACAGTTCATTTTAAGCATATAGTGCCTGGATTCTTTCATAAAGGGTTTGGAAAGCTATGGGAGAAGATTCACCATAGTATATTTGTCTGAGATTAAAAGTAACTAATCAGGAATGGTGTTATTCATTCATGCTCTCCTCTACTGCAACCAGAGGAATATTTTCCCCCTATTCTTACTTCCCTTTCATTGTTACATACCATCATTTGGATAAATTTGGATAACACATTCTGAGCTTCTTCTTGAGAGTTTGTACATTGTCAGCCTTGATAATCCACATTGTGGATGTAGGCTGCAAAATAGATAGAGCTACAGATTCAAAGAGTCAACAATGTTGTGGTTTAATATCTGGAGCATCAGATATCCAACATTTACAATTAATCTGAAATAAAAAATAAAGAAGCCATTAGCAAACATTTTGCTTTATGCTTTAAATTATGTGCTTTAAACTGAAACAACAAATGAGGTTTACAGGTAATTAAATTCCAAAAGCCTTTATCATGCTAGGTTTAACCAGAACTTGATCTGTATATTTTTCATATAATTTCCAGCCGTGGGAGAGGGTTTTCTGCCTCCAACACATCTTATCTACACATTGATCTAAGGTGCTGTAGAACCTTAGGTCTGGTGCAGATTTTTAGCTCCTGGGAAAGGGGCCTAAATAGCAATACAGAGGGAAGATTTTAGGGAAGTATTGGATTAAAGTTGTATGAACTTTTCCTTCTTTGCTTAAATGTCTAATGCACAAGCATGATTTAACTGTTTAGAAATGATGCAAATTAAAATATTTATTTAAAAGGCTTTGTGCTCTTTCCAAGTTTGAAAGCTCTCAGAGTCACAAGGGACCCAGACTGTTTGTTCTACATTACAGTCGCCCCCACCTGCAGTGAGTTTTGGAATCTACTCCCAGATGGCTTTCTTTGCAATACTACAAGTTTGCATTGACTAATATGTAAAGCTTTTGACAAATCTCCACAGGTAACTATTTCATAATTAATAGATACTAGATGGTAATAGGGCTCCGTACTGGCTGTTGGAAGTGTTCTTCAAAACATTAATTTCAAATCTTCTTAGCGTATGCGCAATGTGCCTCAGGAGGCACATGATCAGGATTCAGCACTGAATTTGGTCCGCTGGGTGGATCATTAGCTTCCCCAGCCCAGGCCATGTACTGATGGGGAGTACGACATGAAGGCCAATCGAGGCCTCTGCATCTGAACATGAGATATAACTTGAGACCAATTTGGCAAAATCTGTTTAACCTTTGATCTTTTGATTTTGATTAAAAAAACCTATGAGAGCATTTTCATTAGCAGCAAATTACAAGAAGTTTTACTGCAGCAGAGACTGCAAATAAAAGTAACTTCTTAAATGTTTTGATCTTGCTTATAAAGTTTCCGGGCGGGTGAGAGGGAGGGCTTGTTGCCATTTGCTTCCAAAGGATGTTAGCAGGTCTTAAAAAAGTGTTTATGGTCAGAAACGTGACTGAAAAATTAAATAATCGTTTTCCATATTTATGTTCCTGCAATTGCTTTGAAATGACATTTGCTTTGTCTACAAATGCTGTGAAATCAAGATTTTTCTTCAATTTTAACATTGCAAGATCCATTTGGTGTTTGACCATGAATTTCAGATTACTGTTTGGATTGACCATGTTTGTACTGGTCAATTAACACTGGTCTACAATTTTTGAGAAGTCGTCTGCTTCAGAGATAAA